>NC_092701.1:23276807-23597432 GCF_964275005.1 Diadema setosum | reverse complement strand
ACAGCAATAACGGGGACAACCCTTGAATAAGCTCCCTTCCCTATAACTGCCTCAAACTTTCTCTCTCCTTCGATCTTGACCTGATCTTTGCTTTATATATCGGTTTCTATCTCTTTCTCTCTATTTCATACCCTTACTTCTCACTGACCATGAATCCCCGTGATCTATGATATCTACTAGTATCTTCCAGCATATCAATATTGTATTAGTGCACCGCTCTAAGCAATACTAACTCCGCCCCTCCATCCGCCTCCGCTAAACCTCACTTAATTTTGGTGGGCCTACTTCCGCATCAGGCATTACATTCCCCTGTTCATTCTTTTTCATCGTCCTATATTTTTCTCTTTTATTTCTTATTTTGTCCAAGGCTTTCTATCTCTTAACTGAGCTGTCAACTGCAACATGGAACATGTCATTGAAAATATGTGCAAATAATCTGCTGTACTTTGTATTTACATGATTCATCTAATTTGTTTGTAAAACTTGATTTTCCGTAGAACATTGTTTTACCAAAGTCTCTATGCTATTGTTGCATTATCGTTTGCACATTGTCTTCTTGAAAAAAAAAAGTTGCAGAAATAAATCGCTGTTGAAATTAAAAGTCAAAAGATATTACATGATGAATTAGTATACCTATAGGCCTACCGATAATTTATAATGTTATTTTTGAACTCACGTACACGGAGTATTTAATAGATGATTCATTTGCGCTTCTACGAAAGTTTGCCGGTTTTTATGCGACACATATCAAGTGCTCCTAATGTTTCACTTTGGCGTAAAGTTGATAAATGAAGTGAAATTGAAGTGAAAGACTGGTAGACGCTTCGTCAAAATTTTATATTAAGATGCGAAAACGAAATTACAATGTGTCGCGCGTTCTCTTCAAACGTTTCATAATGACACGTTAAAATAGATGGCATCACGTCACAAACTCTCATTACTTTGTGTAGGAAGAAACGAAAACCATGTACTTGTTTCTCGATGAATTGAAAATACTAACCACCTCCTATCTCTTTGATATGCGTAATTGCTGCTGAAACCTTTGATACTGAATCATAATGAGATACTGAATCATAATGATTCCATACTATTCATTTAATTGTTTAAACGTGATAAAGAAAGATGATCCATAGAGATTCCCCAGCTGGATTAATTGGGAAGGCTTGAGACACAGACATCATCACTTCATCCAGTTGCATTTGGACTATGATCAATGTCACTGCTTCACTTTAAAATCTCGCATTTTAACCTCTCGATCCATTTCAATGCAAATTCTACGATGTTCTGTTGGATGGATTTGTTTTGTTTGATTTTAACTAGGTGAACTCGAACATGAAGTGGTGTTTAACTCTGATTCATCAATACTGTCACTTCTATAACAAAGCCTCCAAGATGTCAGCAAACTCAGACGCTTTTTTTTTCGAAATAATGATTTCAAGAATCGAATATATTATATCTGCTTATGAGATTGCAATGTGCACCTAACAGATCCCCTCCTGAACATTTTTTTTTTTTAATTTTCGCACTGTCAATCTTGTTATAAAAAAATGTTTGCTTGTGAATTATGGGTTGAACAACACTTCTCCCCTTCCACATGCAGGTGTACAAAGTATCCCCGTCAATGTGTCGATCAACTCCGCTTTTAGGTTCCCCCGATTTACTTTAAAGTACCACGAGATGGCAGCAGACAGTTTACACCTGAAATCAGCAACAGAATCAGGACGCAGAGTTGCTTGTCGGGATCCGCTCAGTATTCATGCATGAGAAGTTCACCATCTCTGTTTTTACGATCGTGATGTCGACCTGTGTGGTCAATGATGAATTCTTCCGTATTCTATCGTATCATCTGTATCACTCTGTCATTATATCTACCTAGCTATTTCTCTACCTATCTGTATCTATCTATCTCTATATTGCTATCTATCCATGATCGATCTATCACCTTTTTCCACTAAGAATGAATCCATGTAGAATGATTACTTTGAATGCACATTGCAAAGCAGTGCCGTGAGGATCTTCAACTCTATCAGTATCCATAATGAGCCATTCTACACCACGCTCAAGTCAGCTGCAATAAATGAAGTGAAAACAGTCCTTTAAGGTTGTAAGTATGTCTGACCTCTTCATTCTAGGCAGACGGGTTATGAGTGCAACCATGGTAACTGAGAGCGTTCCTGGTTAGCTGGCAACAGAAAAAAACAAAACAAAACAAAACAAAACCTCTCGCAGATTCTTCACTACTCATCTGTTTTGTTGTTGATGTTTTTGCTGTTGTCATTAGCGTCTCTGAGACAACGGAAATAGAACCCCCTGGACCAAATTAATGCGTCAGATTCTTCTGGGCAGATGAGGGAGGGAAGGGGCTGAGTAAAATACCGGCGTTTACATGAAGCCGTCACACATGGAGAATGTTTAGAGAGACTGAGTAAAGATCTCAGTTAACATTGGCGATTACATTTAAAATATGTATATTTTTTTAATTTGAAGATGACCTTCCATTGAGCTAAAATGACCCGTGCCGAAATTCACCTCAACGTACTTATCTCTTGGATAATGTTTTCTTTTTAATTCCTTTTATTGCATGCTTAAGGCTGAATGTTAAGGGTCTATTCACTCCCAACGAAAGTGATGGAATCGATCAAGTAGTTAAAAGACATATATATCGCAATTTGATCAAAAATATTTTGACAAAATATGAAACCATATGCTGTTTCACACAAGTTATGTTTATTAAAACACAGTTTCTTTCACAGTAAACTTATAATATGCAAATAATTATAATGTTTACAAATAGTTATATCGCAACCAGTATTTCGACATCCGGATTCAAGGTCACAATAGCAATTTTGAATGCAATGAATTGTATTATTGATGAGGTGCTAGGAGTGGACAACATCAAGATCATTGGTGGTGATGTTGAGGAGACTGCGACTTGATCGCACAAACCAAGATCTTAATCCACAGCAGCAGTGAGATCGAGCGCTCATTAAGTTTGTTCAAAGTTTGTCGGAGATCATCGACACCAACAAGTTTTGCCTGATTAGCTCGTCGTACAAAAAAAAAAAAAAAAATGGCTTTGAAAGGAGAACCTACAAATAAGATCATTTTATCAGAAATTCAAGACAGAAGCAACCACATACTTGGCTCGTACAGCAGTATATACTAGACCACTGTATGAAGACGGTCTCCGTGCTCCGTGTATTGAGAAGCCATGCAACACCGATTTCAAGGATGTGAAAATACATTAAACACACATGTATATGACACACACATACATTCACACACACAGGAACAATAGTTATGAAAATACAATCTAAAACTCGCACTTATGCTAGGAACTTCAATTCGATTTACCTCATTTTAATATTTCTATATCAAAAAAAAAAATCTCAAATTTATAAAAATGGAATGATGATATGATATCCAGAAAGGCTGTAAAACAGAATATTACTATAACATAGAATATGAAGCTCTATTATTGTCAAAATTTGAATCCAAGTACAATTGCAAGAGAAATGTATTGGGACTGGAGAGGCCCTACTTAAAAGCAAGCTTGTTCATGAATACTTTAGTAAGGATCCGTGTATGTGTTTTGGGGTTGTTTTTTTTTTTGTGTGTGTGTGTGTTGTTGTTTTTTTTTTGTCGTTTTTGTGTTGTTTTTTATGTGCTTATCTTTTGATTTCTTGTTGCGTGTGATCATATACTCATGGAGGAAGTCAGTCGATATCTGCACCTTAGGTTTCCTTCTTTCTTTCGTCTATTCTGTCTTTCCATCTCATTATAGTTCAAAGTCTAGATTTAAAGGCACGTATTTATGGGCCCTGAGACTCGATCACACTGTTTTGAAATGTCTTTAAACAGAAGAAGGAACTAAGGAAGAAAAACGGCGGATATTGATTGGAGGCATGGACAGCATTTCATATGAAACTTTCATTAACCTTATCATCTCCGGACTCAGCTGGGTGAATGGACCCTCAACCTATTTTTTTCCTATGTATGCACACCGAATGGCAGAGTGATAATCAAATTATCCCCATGTGACTAAGATTACACCGCAGGCTCTCCATATTTGGGCATGATCGCATACGGGGCTATATATGGCGAACGACACGTCACAGATTTTCTAACTATCGAACCCCTCGATTGGATTGATCCGAGTCAGTCAGAAGAGATAACTCTGTTGGGATAACTTCTAAGCCCCAGCATGTAAATCATCGAAGATTGTGTAGATGTGAGATAGACCAGTTTATTAACTCGGGGACATTTTTTTTTTTCGAATGAAATAACATGATTTGAGGAATATTATTGTGATGTTTAGAAAGCTTAAGAACTTAAAGACAAGCGAAAGAAACTATAGGGGACATGCTTAAACCTATGATTCAGAACCAGACAACATGTTGCTTCAAATTATAGCTACTTTATATACATAAAGGCCTAATTTTCTCCTGCCAAATGAAAGAAAAACATGGGTTTGAGAGTAAAAGGTGAGAACGCTCAAGACTGATTAATTGAAATCTTGGATATCATGATGAGGAATGTTGACTGTGAACAATAACTCGATGCATCACTTCCATCCCGAGGTGCAAAATATTGAATTACAAAAGAATTGCATGCAAGCATGATGGACGGAAAACGCGTGACACATTTCGTTTTTTTTTCCCTCATTTTTTATGATCTATGTACATACGTTTATAATCATCTGTATATCAATCTTATAGCTCATTGAACCTTCATAAACGTCGATATAAACCCACTTTAGATATGCAATTCAAGGCCTTTGGCATCATTTTGTGTACTCTAACCCCTCCCCTCATATTTTCTTTTTCTTTTTGTGTTCCTCCTTTATGTATTTCATCACCTTCTCACACGGCATTCCATTATTCTGTAACCGGTGCTCCTTACATTTAATGTCGACTCTGTTGTTGTATCATTGCATTAACAAAGCCAGAGGGGAAAAAAATGGTGCTGTGCGTGAGGACGGAAAAATCAGGAGAAGTGATAACTAGTCATGAATAATACTTGAACATTTTAGCTTGAGTTTTACAATCTTTACGATGTGGCACAAGTTAATATCAGGCATGACGCTTTGTTTCAGTTATACTTTTCGCTGGCTCGTACATGTGTACCGAAACTCACTCGCGAGAGTGTGAGATTTTGCGGCCCGACTCACACACACTGCCACGCCCACGTCGACGTTGGTCGGCGCTAGTTTCAGATCAAGACTGACACAATTATCATAACAGCCGCTGATACACATGTAATGCATATAATTCTGAGCATAAGCGCGACGAGTCGATCCCCGGAGCATTTCAGGCTTGTGTCGTATGTATCATAGCATTGTATCCCCCCCCCCCCTTCTCTCTTTATACTAGGGGATAGTTGACTTACCATATACTTCAATCGCGCGAAAATTGCATGCCACAAATCTATTATTTATAAGCGTCACTTCTATATAATCGAATCATTATGTCTATTCTCAAAGAATATTAACAGCACTAGCCTGGTAATTAGACTAGCGTATTTAATACACTGTTATCTGTGGCGAAAAAAAACTACTAGTCATCCTCTATTAAGAATACAGCAAGAATTCAACATCTATAGTTCACAATTTCTATAGTACATGGTACACAACACTCTTGTGCTTTTGTTGTTTGGAACCTTGGTGATTCCTTACAGCAAGATTTTTTAATCAAATAAAACTGGATTATGCAATTTTGTAATACTGCTAAATAAGGTGTCGTCGTTGAGGAATCATATCAAATTAATCTGTTATACAGAATATTAATCGCTGCTGCCCGCCTCCCGATGGACATAGGCTCTACTTCCATTTGACCCTTTGACCCTGACAAAACAAGTTCATGTAATACATGTAATACGAGGTTCGATAACAACGTTGTTGACACAGGCAGACAAATGAAATATCTTTTTTTTTTTTTTTTTGTCTCCACTTTGCCAATCACATTCTGCATGAGAAAGGAAAACAACTTTGCGACATAAGCCACCATGCAACATGACCAAGAAAACATCTTAGCAATACTCTGGCAGGAAAACAAAAGACAAAAAAACAAACAAAATAAATTACAATAAATTTTACCTGTACACAGCCCAGGGGATATATATTGTGCATCAACGTGGGACGCTTTTATTGTCTTGGTTTTGTTTTCATTTTTACCGATATAAATTACAGATGACCGATCTGTTGTCAATTGTTTGACAGTGCCCAGTACGAATTTACACCGGGCCGACGTGGATGAAAGCTGACGCCGTTCATACAAACTGGCACCCGCAGAAGTTTGTTCTGCCGTAAAGAGACGTTTTCTGACGTTTGTCTTTATCAAGGCTACAAACTATGATTTAAATGTCCACAAATCTGAATAGAGAAAGAAATGTTTCTGTTCTGTCAGAGGTTGGAGCTGCTATGTTATTTCTCTGAAAGCCATCTCTTGCTGTCATTACAAAAATGCCATAGATCAGAACTTAAAACACCAACTAACCACTGTAACGTTGTGCTGAGCGCTGTACCAGCCCATCGTGTATGTCCAATAGATCACGAAAAAGTTAAGATGATATGTTTAACGGGGAAGTTGTTATCAATAGCCCGTCAGATATACACTGTGATATAGAAATAGAAAGTGGCCTTCCTGGTGGTGAAGTGCGATAGCTTTTCAAAGAATGGAATGACAGAATCTTCTATTACACGGAACAACTTTGCCCGAATGTGTATTCTAAAGGCAATAACTGGAATGAATATTCCGGACAATGTCAGACTAATCTTTACCAACAAAATAATAATTAAGTTGTAATCTGCTTTCTTGCTTCATTCTTTATGCTACATCCCATTACATCGCAAGAGTCAGTTTATGCACACCTACTCAATAATCGTCCTGTCATTACATAACAGTTGATATCGTTTTCATTTTTATAATTGATTTCGATAGTTGATTTCATCTTTGCTTGTTATTACAAACATGATGAATATTGATACATGTATATCATCATTGATATGATATTGTTACACCAGTAACAAGCAAACTCATGCAGAACTAAGAGTATCAATGGCAGTAGACTTTGTATCAGTACTACAGTAGTAATAGCATTAGGCTGAGGAAGAGAATGAGGATAGGAGTGGGAAAAGAAGGTTATGCCTCAAAATGTTTTCCTGACTTCTGTGACAAACGTCGAATAGATTTTACTATAATACTTCTCGGCTATACTACAGCATTATTCTGGATGACTATTATGACCACTTAATGTCATGGGGGGGGGGGGGTGGCTATTGCCTTACAACCACAGATCAACTAGGAGTTTGATAGCGATGCCACTGTTTACCGGAAGTCTACGAAGCTTTAAGAGAAATGGGGCGTAGCAGTGACAAATAGGTTTTCCTTTCGTTGGTTCTCGTGCTCGAGAGATCTCCTTTCTTGGTCTGCATGATTGCACTCCATTTAGAGAGATTATTACATGGTACACATGTCTTTTTATGGGTCGGCCAGTTAACACAAAGGACGAAATACAGGCCGGATTTTGAAAAGTCGCGTGAAATTAGCCCTGCGCTGTACATGTATAATATCATTGTGTGGGAGTGATTGAGCATTGGACGGAATCACAGGTAGCCGATTGCCTCGCGCACGCGCACGCGCAGTATCATTTAACTTCCTGTACTAGCCTCTGGGCACTCTGATGAATAATAATGAGAAGACCCTGGAGCCTAGCCCTTCATTGGCATAAACATTTAACCTTATATGGCCATAGCTAATACCCTCCCACAGAGTGTCTCAAAGCCGGCAAACAAGAGAACAAACAAGTCAGAAAACACGAAGTTCCGCTTCTGACTTCTGTTTTTTGTTCTTGTTTTTGTTTCGTTTTGCGTTCTTGCTTATTTTTTTTCTCCTATCTGTTTAGGGATGTGCTATGAAAGAGGATGATAAAAAGTTGCTCCCCCAAGAGAAAAACTATCAAACAAGAAATACCAGGTAAGCTACACGGCGGAAGTTTGTATCAAAGCGGAAGTATATATCACACGAAAAATCGATAGAGGATTTGCGACGCACTTTTTTGGAGGAAAACATGTTATCTGTTTGCAGAAGGGACCGGAACCAAGCAGATAGTGTTTGACAGAAAATTGCAGCAGTTAGTAGAATAGCTACCGTGAAATGTCACAATATGTGCAAGTTCATATTAAAATACATATGCTTAGAGCGCAAGCAGCGAACAGAAACAATTGGAAAAGTTTCTTAACATTAGATACATATACAAGTTCGAGAAATTTGAAAATTTCAACAGATGATGGTCGTTATTCCGAAGATTCGTTTTTCCGAAAAACACAAATCCCCTATGCATAGATGTTCGTTAACCTGAAAATGAAATAATGTTCGTTAATCTGAACATTTGTTGCATTACTCCGAAGGTTCGTCAATTCGAAAATGAAGTAAGGTTCGACGTTCCGAAAATGAAAACAAGTTGCATATAGAACGAACCTTTTCTTCCGTTTTTGAATTTATTAACCTTCGGAATAACAGATCTTTATATTCATTTTTGGATTAACAAACCTTCGGAATAAGAAATTGTATCCGTTTCAATATTATCTTTGCGAAACAGCGAAGACACAAATGCAATGAGGCGGTGAGATAGTCATGTAGTTTATTTCCATTCAATATTGTGCATACATGAAAATAATGATAACTCAAGTCACACTACGGCATAAGCTGGAGTGCAGCTGTTTTTCAAGGCATGAATGAACTACAAGATTATTAGGTTCTATCATTTCATAGTTGACTTTAAGATACACATACACCAAAGCAATCAAACAGGAAGTAAGATACTAAATTGATAATTTCAAGTCCCACATATTGTTTACACGGAACAGTGCATTGCATGAGGTGCATGATGATGTCATCACCTCACATTTCCCCCACTTCTTTGCACACAAGTGATAGCCAAATGATGCTTCTTTTCGTTTGTTTTCATATCTAAAAGCAATCCCAACCACTGACAGTGTACTGCTCGTTTAAAGGGATCGTATAGTTTTGGATAAGACCTAACTTCAGGTTTCTGGCATTTGTGTGTGTGTGTGTGTGTGTGTGTGTGTGTGTGTGTGTGCGCGCGTGTGATAATGAGAAACCTCTCATGAATATGGAAGAGCATGTAATTCTAAGAGATAGGGATCCGACGTTTATTTGATGAAAATTGGTTTTGAAATGGTTGAGTTATCCCAAACAGATTAATTGTAATAAAAGGTGGGACCCACCTTTTATTAGAATCCCTTTGTTTTACTTTGTTTTTGGATGTCTCATCAATTCAAAGCCGATTTTCATCTGATAAACTTTGGATTCCTCTTTTGATGCTCTGTACTATTTCATCACTGGTTTCTTGGTATCTCGTAAAAAGTTAAAAGCCCAACTCCTCATATCCACTATCCCTTTGATATAAACAATATTAGATAATGTAAAAGTTTCTTTCCGATTTCATTTAAAAATGTGAAATCTAGAGACTATTTGTTTGTGTGTATGTGTCAGAAAAAATTTCCATGGGATAAAACTTCTCTATTATGTTTCTTCGACGTTTTCGTTATTCATAAGATACAGCTTGATCATGGAAAGTAGAAACTAAATTGTAATATCGAGATCTGTCCTCACGATGACATTTTGACAACCTTTTAGGCTTTTTCTTCAAAAATGCATCTTTTCCCCAGACCCAATCTCAAATATTGTTGCGTGTTCGATGTAAAAAAAAAAAAAAAAATGTAATAAGCGGCATTTACTATCAAGATGGTGCGTGCAACCCAGTGCCAAAATGACATTGCCAAAATGCATCATTCAATTTCAAGGACAATTGAGCAACCAAATATACTTCGCATGATTATAACAATGCATATTTTATGAGAGGTTTCTATGTTTAGATTTTATAACACACTTTCCTATCTTATTTATCTTCTCTTTTTCTTTTTTTCCCTTTTTTTTTTTAGGGGAGGGAGTATTTCATGAAGTTACATAGTTATGTTGTTCATCATCAGTGCACGCACCATCATTGTTTGGTAATATTTAACCCGTTGTTAGGGTAATTACGTGATTCAAAGTCCCTTTAAATATTATGTACTAATGTAAGCGTTATGTATATTACTTTGAATTTTTTCTATATGGAAATAAAATCATTTTGAATTGAAGCATTGAAGAATTAAATTAAGCATTTGATTTCCTCTGTAAATGTTTCCTCGAAATGTGGTATTTTCTTTCTACAGTCTTCCTGATTTCAGTCGAGCAGAGGTTATTTATGCATTTTTATAACTGTGTCAAGATGATTACGAACAAAACATAGGCCATACAATCTCTAATTTCAGCCAGTCTACCACTGCTCCATTTCCCTGGCTTTCTCTTCTTTCATTTTCTTACGCGTACATGGAAGATAGTCAAGTGCATTACTATACTGTCAGAATCAAGTACAAAGTCTCACAGCCACTTTAATAAATACACCAGTCCATCACAGGACCAGGCCTTCCGAGCGGCGAAAGAGCGACTCCGTGCGACTCTCAACAGCGCGCAGGGTCCTGTCGACTAGAGGCTAGGCCCACGCTGAATCAGTGCTGCTGCCCTCTTTTGTTCAAATTCCATAAAGAGTGCCACCGCAAACACCTTTGAGTTAATAAGAAATTACTGGATTTTTATGAAATATGAAAGAGCATGTAATTCTAAGAGGAATTCAAGGTTTATTTGATGAAATTTGGTCTTGAAATTACTGAGATATCCATGTCAAAGGGATCCTAATAAAACAAAGGACCCTCCTTTTGTTAGGGTCGCTTTGTTTTACTTTGCTTTTTGGATATCTCAGCCATTTCAAAACTGTTTATATCAAATAAACTTTGAATTCCTCTTAGAATGCTTGTTGTTGTTGTTATTTTAAAGATCGAAAGAAGAGAGAGAGAGAGAAATGGGGCCCTATACAAATAATTTGCCCCAGACAGCACTTATAACATAAAACAAACATTATAGATCTTAAAGAGATATAAACAAGAATATTAAATGCATACCAAGTCTCCTCGAGGGAGCTCATATCGTCTCCACGAGGGAGCTCATATATTCTCCACAAAGGAGCTAATAAAGTCTCCACGAGGGAGCTCATATTGTCTCCATAAAGGAGCTCATTACGTCTCCACGAGGGGAGATGCTTAGAATGCTCATTCACATCTACTAAAGTAGTTTCCAAGTATCTCGCAAAAACTTAGAAGCTAAACCCTCCTTTCTACCGATACTGTATCGTCCCTTTAAGGCAAATGTTATCTTACTATAACTACTAGTAAGTTTGCATCATTCTGAAACAAGCATCTATTATTTGAGTTTAATCAGCAAAATGTGTTGTTGAACTAATTGTCCTGTGAGTCTTTTTGAAGAAAAAAAGAAGAAGATATTGTTGTAAAAGAAAAAAAGAAAAAAGAAGATAAATATGAGAATCAAGCAGAAAGACAGCTGGTGCATTTTCTAAACCTTTATTTCAATACACAACATAGGAGATTTAAACCATCCCTCATATGTACCCATCTGAGATTTCTATAACCCTTCTTCTATCTCATTTAAAATCTTTCTTGAAAAAAAAAACAGCTGAAAAATGTTTCATAAGAAATTCGTAGTTTTACACAAAGGCAAATACATTTTCTCTCTCTGTGATTATATACGTACATGGTGTATGATATATATATTATATGTATATATATATATATATATATATATATATATATATATATATATATATATATATACAATATATATATTATAAAGGTGTATCATATTATATGACACACAGACACATATATATACGCATACATACACACATACATACACAATAAGACTGCCCAAGACCGCTCACAAAATAATGAGAATGGACGCAGATTCGCAGATTGCTCCGTCGCTTATGACGTCACAGACGAGAGGAAACTCAAAGGGCAGAACCACTATTTTTTTTTCCATTGTCTCAGATGCGATGAGTCACCGTCTGCGGAATGTTCAGCCACGGGGGTATATCCCAACTCAGTCTGGCAGGGTCTCGTCCCCCCCCCCCCCCCCACACACACACACAACTTTTTCTCAATTCAGAGCTTTCTCCTCCTCTCCCCCTCTCCCCTCCCCACCCCAATCTCTCCCCTCCCTTCCTTTGTCTCTCCCTTGCCCCCCCCCCCCCTCTTTCTGTCGTATTCGCCCCTCACAGTAACAGAGCCAATTTTATACAATGATGAACTGAGGTATGAACACATCAAACTCTGATATAGGATCGAGGAATAAACAGAAAACCTCAAAGTCTCTAAACGCTCGATCTTTCTCGCTGCCACCTGGTTTTGATCTGTTGCATGATAACACACACACACACACACACACACACACACACACACACACAAAACAGGCAAAAGAAACGAACTGAAATGAGTGAAATATTAAGTTCACGGTAAGCAAATATTCAAGGAATTACACATGAATTACAAGGAATTTACTCATGTTATCCTTCAAGAAAGTATACTAAGGCGTTACGGTATTTAATTTTTTTTTTTCCCGTCTTATTAAAAAGCAGGGAAATCCCATTAACCCGTTGGTTGAGCCACAAAGGCCAGCTTTATAGGGAGCTCTGCATCAAGCACATCTTACATTATAAAAGTGTGCACAATCAAAATCAATTCAGTATATCATATTCATTACACTCATATATATATATCGTGTTCGGCAGAACTCAATCTCTTGGCCGTCCGCCGGGTGTCCGGTCATCAAGCCATAACCTGCGGAATTAGAGAACTAAATAAACATAGAAAATAGAACTGACCAGGCATAAATAGCCCACAACGTTAGGTATCAAATGTAGTGATAACTTTCGGATGATGTTCAATGGGAAGCTTCCAGCTTTATTTTCGCCACAATGAGGGCTATATAATTCTATTCTTTTGACACCAACAAGAAGAAGCTAATTTCTTGATTTTAAAGCGCCGGAGAAAGCTGTAGTCCCCAGTAACCTTAGGGCGTCAATTTCGAATCTGACTTCTTTGACATCATAAATATATTGTTAAGGAATGATGCCAATGTTATTCATCGTACAGTGAAAACTTTGTTATAAAACCATATTTTGTTCGATGACATGACTCTCTTGGTATGTTGATGGAATGTTAAACTCGGATTACTCATCATGCATGACATTTTATTTTTTTTTTCCTCTGAAAGGGAAATAATACGGCTGAGTTCTACCATAAAGTCTGTTCAGCAGAGTAAAACCGTGTAGTTTTAGTGGAAAGATTTCAAACAGCTACGTTTTCTTTGAGGCAAGAAGTATATTGCTCTTCTAAAATTCATTCTGATTATTTCCAGAGAAGTGTTTTGAAACTTATCATATTTTTAAATTAAATTGATTGAATGTTCACGAAGGTATTTTGCTAATTTTCATATAAGATTAACCTAACTTCTTTCACTTCAGTCCTGGATTGTTGAAGGGGCAGGGTGGAACTTTTGGCTAGTAATATACTCTACGGAGTCTTAAAAACAATCTGGCACATCTTAGCGAGCACAAGAAATTGATGTCTTTTGCAGATCTATATAGGCAAAAAAAAATTTAGTTATAGTCACTAATGATTTTAAGGAAAACGTGGATTGCATGACAGGTATATAGCTTTAAAGGCAGAACTTAGTATACGCTATAATTTCAACTCGAGCAAATTCGTTGTTATCAAATTTATATTCTCCATAATCATAATTGTCCTTGTTGCACAGCTGCGCACAAGTAATGTTGTCTTTGGCAGTGAGTGAGCCAGTGTGAAGACAGTTCAACCCCATCAGCCGAAGTTTGCATGATCTCAAAGCGCCATCATTTGTTCATGCAGGATAATCATTGCGAAAGCGAAGAAAGCGAAGGAACGCGTCAACGACTTTTGGTGTATCAGCACAGGGAGGTGACCCTGGTTAGCACGACGTTCAACGAAGAGGTAAATTTCGTAAATTTCGCGCCTCTCCAGTCCAAAGGCAATTCAACCCTGAAAAGTTTGCAGAATGTTACAGCGCCATCACAATGATGAACAAAAATCAGCTGGGAAATGTAATTTTTTTAAAAAGAAAACGTACCATTAAAAACACGAAACTTTACTTCATGCTTGAACCTCGATACTTTTATTTACTTTCTTTATCTCCCGCTCTCTATCTGTGTCTCTCCATCTCTATCTATTTCCCTGTTTATTTATCTATCAATCTTTTGATCTATATTATCTATCTTTCTGTCTGTCTGTCTGTCTGTCTATGTATATTATGTCCCTCAGGCTACCTGTGGTTTAACAGACTGTCCCAAACAAAATCCAACTCTGGATTACTTTCCTGTCGATACACCCGTCCTCCTTGACTAAAATATCATGCCCTTTATACCTGCCATCCAGACAAGCTATCTTTCATTCTAATTGACACCTATCATCACTTTTCTCCCTCCCCCCCCCCCCCCCCTTTGCTTCCCCCTCCCCTCTCTCCCTCTCCTCTTTTCTTTCTCTCAACTTGGCATCCGGCCAAAATCACGAGGTTTTTATATAATTTCCTGCCAATTGCTACGTCATGACTAAGTTCAAGATTTGCCCCCTCCCGCGCAGCCGATGACGGCAGTCGAAGTCAATGAGGGAAGGGGGAGGGGGAAAAGACTTGTGTATGAGTGTGTGTGTGTGTACGTGTGTGTGTGTGTGTGTGTGTGTGTGTGTGTGTGTGTGTGTGTGTGTGTGTGTATGTGTGTGTGTGTGTGTGTGTGAGTGTGTGTGTGTGTGGGGGGGGTATTACAGGATAATCACTTATACGTACCTCTAAAGGCATTATTTACCATTTGCAGATGAAACGAAAATCCAGCTTTAGTGCTTCAAAATAGTTCTTAGATGTGAGTTATCTAGGGATAGAAGCAACCAATGTAAAAATGTTAATCAGTGTGATCAATGTTATGTATTGTTAGATATACAAAATGTGAACAATAGTTATGATAAAATTGTTTCTAGAATAAACCGTCTACAGTTTATTCAGAAAAATAGTGATATCTCCTTATACTTTAGGCTTCATTTCAAATTTTTTATATAGCAGAATGCTCTGTGATACAATCGACCTATACACAAATGCATCAAATGTGATATTTCGAACATTTTCTAAATCACTGCTCCAAATGGTAAATAGAACCTTTAGACACTTCCAACAACTTTTTTTTTGATTTCGTATAACTATATATGTTTGCAAACGCTGTGCTGTGATTACACTCTGCTAGAAATGAAATATATGAAATGACATGAAATATTTGAAATGAAATGAAATGAAATATATGAAATGAAATGAAATGAAATGAAATATATGAAATGAAATGAAATGAAATGAATGGAATGAAATATATGAAATGAAGTGAAATGAAATGAAATGAAATAAAATGAAATGAAACGAAACACACTGACACATAAATAAATCTCTGTTCATTATAAATTTGTATATGCTTACCAAACTGTATTTACGGAGGAGGAGAAAAAGGAGGATTCCAATAACGTGCGCATGATGTAGAAGGTGAGGGGAAGAGTAACATGTGATGGAGAGACTGAAGAAAGAGAGAGAGAGGGAACGAGAAAAAAGATGAATAAGGAAAGAAGAAACAGAATAATAACGGAAAGAATACAGAGGACATTATTGTAGGGAGGAGGAGGGGAAAATAATATAAAGGAAATGAAGAAGCAAAAGAGGAAGTCGAAAGAAATGAGACGTATAGAACAAAAACCTAGAGAAAGGAAGAACAGAAAAAAAAAACCGTACAGAGGAGGAAAATAAGTGCAACATAACTTGAAGTTGAAGAACAAAAAGAAACATAACTAAGACAACTGAGAGTAATGGCAGAGAGAGAAGGCTTAGTAGAAAGCATGCACTAGTAAAAAAAAAAAAAAAAAAAGGTCTAGATGTAGAAATAGTCGAAGAGGACGAGGAAGACTGGAACTGAAGATGTGAAGAAATAAATGATGAGTTAAATAATAGGGGAGGACGTGTCATGATTATTCTATTTTCGACAAAGTGCTTGTAGTTGTGCTTGAATACATTTCTCAGTTTGAAACGAATGGGCGTTTGAATTCAATTGTTGATAAACTTTAATTAATCGTTTCACGAAAGGACACTTTCTTTAAAAATAATGGAACGGGTTACGTCATACACGACAGTATCCATGGTAACCGTTGAAAACAAGAGGTTGACTGAAAGGACTGAAATCCTTTCCGATACAGTGCTAGCAATGCCGTGCCCTTTGCATCAAACTTGCTTTAGGAAATTAAATCAAAGTTGGGCCCCTTCTTTCAAGTTTGTAGAGCTCTGACACATGTATTCACATGTTTCGATACTTCATTGTCATTGAGAATTTGACCCCGTTGATGTCACGTTATCTTTCAGAGAAAATAACCTGTTAATGCATGGTTGCGGCCAAAGAAAGGGTAGAATGGGACATAAAACTCCAAAGATAAGTATGTTCAATTCAATTCGGTTTAATCATTCTTACTCATCAAAAAGTCCGAAGATTAACGGCGTGAGTTTACATGAAAATAACATATTGTGACCGAATTTAGGCAAACATCAGAATGTTTTATGAATTGTTCTGCATTTCTCACCACTAACGACAATGATAGAGTACGACTTACACGACTTCGAGATAAATGAATGAATCAATATTGTGAGTGGCAAAGAGACCTGAATTATGATCCTTAACTCTTTAATGATCTTAATTTCTGACTGTTCAGATAATGTTCAAGCGTTCATTATCTGTTTTATTATTTTTGTGTTATCATATCTTTCAGGGAGCTACCCATCGAAGAAGATCCACTTGAGTTGAAACCTCATCGATGGGAGAATGTGTGAGGAGGATACATGAAGACGTATGTAACTCATTTTGACGGTACCTGACAGTACGTTTGACTGTTATTATTATTGTCTTGTCTCTCAGATCGCGTGCAATGAATCTTTCGCATCCACTTCCTCCCCTGAAAATTCAAACAGTCCTGCATGTCTTCCCTTACGTTTGCCCCCACAACCATGAGTAGATCACTTCTGTTTTCATTCAGATAAAGGTTCCTTTAGATGTAACCCTTTTTTGATTGGGTGGGGGTAGCGTGCTGATACTAGTACTGCAACTATACATAATATAGGCCTATCGGTAAATGATGGAATGTGCGCTTTTACAAATCACACTGCAAAATACTGGGTGTTTATGAAACACCCGAATGTTGAAATATGTTGAATTTCTGGTGCTCATTTGTGGTGTTAAATTATCACCTTCGGGCGTCACTTCAAAATATAAAACTAATTTTTTTAGATAGGTAATTATTTACTGTTTTTCTTGTTGATTTTGCATTTCAATAAGACGAATAAGAAATTTCTGATAAAAGTATTTGATTTTTGAAAAAAAGGGTAAACACATTTACACCATAGTAACACCAGTTGGTGTGCTCTCCTATTGAAGCTTGGCTGGTGTTATACCATGGCCAATACCAGCAATACCTAATCAACACCAAGCAGTGTCATTATTAGTAGCGCAGTGTAAAAATATCATCAGCTACAGTGTCAAATTAACACCAAGAAGGGCCTGGTGAACCCGCTTCAACACCATCAAAACATACTTTGTACACATAAAATATACTTTACAAAACATACTTTGTATAATGGACTAAGCGCCATTTTGAAACATTTCAAAGTAAACCAAGAGATCAGAGCAAAATAGAACCTTTTTAGTGATAACTAAATTGTAGAATTAAAATACACAATGTATATATGTTCTTCAAGTCATGCTTAAAAATACCCCATATATAGTTTCGTATCATTTTCTCTGTTTTAGCAACTTTAATCGCAAATATCTCATCTTGACAAAAAACGGATTTAACTCGTTTTTGGATCAAATTCTTCGAATATTGAAAGAGATTGGTAAAAATCATAGGATGGTATTGAGGAAGATGTAAAGAGGTGCTTAGATAGATGGATTCTACATTTATATACTTGCAAGAAGATAGTGTAAGCAGAGAGATTTTGAGAGGCTCGGTATGAACGAATGTATGATCAGATAGACAAATAGATACAGACATTGACGTCAAGTTTTCACGGGTGCACTATCCCAAAGGTTCCTTTAATCAGGAACCGAGTTGAAAAAAAAAAACAACAACAACGAAACAAAACAAAAGAGACAGACAGACAGACAGACAGACAAACAAACAAACAAACAAGCATCTGTCTAAAATGGCCGAATTTCCGTGTACCACTAAAAGACACAAAATTATGATAGCACCGATGTTGTACAACCAGAGATATTCAGAGTGGTCATCCCTAAGTATGGATTGTTTGAAGCTCAAAAGGCGATTAAAATTACCGTGGTAGATAATCTTTCCGTTCTTACAAGGTTCCTCCCGACGTGTAGAGCGATCCCGCGTGAAGAACTTTTCATCAGTGGCACTTCACACCTGCTAAATTTGAGTCACATGTGATCGCAGCCACCACCTCACATAAACGGCATTAACTGTGATTCATAAGTATGTAATTAGTGCAAGGTAGATCATCTCTGTACGTAGCAGTAGCATTTCTGTCCCGATCATGATTATTACGTACCACAGACTCTGACTAAAAAAAAAAAATACAAACAGACAGACAAACAAAGAAACAAACAAAACAAACCCGAACGGATCATCGCCCTGCTAACTACAGGCCACATTAAGTCCGGACAACTTGACTTATTTTTCCACATTGATTTAGAAATCTGAGCGTAAAATGTTTAATACACTTTTCCCTTGTGTTGCTTGTCGCATCCACGTTCACTTTTTTTTTTTTGCAGATACGTGCTGAAAAATGAAACCCACAAGTACTGACAACATACAGTGCCTAAACAAACGGTAAATGGAAAGATTTATGATCATTTGCTAGAGAGCATTGGTGAAGTATCATTTACATACCTTACTTAATACGATCCATTGCACCTGTTCAAACTTTTGTTTCCGTTCTTCTATGTCATGTATTGTGATATGTTGCTTTGTTGTTGTTATTGTTATGTGTGCAGGTTTCTGGGTTGGACAATGCACTATGCACACCATGCTTAAAATCCATGGGCACCTTGTGCATCCTGGATTCAAGGGGTTAAGGTGTCATTTTCCCCTTTTGTGGTAAGATTCATACGCTTTAACTCTTCATTTCCCCGAGCACAATCCTGATGTTATCCCTCCCTCCCCTCCTCCCCCCCCCCCTCGCCTCATCTTCACCTCCTGTTTCCCCTCATCTATCCCCTTCACCTTCCCCCTTCCTTCCTCGTCTTCAATGTCTTTTGTTCCTTTGAGCGACCTCGTGGAAGTGCGCTGCCATCAGACACATCCAAACGCAGAGGTGCGAGGAACTTGTTAATAAAGCTTGCTTCGTTGGCAAAAAGTGTCCTGGAAATTGACATGAGGAAAGTTAGGAATGAAAATAGACATCGACGCAATGCGATCCGATCTTGTTGTGGTTTGAAACGATTTATATGTAAAACCTATTCAGTCACTTGTCAGTGGAGGTATAAAAATGTGGAAACTCTGCGTAGGTAGTACACGTCTAAAGTTCTTTAGTATAGGTCGCAAAAGGGAGAAATGCAGGATGATCAGAACCAGAACACTCCAATTTGAGAGACTGTTTGTTTACCGTGTCTTTAAAAAAAAATCAGAGTCATTTTTCCTTTTTCTTCTTTATTCATAGTCTAGCAAAATTATCTTAAGACATGCATGCCATGCATGGCTGATATACCAAGAAACGTAAATGAAGACAGCCATATACAGATAATTCATAATTTTTTTACATCATTAAAGTGAATATTCTAACAATAACGAATTAGAAGTTACAGCGACGTCTTTTTTTCACTATGCGCTTCCACTTTAATCGTAAATGTCAGATAAATCCCTTCCCCCCCCCCAAAAAAAAAAAAACACTAAAGCAATAAAAAAAATAGTGACAACAGTTATAATAATAGCAAATATTTCTATCTCAAAACCCCTGCAGTCTGACTGGCTACTCCCAAAGTTGATAATGTTCAAGTACAAACATAACCAAAAAAAAAAAGAAAAAATCCCCAACAATGTGGACAATAAACAATCGCAATTCAAGTGCTCCGGTTGTTACTGAAACGGAAGAAAAGTTTAATCAATGTGCTCTGCTTATTAAAGAGACAACATGTTGTAAGTTGAAATACCATTCATATAGGGATTTTGTTTTCCCGCCAGGCATGACTCCTACAACCGCGGGAAAGCCGTAAACAACTTTTTGTCTCAGCTCTCCCTTTCATAATTAACGGGTTAGAACGTCAGTCAATGCACGATTGAGAAAAAGCCGAAACCCAACCATTGTCCATCCGAACGCGACCGATGGTGAGGAATTTATCATTTTTTTATCACATTCTCAAGCTCATAATAAACAATGTAAACGGGAAATGGGCAAACAATATTTCTTGTTTGCGAGTACAAGACTCAACAACTAACTGTTATATCCTTAATAATTTGCTTCGATTACTTCTATCCATAATGGCTGGTCTCTGATGTGAATGGATGTAGAAATAAATCGTGTGGATCAAACTTGGTCAGGTTTGACATACATGTATTTCTTTAATCTGAATATCCATTCATTTCGCTGTCCCCGAACCGTATTATATAATGTGTATTCCTGAACATTGTTAATAATTGAATTCTCTAAATCATTTCCTTCAGTTTTTGTGACTGTGAGCTGCATTATCATGTACCAGGAAATCGCAAGTTAATCAATATCTGTGTAAAAATATATAGAGAAGCAACATACACCATTTTCTTACAAACTATGATGAACTTTAACATGCTCTTCCGCGCGCGTGAATTCAGCTAAGGGAACGGTAACAGTTTTTCACCTCGTTCATGACCATACTAATGTCATTTCCTCTGTTTTATTTCCTGGTTAACATGATCAAACCTAAAGTTCAGCTGTATCTTTGGTATCATAATACCATTGCTAGATTATCTCGTTCGATCTCACATTCATACTGCATCGTGTTTTTTTTTTTATTATTATTATTCGTTTTTGTTTTGTTTTGTTTTTTCCAATATCGTGACATATGAGTCGTTCTTTACTAAAACTTGCTGCTATCTCCTCTCCCCATAAACCGGCTCTTGAAGAAGTTTTAAAGATATGTTAACAGTTTCATGATACCTCGCTAATAGGCCTGTCAACAGTGCAAACCAATGATATGCTAAAAGAGCGAGCGAGAGAGCAGGGACATTAAAAACTGTGCGAGTTTGTTAAGGTTATTTTCCCTGATGAACATGAACACGGAAAGGATTAGTAAATTGGGCGCCACTTGGTCCGCTATAATCTAAACCATCGAACGCTATTCACCGAGAATCTAGGTTCAGAAGCTGGAGAAAGTGGATTAAGCTCTTATGTAAATGCTGATAGCTCATTGGTGGAGTTGTTAAGGCTAGTTTGACATTACGAAAAGACGCACCAAGTACGTTTTGCGGGCCCCCTGCTTTGAGTTCACTCTTGCCGGTGAGAGGTGTAAGCGTGTCGTGATCCCCCCGTATTGTCCTTGTATTCGCTCGTTCGGGAACCTCGGGAGCTGTTTCCGCTTCTACAAAATCACTCGTTCTGATCTGTCTTGAAAACTTTCAGTCATTCAATCGGTAATAGTTTCTCTGTACTCGGCTCTGTCTACTGTGTACACGTATATGATGTGCATTTCGATCTGGAGGTAGACGGGGAATGCGCTGAAAATCGTTCGGCCAGGGTTGGCTGAGTAACTTCTAGCAGAGCGTCATTCGGTGTCTAACACGTAATCACCGCCGGGCAGATGCTCGTTTTGACATTATAGTAAAGATGTAACGATTGACAACGTGCTTCGGATTTATCTACATAGAGAGGGATTATGCTTGGCTTCTGCCGATTACTTAGTCGGATTTTGACTTCGCTGGAATATTTGCATTTTGGAATCGCATTACGCATACAAACTTGTCGGTCATAATAACACGATTTAAGTGACAGACAACAAGCTAATCCACGCGGCAGAGTTTGATGTGAATTCATGATCGAGGGAGTTCTAATGGTTTACTTAGAATTTCCGAGGGGTCTTTAATTAGCAACTATAGTTGATCAAAGCAGTTTCATTGTGAACATTTTCTTTATTCGACAGCCACGAAGGTGATGGCGGTCGCAACGCCTAAAGCAAGACGACATCGCCTAATAGGGAAACTCCTGGTCGACATCACGTGCATCGCAGTTCTGTGCTGTCAGGGCGCTTTTCTCGATCTTTTCCTCATCCACCATGGCGATGGGCTTGGCTTCGCTCGCGGATACGTTTGGGTGGTGGTCGACGCGGTGGTCGTCGTCTTCTGGCTTGCCTGCATTGCACTTCCGCATCTCGGCGTGAGGCCGGCGGCGCAGTTGCCCCAGCAACCTAGCGGCAACATCTGGAGAGAACCCCTGTTTGCGTACGCGTCTTGGCTGGTGTTTGCTCCGCTGCAGATAGCCAAGGTCGTTCGAATCTACAACACGGTGCACAAACCCAGCGAAGTACACTGGATCTTTACGCCGCAAATGTTACGAATTGGCATGTCTCTAACGAGCATCGTGTTCGTTCTTCTTCTGCATAGCCACGACACCGACGTCGACAACACGAAATACAAGGTACGAATGCGGCACCTCGGAGGAGCTATTGGTGTCTCTCTTCTAGATGGGTGTGACATTCTGTCTATGCTCCATATAAAGGGTAAAAGCCAGGAGTACCCGCCTATCCTCCGTAATACCATCATGGTGTTCGGCAATATTTGGTTTATCTTGCCACTGGTTCCCCTGCTCTCTCTAAGAGTCATGGCGGCCGAGAAGGAACACGTATCTCCGATCACAAAGAGAAAGCTGACTCGACAGGACAGGAACGAAAGGAGGAAAGAAGAAATCAAAAAGCTTGACATCAAATTAAGATATCCCGGAACGGAAATGGGCAATTCTAATCTAAGACCGGCCAAATCGTTGGATTACCCTCAATTCGAGCGGAAAGTGATTCAGCTCAGAAATGATATGTTTGTCAGCGAGCTTAGCAAGAGCTGCAAAAACCGCGACCAGCGATGCCGCAGTTACGACAATTTATGCGGGGACGGGGCTTCGTCCGGCAAACCTATCGCGCAATCGAAACTGAGTCAGAGTTTGAACTTCACATACTGGAATTACAACCAGAATTACAACCAGAATTGTAAGGTGGACGCTCCTACCCTGGACAAGAGACCTCGCAGTGTTAAGGAACGACAGGACAAGAGCGCGAGTTTCTTGCGAATAGAGGGTGACAACGATGTCAATCACCACCAGGAGAAAAAGAAAGACCACGTGTTTCTTGAGGCGATGCGTCACTCCAAGAGCTCGATCTTTAACGTGATCCTCTTCAAGAACAAGATCCTTGTCTCCACAATGGACATCCCTTACCTGGCGATCCGCCTTCATCTGTGGCTGGTCCACGGCGTGTCGGCCTCGGTATTCCTCACGAAGAACGTTCTCATGATTCTAGGCCTCATCCTCCACCTGTTCTACGAGCCACCGACAGTGGTGCGAAAAGCCAAAGGAAAAGCCTTAGATGTTGGCATGATGGCAGGTATGGGTTTCCCTTGACCGCAACTGATGTTTGGGAGTGTCCTCCGTCAAGTGTCTCCCGCCACCTTAAAGGGACGATACAGTATTGGTGGAGGTGAGAACTGAGCTTTTAACTTTTTGCGAGATACCAAGAAAACACTTATGATATAGTACAGAGCATATCATTTTAAGAGGAATACAAAGTTTATTTGATGAAAATCGGGTTTGGAATGACTGAAACCTCCAAAAACAAAGTAAAACAAAGCAACCGTAATGAAGTTTGGGTCCCACACTTTATTAGAATCGCTCTCTTTTGGATATCTCAGCCATTTCAAAACCAATTTTCATCAAATAAACATTGAATTCCTCATAGAATTACATGCTCTTTCATATAAGAGGTTTCTCATTATCTCACCAAAAAATGTTAGAAACCTGAAATTAGGTATCATCAAAATCTATACGATCCCTTTAACTACGAGCTTTCACGTGTTCCACGGGCAACAAACAGATATTTGCGAACACCCGTCGTGGTAGAAAGGATGTCTTGCCAGAATGCCCAGGTGAATTTGTCTGAAATCCCTGACCCCTCAGTATTCATCTCTCTAATATCCCATGTACGTAAATGGATGAATACCCCAAGGATGCAAGTCGACATGAGTATTTTGTCTTCCATAATGAAGGAGCACATACAGGAATGGGAAATCCACTTTTCCGCCTTACATGAATTAGTCGGAAGATTGCCACTGCTCTTTGTCTCTTTCGAGGGTAATTTGAATCAGAATCTTTATATTGAGCAATTCCAAACATTACGAGTGTATCAATAATGATAGGTAGTTTTTACAGGGCGCATTTCAGACTTTTAAGAACTTCAATGGGCTTTACAATCTATTACAGGCAGTGACAGGATATGCCATCCTGCCATTGATAGAATCTACCACAAAGACATAAAACGAAGAGCAAAAGTCACTCGAGATCATACAGTCGTACACTGCGAGCTCTTTCATAGCAAATAATTACCGTCTTTTCATTGAATCATGTCGAGTCTAAAACAGGTTATGTATTTCTGGATATCATGGTTAAGAAAAGAGATATAGGAAGCTGATCACTACCGTTGCTGTTGCGATGAAAACTGGTTAAGTGATTGGCGAACCCTTTCCCTTATGAGCAGAACGGCGTCGTCCTTGGCATAGTATTTTGTATTTAGATATGATATGATGAAAAGATAAAATCTTGCCAATCACCGATCACTTGTTTTCCGTTTAGATCAAGAGTAAACAGACGACACAAATGATGGCAGCCATATTTCAATCATTCACAATGACTTACCATGGGAGACTTGCATTCTCGAATTATTTTGTGTATTTTATTTGCTCTTTTTTTGTTTCATCCACATGGATGCAATACCCCCCCCCCCCATTAGAAAACGACAACATAGACTGGGTGCGATTCAATTGAACAGAGTTCCCTATTTCCAAAGTTATCCAAAAAACAACAACAACAACAACAACTATTTAGTATGAGTAAACAAAGCCTCGCAACACTGAATGAGATTCTGCAACGCCCCCAGCATTGTTCGTTACCTTCATTGAATTCATTAGGCTTCATTCTTCGGGTCATATTATTAAAACACAAATAAAACAGTAAATAAATAAAATTCCTGCACACATGGCGCATTTAATCTATGACAAATTTTGTGTGAAACCTTTTTTTTTTTGTATGTATCAACTGTTAATGTTGTCCTGAACACAAAATCGAAGGCCAGTTAAATGTATTTATTTGTGACCCCATCCCATCTAGTCAAGTCATAGTCACTGAAAATGATTGGAAAAGCAGGTTTACGCGATATTTATTGTGCACTTCTGTTCGTCAATAGGCGTTAATGGATGAATGTGAAACGACTTCAAAGATTACATTCCACAGGCATTTTCTTTCCCCTACATAGTTCAGTCGGTGACCTCATTTGATTGAAATACCTGCTTTAGGCATGAAATGTGAAAAACCATCGACTCGCAACAATTGTAGGCAATTATAAGCAATCACTATAATGGGATGTGTTTATTAATATTATGCACATAGCCAGACCGGGAAGTGTAATGTATCAGTAGACTTGCATCTTGTATCAAATGACAAATCTTTCTGTGCTTGATGGAACAGAATCGTTGAATAGTTCAATTATTATTATAAGGCGAACGAAAGTGTTATATTATCGTCGCATGATCAACATTTCTACCGGTAACATGTGTAAGTTCATATTATGGAGTCACGAATTGCATATTTGTGATAAGTATACTGTTCGCACACCTTTCCCATACTACAGAGTATTACGTGCTTGAAAAGAATTGAACTATATCGGTAAATTCACCGACAAATCAATCTTGTTAATGTGCCACAGTCATTATTGACAATATTACGAAATCATCAGGATTGATAATGGGTAGTTTATTTATCAATGTTAAATCAAATTATTCATGTATTCGTTTATGCTATAATTTCTCTGGGTTGTGCAATTTGTGTATTCGGCGATATGTACTTCCGTTTGTTTGTCACTCTGAATAATGCTATATGCTTCCATAATTATACACATCAGCTATGGGTTATATTGATAAACAATATATTATTGTCTGTGTCGCTGTAACGGTATATGCAATACCTGCAATGGTAGTAAGTTCAATGTGCCCTTTAAACGTGCTTGCCTGACAGTGCTATGCAACAACAGACTCAAAATTATATCTTTTTATTTTATTTTCTGCAATTTGTTCCAGTAGCCTTTAGAGAGTTATAACGAAAAAATGTACAATTTCCAAGTCAAATAATAATAATAACAATAAAAAACAGACTACAATTCAGCTTAACAACGCATTTTGGACATCCAACTAAATCTCTGACATAATTATTATGGCTTGACGGACAGAACTATACATCAGGACATTGGCAAGCATAGTTGTTGCAATAGGTTGTGTATAGTCAATGTGATTATGTCAAATAAAACAAATGATATATGTATATTCATGATGGAATCGACAGCTATACAGTTGTTATTGTAATAAATGCCAACGATATCACAGCATGTGAGAAACACACAAAACTGGCAATGTCACGAATGCCGTGTATACGTGTTGAAGAATCATGCTAGATAGATGTAGATCGGATTATAGTAAAGTTCGGAAGTTTATATATATATATATATATATATATATATATATATATATATATATATATGCGTGCGTGTATTTTGGTGTGTACCTGTATGAGTGCATGACTGTGCATGAGTATACAGTCATGATGACAGTTAGAGACAGCTCGATATCTGCGTTGCTATATATTACAACAGCATTGCTTATCAGGTTTCATATTGCAGTTATCATCTCTACAATTGTGTGTTGTTGTTTGTTTGTGTGTGTGTGTGTGTGTGTGTGTGTTTGTTTTGTGTGTGTGAGTGTGTGAGAGAGAGAGAGAGAGAGAGAGAGCGGTGTGTTGCTGTGCAGGTTAATTCGTGTGTAAATGATAATATACAGTAAAACGCTGTTCATTAAGAAACATAAATGATCACATCTATACGATAATGGAAAATGGCGTCGTGTGAAAGTTACTGTCCAGAAGATAATCCAATGTCCTACTTTTTGTCACATACACACACACAGACACACACACAGACACACACACACACATACACACACAATAAAAAATGGAGGTGACTAAAATAGATTAAATGCCGCAGCCATCCCTCAGCTGATTTAATGAAGTTACTCTAAAGGTCTATAACTTCAGTTTGAAGGTTTCCAATCGTACTGACTGACCTCTTGAAAACGGGCAACGCAGAACATACAGAACACAGGAGATAAATCGCAAAGTCTTTGCGACTGGAGAAAAGTTCCACATTCCCGGTTAAGTCATGTGTTAGCATACAAATGTGTTTTTACATTATGTGTTACATACAAGTTTTCGTAATTATGTTTGAATAATAATATTTTCATCTACACCTTCATTTTACATAAGCGTTATGTATATTGCTTTGTATTACTTTATATAGAAATCAAATCATTTTGATATGAATTTGAATTTGAATTCAAATAAAATGTAAAGGGGCGCCCCACACACAAGCCCTACTTTTTAAAAAAAAGTCTACTTAAAATACTTAAAAAAAAAACATTCCACTTATTGCATTTTTCATATCAAATCGTAATGATTTGTGACCAGTGTTTGTTGAAAAATTGAAAATGAAATGAATTAAAGTAATTTCAAGTCGTTTCAAAAGGTATGCATGTAATAACACAAAATATCCAAAATGGCAACTAATGTATAGAAGATTTCAATATCACCCACATCAACAGAGTATTTTCGAAAACGCTTCGTATAATGTGGGTTTACTATGCGGGTTTCACTTTCTCCGTTTATGAACGCTTATATGATTCTGAAGTGATTTTGTATTCTCTGAGCTACAGTTATTATTCTCTCCTATTTCATTAAAAATGGGTCTTCATTAAGTGCGTATTATAATACAATCGTTAATTTAAGAACAGAAGTCATGGAAAGTTTTCGTCTGTCATCGCGTGTTTGATACCCTTATAAATCAATCACTTTTGGCATGTTTGGGTGGAAAATGAAAGTCTGTTATCAGGCGCCACCTTCGTGTCAGACGATACGGTAAGTTGTTTTCTAGTGCCTCCCTCCCATTCTTGGTTTTTGTTCCCTATTAACCCATATAATCCTGCTTGAAATGAGACAAATCATGAGTAAGAAATCAAATCATACGCAGAGACACTATAATATCACTATCACAAAATTTTCAATACGGAAATATTAATCTCTGTAATAGCCAATCAAATTCCTATAATTATGTCTTTGATAATACTTTCTAAAGTGTCTCCCTTTCATTTCAATGCCACAGGGTTCTTTACGTTGGTCCTTTGTTGTACTTTCGTTCGTTCACATTTTTCTGGTCTAGACAACAGTCCTCCGGACATGATTGCTTTCATTTATTTGGTATTCTCACACTGTCTCACATTTCCCGTCTGGAAAAGAAAAACGTATACCAGAAACATTACTTCCCTATAAGCTTCATTGGCTTTAATTTTCTCCTGCATGGTCCAGATATACTTGTGGGGTCTGTTATCTCGTTGTTGTTGTTTTTTTCTCTCTCTCTTTGTCTTGAGACTCCAATCACTCACCATATTCGAGGTACATTTTGTTGTTGTTGCTTTATGTTGTTTCTTGCAGAGGGATGTGGATTCTCTGCGTTTAAAAGCTGATCGAGATTCGAACCGCGAACCTTTCCATACAGGACAGTAGACTCCGAAATATAACTTTGTCATTGACCTACCTTATCCTTTTTTTTTTTAACCAAACAAGCCAGTTACCAAACCAGGGTTTGGGATATGTACCTGTGATGTAATACCGACAGATAAAAGTAAACCGGACCTGAACCGGATGACCTCTCGGGGGCCCACAGAGTGCAATGACCGATGAATCAGAGGAGACAATGTCCTTTGATCATTTCGTCTCCTCTTAAATGGTGATCCAGTCAAAGAGAATTCTCGAAGGCACAGATTCTGTTAAATATATAAACATATTTTGAAGTGGGCATTCTGCGATGATAAAATTCTTGGTAGTTTGCTGTGATTACTAAGAAGTATGTGTGAGGTAATGCGCGTCTGGACGTAATAATAGGGAGCTTTAGATTTTAGACGCGCGGACGTTCAAAGAGAAAAAAACATGGTCTGAGCGTGCGCAGTAACTTGACGTGCGCTACTGCGCATGCTCAGACCATGTTTTTTCCCCTTTGAACGTCCGCGCGTCTAAAATCTAAAGCTCCCTAATAGGCGATACGGGAAATCAAGTTCTTATATACAGTATACTCATATTACTCGCGGGTGAACAAAATGATGAACATAATTTTGAACTTATTTTTGAACTAATGGATTTGTTATGTCTTTTGACTCGTGAACTAAAGTCTCGACATAAATGTTATTCCGTTTTTGTTTGTTTGTTTGTTTGTTTGTTTGTTTGTTTGTTTGTTTGTTCGTTTATGTCTTGTTATTTTTCTGCCAAGACTGGTGCCTATGTACAGATCGTCATTTTCATGTGCCTCCTTAAATGTCCCTTAAATAGTTTGAGCCTTTTATTTATGTTAGTCTTTGCCCATCCTGGTAAAAATCAGACCAAGGGTGGCTTCACGTTTTATTATTTATAACCAAAATAAATAAAAGAAGTCGTAAAATTAAGGTAAGCAATGTTTTGAGGGTCACGGTGATGTATCGATAGCAGAACCCTAAAAAAAGTATAGTACACATTTTTCGTCAGAAACACGTCTAGAGTGAACGAATTATTTTCCTCTAGTATAGTGCACGGAAAGTGACAACATTGACCCCAGACAAGACTAGGGTTCCAATATTGTGGAAAGCAGGTGTGTATTATATTTCATACACGAAGGGTCGTTAAGCAGAAATTTCGTCAGGGATAAGATCAAGGTCGCTGACATCACATCATTCATGACCAATCAGAAGGCTGGTTAATCATTCACCTTGACTTCATTCTGGCTAAAGTCCCGTTATGTTTTAACTTAACATTCCGTAATCAGATAGCACCACAGTGACGTCATTTCGTTTCTCTGTTTATTGTGTTTATCTTTTGCTTCCAATTTAAGCGTTCCCTCACTGCTCACTGATCAAAGGTGGTCGAATTCTGCCCGTCAATTCGACTTGTTAGACATTGTTAGAGATTGTACTGTAGTGGTGTACCTGTTTCAAGTGATAAACATTTATCACCCAAGTCACTGACACACTCATAGTAATGGCATCTTGTTTTTGGTCTAGTTTCTTTGATGAGCTCGCTGATGCCTTCCCCCATCTTTAGTGGTGATTCTTTTACTTTTCTCATCTTCCTTTGCAATTTTATTGAAAAAAAAAAAACACTGACTCGCTCTAGCACAGATAGCACAGATCTGCACGTCTCCAGATTGTAAGAGGAAATGACCTGGAAACTTGGAGAAGGTATATAGGGGTGCTGGCTTCAGGACGCCAATTCATATCAAGCGTTTATATGATTTATAAAACTGAACTTCCTTTTCAAAATAAATGCTTTTTAAGCACTTTGCTTACGTCAGATCACCATTCTGATCTCTATTTCTTGTTGATAGCTGTTTCTAAACTTAGACGATGCGTCTTCGATGAATGAAGTAAAAAAAAAAAGTTATCCCAGTCACATTTTCGAACCACAAATATTAAACTACATCAGGGAAAATCATAAACATTGAGTATCACAAGTTTGGTTCGAGAAAATTGGTGAGAGTGCATTGTCTCAGATTGACCTCTGAGCAGAGCTTGACCAGAGAAAAATTCAAAGCAGAACAAAGTAAAACCTTGCAAAATAATTTGGTATACTTAGATTTAGAACACGAAAGACATTCATTATTGTTCGTTTGTTATGCAGATTTTCTTATACAAAAAATAATGCTTTAGTGTTTAATAACACGTGTGTCTTTGAGGAATATTTTACACGGGTGATCAAGCTAGAGACTGAATGCTGGGTGCTGCTTACAAGAGATAAAATTAACGTTAATCATGTTAATGAAAGCAACCAGCCTGTGCCACCTGGAATTTCCAAATACGATGCTTCAGGTAATTCAGGTATATAATTGACTCAATTCCGAATATTTCTCCCTGGAGTATCATCTCTTACCTCGCAAAACAAACTTGATATAGAAAAGTATAACTACATCACGCACGGTATATAGAAACAGGCTGGTGCTCAGTTCCTTTTTCTCGAGGGTAAACGTACATTGAATTAGCTACAGAACATCCCCAGGGAGAGATGGAGATATGAGTTCATTCTTGCCACGCCCATTCTCCTTATATACTTGGCGAGGGCGGGAAGAAAACTCCGTCATGCTCCCCTAACTTCTACAGGACGGTCGAAGAGATAAAGAAAAGTGAGTGGTCATTCCTTAACAGAAGAATGAAAATATGATATGTATACTTTTCCCTTAGGAGGTCTTGCCTACTTCGAGACAAAGTGTCACTGGATTAAAGAGATCTTATTAGAGACTTCAATCTGTCGACAAACACATTACCACTATCATTTCTATTCATGTTGTGTCAAGACATCTAAATGTCAATGTGTGGATTCAACAGCTGTCTCTATGCCTACATGTACTATAACATGCATCAACATGTTCCTCTCTCTCTCATACTCTCTCTCTCTCTATCTGTCTCTCCTGTCACACGCAAACAAACCTACAAACGCACACAGACATTTTTGTTGTTTTTCAGTAATCTTTATTTGCTTTTATTTCTTGATTTATATAATTTTACATAACAAAACATTCCTCTTGAAAGTATGCAACCAATATACAATCAACAATAATTAATCAAACGAAAATAATCAGTAGGTATACGTGACCCAAAGATCACACACGCACGCACACACACACACAAACACGCACACACACACACATACACAAAATACGCTAAACCTGACATGTCAGTACCGCCGTGATGAAATCGTCGGTTCGAGGATAAAGAGTGTTGTTTAATAGTTAACTTGGAGATGGGAGTGTCGGGATTATCACACATGGACAAGTTTTTCACCGCTTCCAGGGAGGCTGGGATGCCTTTCCCAGGAGAAACAAGTAATGGACGGATATCTGCGGCTTCCTCGTTTTCTTCATCATTATCTCCGCAGGTCGGACTCTTAACTTTGTACAACATGTCCTCATCAAACCGAATCATCTTCTATCACATCAGACTTGACGTCCTTCCGTCTCGGAAACGGGACAAAAAACCCGAGACGCGGGAATTAGGCCCGATCGAGATGTTCCCTGAATGTATGTATGGGCGCGTTGGCCTGATTGCCTGCGAAGTATCCGGCCGGTTGGGGATGTAGCCGTCTGCGAGTGAATTGACAAGAAAGCTAATCTAATCACGTTTAGACTTGCTCACTATAAGCTGACACTTGAAATTCACACCGAGAATATCGAAGGAGGCATCCACTTTTGGGAACGGAGCTCTTTCTTCCGTCTCACCAAGGAGGTATCACCTCCCTCGTCTCACACAATCCACCCATGGTATGGCGCGCCCTCTTTGAATCTTACACACATGTTTACAAAATGTTGCCGTTTTGAATCAGTTCAAATTCAGTTTAACTGGTATTATCTTCATTATTGTCACATTCGTGTCATGGTGTTCATTCCATTTTGCGTATACATATTTTTACTATTATAGAAATCACCAACTTCTCTACCGTATTGCCGAAACGACGGAATAGCATTCCGATGCATATTCAGTGTTGAAAAAGAGACAACTCCTCAGAAAATCGTGTCTGGTGGGAAATATTTTATTTACTTCAGCTGATTCATGTAGCAGTTCACGACATCTGAAACACACAATAACTTGTAATTTACTGTTTGAAAACTCCAATTTCTGCAGCTTGCACTCGACACCTAAACGCACACTCGAAACAGACCTCTCATCTTTAACTGACCAGGGAGGTGGTATATAAGAAGACCGCTTCCTTGTTTTTTACGATATCTAATATGATTATGTTACTCGTTCGGTTATGATACAATATCCGTTATGTGGGCAGGGAAATCGTAAATTCTACGATGCAAAAGTAGGCCACACACAAAATTTGTAAAATAACACTATACCAGCAAATGGATCAAGAAAGTGGGTTAGAACACCGTAGCAGCGCACGACGTACTTATCTCATAGACATTAACCTGCATTCTTCCCATAAGACGCAAAACGTGACTGACCATCATAAGCATTATTCAAGTTCCTTTATTTCACCAAAGCAAAGAAGATAAAAAAAAACCAAATAAACACATACAGTATATCAATATTAGAATACAATTGCAACCATATCAGTTAAACAGTGTAAAAAGAAATGCTATGGTAGGCAACAGCCAGAAAGGAAATGTTCCTTATTTTCGGCTGACCTAAAAACATTCATTACATTTCTGTTACCAATGTGTTCGAAACAAGTAAAACATTATCATCAGTATTCAAATCAACTCAACTCAAGTCAACTTGCTCATGCAATTACACCTGAAAGAAAGTGAGAGAGTATAAACATTTATTCTTGAATAAGGGGAGTCAGTTTTCCTGCGTCCATAGGGAGCATGATTACAAGCAGTCGTTTCCTTGTTTATTTTTACTATTGCTTTTAGTAAATACGATGGTGTACTCGATGTGCATTATCATGTATACCAAGTGAAAAAGAAGAACTTATAGTCTAGGATTTGAACCCGCATCACGTAACAGTAAAAACGGAAACAAAAACAAAACAGAACAGAAAAACCTCTACAATATTCTTTAATATTCTAAAACAAAATAACAAAGCAAAAACAAAACAAAACAAAACATAACTCTACAACATTCTGTCATATTCTTGTTTTACTAGTCGTCCAAAAAAAAAGGGATATCGCGTAGCTTAATCTTTCTGGTTTCATTTCCCGCCAAAAGGGGAAATATATTGAAGATTAAATTGTGCTCAAGTCAACTTGTGAGCTGATTACAGCCCTACCTCATCTGACTTGCGCAGTCTTGTGGATTGCGATTAACATCACTGTATGGTAAAAATGTGAATAGTTTAATCGCAACAAGAGTCATCTCCATTCTTGTTCATTTAAGATATTTACGATTTAAGCTCCTAAAAAAACAAAGGAAACGATAAGAAAATATGGGATTTTTAATCAGAATTACAAGAACATTCTTTGCATATGTTACAAGTTAGGTATCACTGGAAAATTTTTATAATTCTTATGATTTCTATTTGATGATGGACTCACTTTAAGATGTTCATAAATGGCTTTCAACCCGTTTTGAGATCAAACTCTTCATACGTCAAACTTCAAAAGTCTACAACGTCCTTAATTTTGTTAAATCATTGTTAATGAACCTTTTACAGCTTTGCGCCATGAGATTTTCTCTATTTTTGACAAACTTTTGAAGACGGATTTGCGTTTCACTTCAAAAGCTTTAAGGTCAGGTTCATAACACGCTAGCACGTATATAGGCAAATGTGATGATATAGAAAGTAGACATGCTGCAAGATTAAAAAACAAAACAAAACAAAACCCTTAGGAGAGAAATGTTAAGAAAAAAACGAAAAAAAAAGAGAAAAAGCGAGATAATGGCTGGAGATTATGAGTTGTAATATGCTGACAATAAAATAGTCCATGGAGGGCTAAAAGTTTGGAAAAAAAACACCTTAAGGAACCGTTAATACAATTTCATTTCAGGTCGATGATGATTAATAAGTCTAACTTTGGTTTCGTGATTTGCATGTTTCAGAGAGAGAGAGAACGGCGGAGTTTAAAAACATTTGACAAGTAGGCACAGGAAACATGCAATTTGATTTATTTCCTTGATGCCTTGTTACATTTCCAACATTGCCAGCCCATCCCTTACTTTCCCCATTTTCCACCCAGACATCTTTTTGTCAGTAATCTCCAGAGAGTTGGGGGCGTATACGGACAACAGAGATTGCAGCCTTTTTCAAGCAAAACTTGCACATAATCATCCACTATTATAAGAGCCACATATCATAATCATAGATAAGCGTGATCCGCCGTTCTCTCCATTTCTCCCAACCTCCTCCTTTCTCTCTCCCTCTCTCTCTCTCTCTCTCTCTCTCTCTCTCTCTCTCTCTCTCTCTCTCGCTTGCCATCTATCTTAAAAGTCCAGTTTACCTTTGGGAGCAGTGATTTCCAAAATGTTCAAGATATCACATTTGATGCATATGAGTAGGTCTGTTGTCCCACAAAACATCCTAAAAAAAATATAAATGTTTCGCAATAAAGCCTAGAATAAAAGAAAATATAAGTATTTTTCTTAATAAACCGTAACTGTAGACGGTTTAGTCTGGAAACATTTTTATCATAACTATTGTTCACATTTTGTATATTTATGAATACTTAACATCGATTTTGCTGATTCAAATTTTTACAGTGGTTGTTTCTATCCCTGACTCACATTTTAGAACTATTTCTAAGCACTAATACTGGGTTTTTGTTTCATCTGCAATTGGTAGATTATGCCTTTAAAATGTTAATTCATCCATCTATTTCTACGCATCTATGTAGAATATTGATAGCAGTTTGCGCGCGAACACATGGGAACTTATAATTCGTGATGTGACTATAAAGTGTGCCCATCAATAACTGTCTCTCCTTTTCTTACTTTTTCTCTCTCACACACACACTTTCACTCTCTCCGGTTCTTCTAATACACTCTTACTTTGATATCAAGATCTCGTAACCAGTGTTTTCCTGTAAGTGAAGATCGCCATTAAGGGTGATAATCCTCTACTAAAACGAGAAAAGCAGGGAGGGATCGCAAATGCTGGTAGATTAAAATGGACAGAGCGATCATGTATCTGCCAAAAGTTATCCTCATTAATCATCCAGTTGTGGTACCAGTAAACCATAAAGCACTTTGACACTGGTTACATAACTCTTTTTTAAGAGTATGGACTTATTTTATCGCATTTCTTTGCTTCTCATGTTACTCGTTTATTCATTTACGTACCATACACAGTTGTATATCTGTCGATGGCAGTTAGCTGTGAAAAGTTCGACGTTGTTGCTTTTGTTGCTTTTGTTGTTGTTTTCTTTTTTTAAGAGTGTGTCATAAATCCAGTTAAAAGTTGTTTGTCGTAGCCAAAAAAAAAAAAAAAAAAAATGTTCCCTTCAATTTGTCATTAGAGCTAAATTTGCGGAGTTTTATACTTCCCGAAACTTGACAACGCGGAAATTTTAAGTCGTAAACATAATTCTAAAAGTGGGTAATAGTATACATCTTTATTTCCCTTTTCCGATCGATAGCAAATGTTTTATTCCAGGAAGGCAATAAGGACTTCATATATGAATATATATGTATGTAAGTGTATATGTATAAGTGTATATAAACATATATGTATCCCTCGATCTACTTTAGTTGTAGAACTTTGTCAAAAGACTTCACATATGAACATATATGTATATAAGTATAATATTCCCCCAATCTATAGTATAACGAGTTTCAACTGTGCGTCTGTTCGTGCTTTAGCTATATCATAACTTTGTCACCTCATTCAAAGGGCGATAGATTGATGCTGTGATGTTGTGTCGTCAAGGTGTCGTCGATTAAAAAAAATACACATGGGAAGGATCTCGATACAGCTTGTCTTATCAGTGCTTGGAAGAAAGCAATGATGGCCCCTTATAGCGTGCGTGACGACCAGGAGCACAACAGAGACATCGGAAACGAAATGTAAACGGCAATAATGCTACTTCCGGCGTTGTTGCTCATTACTATACGAGACACGATGGTACCACTTGTCACCAAATTCAACAATGTGCTAGTCTGAAGTTGGCCTCCATTTCCGCGGTAGGCCTACTATTTTGGGGTACCTGTTTGAATTTTTTCCTTCATGTCAATATGCTGATTGATATATATCAATCATGTGATGAATTATCGATCAAAACATAAAGATGACTAAATGCCATTCAATTCCATCTTATATGTATTTTGACTTCATCAAAACAGTGCAAAATTACATTTCAAGTGGCGCATTAAAGTAATCATAACTCTCGATATTATAGACCACTGAAGTGATTATTGAATGGACTATGACATGAAATTTGTGCCAATTCCGCATAATTATTTATCATTATATCATAATATTTCTGTCAACGTCGATGTAGATTCTCAGAAAAAAATTAGAATGAAATGTACAACTCCACTGAATAATACAATTCGCATATTGCCCATGTCGGAACTTACATCTCACACTCAAGAGATTTGTTTTCAAGCGATGCATTTTGTCCGCCAATGATACTTCATTGATAAAGAATTACCAGAATTTAGTGAAGTGGGCTGGAAGTAAGCCCATGGACATCACTAAGAAGTTTTACCTCAATTCAATTCAATTCAATTCAGTCATCATCACTATCACCAGCACCACCATCACCATCCTGGAGCATCACCACCACCATCACCATCACCATCATCATCACCATCACCATCACCATCACCATCACCATCACCATCACCATTACTATCACCATCACCATCACCATTACTATCACCATCACCATCACCATCACCATCACCATCACCATCACCATCACCATCATCACCATCACCATCACCATCTCCATCACCATCATCATCATCACCATCACCATTTCCATCACCATCATCACCATCACCATCACCATCACCATCAAAATCACATCACCATCACCATCATCATCATCATCATTACCAACCCCATCACCATCATCATCATCACCCATCACCATTATTATTGTCAGCATTCTAATACATGTACCATTTCCATACTATCATTAATAGTTTCATAATCATAATTCCCCACACAGTACCCCTTCCTCGTACCTACACTCGAACCCCCCCCCCCCCCCACGTTCCTTGTGAAGCTGAGGCTAAGTATTTATGTAGACATCTTTCAGAGAGCAGACGACAAACACAACGCTTTGCTGTCGCAACGCGGGAAACAACAATCACACACTGCGGAATGAGACACAAGAAAAAGAGTGTGGGTTTTGGGCCTAAAAATAACCAAATTGCCCCTTCATGAGAAAGACGGGAAACGAAAATGTCAGCTTGATCACAACCGAAGATTACTGATTCCTTCCCGGTCTGCTTGGCTATGTGGGTTGTCCATACAAACCTTTCATTTTGTCCTTCCTTCTTTCTTTTCTTCTTCCTTTTTTTTTTCTGCATAAGGAGAGAGAAATTCGGGTGGGGAGCAGAACGGAGAACTTGAACTTGCTTTCGAACCACCTGCATACTGAGAGTCTATGCGTAGGATGTCAGTCAGTTGGTGTACTTGAGTCCCTACACTTCGTAATACTGGGATGAAGTTTGAAAACTAGGTCAGTGTTGACGACAAAAAAAAATTTAATTAGACAATGTGATAATTTTATTTACGAACATCTTCATCCGCGCCACTGTTTTTTCCCATCATGTATACCCATATTATCTTCGGTTACAGCTCGTTATTCCGAAGGTTCGTTATTCCGAAGGTTCGTTTTTCCGAATTTCATTTTCGGATGAACAAATCTTCGGAATAACGAACCTTCGGAATAACGCCACAAATGTTCGGATTAACGAACCCTTTTTCATTTTCGGATTAACGAACCTCTAAAAGTATAGGGAATTTGTGTGTTTCGGATTAACGAACCTTCGGAATAACGAACCTTCGGAATAACGAACAGCACCCATTATTATCTTCATATACAGGGCACCGTGTCATGAAAAGTGTGCATCCCTGACAAGTTGTCAATCTCTGACAATGATCAGTAAAATCCTTGGTTCTGATTGGCTGAGAAGCTCTGGTTACTGACCGTTACTATGGTAATTGAGACTGAGAACTTGTCAGGGCTGACAATTAACAACTTTCATGAAACGGTGCCCTGATCTTTACCAGCATATACCCTTTAACACACTAATTCAGCATACACCTAAAGAGCATTATACATGGCCTTCAACTCGTAGAATCACTTCTACAGAGTTACCACTGAAAAACAGAAGAAGTATTTCTGCCGTAACATGGGTTCCTACGCAGGATGACTTCTTACAAGAGTACCCGAACCTTATTCGTGTCAACCTGTTTTTAATAGAATACGTGCAACTATTGTCATGAACGAGTGAAGCACGCTTGATACATTTTTTCAGAGCTGTTACTCATATCTTTCAACAAGATGCATCGATGATAAAAGTTTCGTTGTTGTTGTTATTGCTGTTGAGGCAGAAGTAAGGAGGAGACGAAGTACTTTTTTTTTTTTTTTTTTTAACTTTAGTTGCCTTGCCGTCAGTAAGGAAAGTGAAGGTTATGTTTTGTGTGTACACTCTGTATAATGATGACAGTGGCGCTACATACTACATACACTCCATGATTTGACTTATTACATGTATTGATTTTTTGTCCTGGACCCCGCAAAAGATTAGCTGTGTTGCGTAAGAGACTTTGCTGAGTAGGGCTGTTATATTACCGTCATAAAACCTGAAATTCCATAACTATGTTTCTCTCTCTCTCTCTCTTTTATATTTGAGCATTAACACAAGTATACTGCTTTGATATGGTTAAAATCTTAATATGCTGTACGTTTTTGATCCAAATATTATTAAACTTAGTTTAATGCTAAGCTAATAATACATAATTACAATCGACATATATTAAACCTTTGGCGGTGACCTCAATACATGTACTCTACTCCAGTGGTGGGTGCCTTGCGTTCACACTGGCAAACGTTTGTCCAACTCTTTACGTAGCCAGACTATCCGGGGAAAGGGGTCAAGAACTCATTACACCTGTTCTCATTTCCTCACTCGCAATAAATCAGGGCCCCGTTTTATCAAGAGATATAATTGATTATAGATGTCCTTACCACACAGGCTGCCATAGACATACCATAGAAATCAATTATAACTCTCTGTAAAACAGGGCCCTGGTGTCTGAACAGTCCATAGAAAGACACGCTGTGGGGCTGCTGTGTACATGACTACATGTCATAAGGTTTCTTTATTTTGCAGTACAATAACTGCTTTCAGGATTGCAAAAAACAATACATAATGCATAAAACAATACAAAATATCATGGGCTGCACACACACACACACACACACACACACACAAGAGAACATGTACACTCTTCTTTGCTAGCTCTCACATAACTTTGTACAAATAAATATGAATACATGTTAAGTATTGACACATTCACAAGTAAACTTTGCATGTTTGCAATCAAAATATTCATGTAATTAGAGCAAAGTTTTCGTCAACATCCTGCATCTTTGAGAGTTGATATCAATGCAAGTTCAGCAATTGAGTCACAAAAATTCATATAAATCTACAATTCATTGCAACTCTCTAGGAATACAAGGGGCTTTGCCCATTAACATGTAAATCTACTCTATTCATCAGCTAATATCATTATCAGCTTTATTTGATCGTATGATTGACATCAATTATGAGTCAAAAGGTCAATTTGAAAACTCATGAATTCAAATTTGATTGTCTTTCCCTGAAGCCTTAGTAAAATATAAGAAATTGAGCAATTCATATTGAATACCTTAACAATGGTTTAATGAATACAGTTTCAATGCATAAGAAGTTACCATGTTGGGCAAGCCACTGGCTAGCCATTGACAAGCCTTCTAGGGGTAGGGAACTACCTATTGTCATGAACACAGCTTGCATTTGCCAGTAAACCAACCATTGCCTATCATCCAACCAGGTTTATTTGATTGTATGATGGTTAACTGATAAATTTCAAGCAGTATTCCTAGTAAGATCAAATTTAAGAAGATCAAGATGAATTGATCTGCAAGGAATTAAACTGAACAAAATACACACAACCTGAATTGATTTGATTTGACTTAAATTGAAACTAACTGAGTTTACACTGAATTGAATTAATTTGAACTACTGAATTAAACTGGCACTGATGTGAAAGGAAGTGGGTATTAGGTTGTTCTGCTCTGTACATCGGCCCCTGACATACTTACTTTGTGCAAAAGGACTGAATAAAGTAATTAGGTGACAACTGTACCAGAGACTGCACAGCATGCCTACGACGTTGCACACCACAGAGAAAAAGCATCCTGAATTTCTGCAGTCACTTCAATGGACATGATGCGCAAGTGCATATGCATAATATTATACACACACACACACACACACACACGCAGGCACACACACAAACACACACACACACACACACACACACTTAAAACTTGTATGGCTTTACTTTCTTGTAATTTGAATTATTGATTTTCCACACCTGGAATGTTTTTGTCAAATGCATACCATAACCATAACACAATGCTCCATCACCTGTTTTCCTGTCTTTTGCCATGGCTACAACAGTAAACACTCCAAACAAAGATTTGGTATGCTCTGCCATGTTGTGTTCTGATTGGTGCTATAGTGATAACACTTCATAACTTATCTTACTGGTTGACAGACTTTCCGCGTTGCATTCTGCTAAAAACTGAAATTGAGTTTAAACCAATGTTTGGTCTAGAGTAGGTTTAAACCTTGGTCTACAGTAGAATATGGGCCTCTGAGTCAAGGTACCGTTTGTGTGATGAAACCGACATTGTCTTAGACTCTGAATTATAAAGAATCTGCCCCATTTTCCTCCTCTGTTTTGTGTAAACAAAGTGATACCACTCAATACACTGTAACACTTTCTTGAATTCATATTGATGACATTCCTGGCCTAATTCAGAGCAATATGATCTGTACATGTATATTACTTCATTTCAATGGTTGGAACTCCATTTCAGTGAGTGGAGTCTGTCAGAAACTATTTGTTGTTATGTTAGGTAAGGTTCAAACAAATGTCACACACATTTGTACCCTTTTTGCTTGATCAATGTAAAGGTGGTATGCATTATATTTGTATGTAATTTGAAACTGGCATTCTAAACATAGTACAGTGATTTTTGTTTTTCTTTAAGATAACCAAAGCAGAGTGCCTCAAATCCTTCCAAAGCTACACTCAAAATCAACATGCATGTAATGCTCAAGTTTTACAGGCACTGGAGTGTGCACAATACAGGCTACATCGATCAAAAGATAGACACTTGAATCACAATGACAAAGAACAGGATGAATTTGATAATGGCTGCAGTAAAGAGGAAAATACACATGGACAAAATTATTGCGAAAATGATATGTATGACAGATGTCTACCAAAAACAGACCTTCTCATAATTTGACTACCAGTATGGAAATTTGTGAACAATATGACTGTCTTTAAACTGTCATAATAACAAAATGGAACAGCCATAATAATTCAATAATAATTGAAATGATTGTGCTCGTTTTTTGTTTTGTTGTTGTTGTTGTTTTGTTTTGTTTTGTTTTTGTTTTGTTTTGTTTTGTTTGTTTGTTTTTTGGTTTTTTTTTTTTGGGGGGGGGGGGGGAGACGAGAGGAAGGGGCCCCTTAGGTGAAATTTTTGAAATGCTTGGTCACCAGTATGAGAATTGTACATGAAAAATCATTCTGCAAACGTAAACTTGAAAATGATAAATACCACAACTAACTCCAGCTTTGTGCAACATCCTAATTGAATGATCTACCCCCAGGCAGCTGCATGCAACTGGGTAGTCCATGAGAAAAACTTTGTTTTTTTACTGAAAATTGGGGGGGGGGGATAATATCATAACTCTTAAGCCACGTCAGAATTGGAAGCATACTGGTGGAAATAAGGTACGGAGGTCCCTGTCATTGAAAGGACTGGTAGTTATTTCCATCATGAGTCATGAGTTAAATGGTTTCTGTCACATTCCAATATTCTTTTTCTTTCTTTTTGTTTAAAGCAGTGATTGAGATTCCTGCTTAGTCTGAGTTGTAACGCAAAGATGCCCAATGTTGTTCATACACAGCCTCATTTACCATTGCATCCGCCCCCCCCCCCCCCGAATTTGGAAAAGTGTGCTAATGCTCTTCAAAAACACCCACCATGATAACCTCAATCCAAAGAATGTGATAAAATGATTGGACGATAACATCAAGTCATAAAAAGCTGCAGGGTGTAATCTAATTGCTATCAATTTGAATTACCATCACAGCAAATCAGCCGCGAAATAGTCCAGATTTATAAGCCCTAGTAGAATGTGTGCATTGTACGAAGTATAACATTAGTGAACATAATATCTCGCTTGCCCATTTGTGGGTGACGAAATCTGTCAAGACAATTTCCTCTGCATTTGTTTTGCAACTACTTTCAGAATGAGTAAATTTCCACGGCGCTTTAGTACATTATCGTCCCCTGCGTAAATTCCATGCCATGAAGGTCAAAGGTGGGGTGACAGTACATGTTTACAATTCATGTAGGTCTCGGATTTCTATCACTCTCCAAAAATGATAACACATTTCTTCCAGTTTTAATCCTCTGAGGACAGTTTGATTTTGTACAACATGCATTTCCCATACACACCTGCCCGAGCATGCTTGGGACTTGTCCTCAATGGGTTAATTTGTCTTCTTTCATCCCAAAGGTACTTTAGGCAAATCTTTGTGTAAAAAGAACTATGTGGATGAAGTCAATATCTTGAGGCCTTAAGTAAACATGTCACCAAGATCCAATGTTGATCAGAGTAAACTTATACTGCTGCACCACAGACTATTACATTCATTGGGGTTACCATTACCCCTCTTCTTCCCCCTTCTAGCTCTCTTCATCGAGTACTCAGCCAGCTCTCAGGTTTTATACACGAGCTACACAATAAAAATCAGAATTGTGCTTTCAATTCATTTTCTGGTACCTCGTACGTTTCCAGTTATTCCAATTTCTCAGAAATGAGAGCTATTGACTGCAACTCAATATTGCCTTCTTCAGAGAGAAATCCTTTAGTTGTTGTATTTTCACTTCATGATGCTAGTAAGCTTTACTGATTAATCCAAACAAAATAAACACTTCTGTCACTGCACTTTCACAACATACACACTATGCTTTATATGTAAGGAGGAAATTCCTGTATGAAAACCAACGAAGGAGATAACATACATGGATATAACAGTCTATACCCATGTACAATCTGTGCATACAGTGAAGTGAGTCATCAAACGGCAGGTTGTTTCCTATCATTTGGACTCTATGAAGTCATTTGGGCATTTGTTCAAGTTGGATGTTGCGCAGGGGAGTTGATGCATTGTGTGTGGATACTGTGGATCATGCTTTAAGTGTGCATCCACTCTTTTGGCATTAGTCCCACTGGTTAACATTGCAGCTGTTTTTCTGCATTCCTCACATCTTTCAACATGGAGTTGCTCACATCACTGCACAAAATGACTCAAAAACTGTATAAATGAAAATAACAACAACAGCAGAGGGAAAAAAATTGGAGTCATAACGCTCATTCTTTGTTGCAATTACCCCTTTGTGATTGAGCTTTAACTTCCTACGCTTTTTCATTAGCATTTACTGAATTCCATCAAACTTGACCCAATTTCAAGTAGAACAGGAAGCCACTTACGGCATTACAATGCGCAGAGGAAAAGTCACAGTGGCATAATAGGGATTATGAGCATTAGGTAATTTCTATTCACTGGCCTGGCAGATTGTTTTCAGATATCAATGCAAATGAGCTAAAAGAAAGCACTCCAGAGGATGTGCGAAAAAAAAAAAATGTTGCATGGATTAAACATTATTATAATTATGACTGACTTTAAATAACAAAAGGCTCAAACAAGAGTCCCCATTTCTGTGGTCAAAAGTACTTTTCTTGTTATCTTTTTCTGGGCATTGTTTCCAGCTTTCTGTGCTCAAGAGTCACATTGATTGAAACCTGCCTGCTGAATTGATTTATCTTCTATGCACTATGCCACTTATAAATTATGAGCTTGATATACATGCATTGCATTGCATGTGATTAGTGTTATGAACGGCATGTGGATGGACGGCACAGGTTAAAATGGCCAACATTCCAAAACAAGACACAGATAAGATAGATGCCAAAATCTTTGAATTCATCTCCAGTAAGGTAAGCGCATGCATATGTGAGGTACCAAAGTTGGCACATTGCTGTTAAAGTGAAGCTCTTGGAATGCTGAATTGTCCTGCTACTTTTCACACTCCACATCAACATTGGAGCAATATCTTGTGTAATGTCTGAGAGTTCGCTTCTCAATTCCTCATCTATTTCTCCGCCTTTAGGCTAACATATTTAGTTGTTTTGTAACTTCTGCTACCATGGTACTTCACACGTTACTTTCAAATGAATTGTTATCAACCCTCATAACTGTGCATTGTTTGCCAACTGGCACATGTACCAGAGCACTTTCTCTGCCAATTCACTCAGACTTCTGAATAGAGATTACCTAATCCCTCTAATCCCCTAATCCCCTAATCTCTATTGTGCTACCATGGCTTTACTGTTGGACTGAGGCAAGCTGGTACACCTGAGTGGGCTTGCTAACTTACAGTAAGGTCAAGTTTGGATGAATTACTGAGTGCTGATGAAAAGGCTTGGCTAGTTAAGTGGAGTACCTTGGTATGTAAAGGGTTTGATAAGACATTCCAACTAAAAGATGCACAAGGTCTTGACGACAGCAAAAAATAGGCTGACTAAAATGGAACAAGGAAATACACTATCCCTGTTTAGCACACACACACACACACACACACACACACACTGAATTTCAAGGCCAACTTGTACTTGCAAAGGTCACCTGACTAGAAAAAACTTAAAAGTTAGCATCCAACATTAACTATGTAGCAGTCCCCTAAGTCCCCACAGGCCAACAAACTGCACGCAATACATGTACTACAGTGACTGTAATTTGGGGAAAAAAATCACAATCTTTGTGTGGCCAGAGCATAATTGTCTCTCTTTGTTTGTTTGTTTTTTAAAGGGAAAGGTTTTGAATGAGGTCACGAGTCTACTTCACATTTTCATAGAAAATCACGACACTTGATGAGGCATCATCATGATATCCAACTATGAAGCATACATCAATGCTTGCATTGCCCACATTTAATTTGCCACCGAGGGATGCTTCCCTTTAAGTCCCATACTTCCACCGCTGGCAACCGACACATCATGGCCAACAGCCAGGAATGGCCTGGATTCTTTCCAATCAGAACCCTGCAACAATGGCCGTCTAATCCTCAACCACCGAATCCTCAACCACACTGCAAAAGGAGGCCATGATCCAGCACACACAGACAGCTGGTGCAGCCAGCTATCACTCTGAATATCATGGATCCCTCCCTGGGCTATGTCCGGACCATCAGGTGCAACATTAACCCTCTCTGTACCAGGGACTTTTGGACACTGTGTACAATGCTATGGGGTTTTCTGTGCCAATCTGCACTCAAATCACACACAGGGATAAAGAAAACAACCTGCACTTTCCATCTCCATCTATGCAGTGAGGTCAAGGGGGGAGGGGGAGATGAAACTAGGCTGCATGATTTGCAGCTGGAACTGAACTTTCACCTCTTTGGCAGCACTAAGTTCTGCTGCTAAATGAGTCTGCACAACTGACATCAACTGAACAGCATACAGATATCATATGGTAACATGGGATACAGTTTGAATGAGAGAAGCAGGCATTTTCCATCAGGAATAATTCTGACAAGGCTCTACGAGATTTAAAAGAAAGAAAAAAATCACTCAAATTCAGGACACTGCAAAATACTTTTACCACCAGGGACAATACATTAATTATGAGAGAAATATGATATACACTGACGGATATGCATACCTAACAGTTTGGAAAAGAATTTACCATTTTGGTAATATGTCGTACCAACAAGGAGCCCTCAAGTTTTTCTTACAATTTCCTTTGCGTATGACAATCCACTTCAGGACAGCATGAGCCCACCAAGAAATCAAAATATCAATCAATTTCCACATTTAATGAGATACCACGGCAGCTCCACAGCACCTTGAAATAAAACACCAAATCTTGATCTTTTTACGGTAGCATCGCTGTATGGTGGTATCATCTGCAAAAACAGACTGAGGTCTTCTAATAAAAGGCTTGAAGCGTTGTTGTACGTGCTCCTAATAAAAGGAAAACGTCACTACGTGCATAAAGATCTCCATCATGCTGCTGTTCTTTTCTGAACAAGAATTCTTGCAGGTTGTGATCAAGATATTCCCCGAATCTCCTGCATAATACGCTGGCACGTACACATCACTGGCGCCCTCATATCTCTCCTTTGCCAAAAATGGAGGTGGAGGATTGTTAACCACGAGCATGTGTTCGCCAATGAACAAACTGACAACATCAAATGCTTTCGCTGGGACCACAATCTTGAGACTATTACTGGGTGCCTGCAGCCCGCTCAAAGACAGAGTAAAGTTTGAACTCCGTTGAACCTTGCACCCTTGGTATGCGCTGCATGGGCAACGTATGATGCACAGGTACACAGGTACACTTTAACCCATCGAGGACAAGTCCTGAGAATACTCATGCAGGTGTCTATGGGAAATGCGTGTTACAGCAAAATCTGTCCGTCCTCAACCGGTTAATGACTACACATAACACACGGGGTGGTATGAGGGGAAGAAGGGGTAATATGTCTCCCTCCTATCAGTAACACTGAAAACTCTCCATTCATGGCCAAGTGGCATGGTCTAGCAACCACATAGTTTCACTCAAGTTTTCTAGAACAGGAGATAGCAAGTTTTATCATTTTTTGTTCTCAGTTGGCAGAATTAACCACGGGAATGGACAGAAGGAAGTGTGTATGTATGTATGCAAACAAACAGACATACATACAATCACACAAATAAACAGAAAGATGAGAAACTAAATCCAGCACATGAAACACAAGTGACAGAGCCACAAAAGCTTTAACATTATGTTTCACTCAGGAGAAAGACTGGAAAGATGAGATGCGGGAACAGTTACACTTAAAATCCCATCTCATCAATCAATTTCAATCTCATCAATTTCAAATTCAAGTCTCAAATTACGGATCTCCACTGGTTGAAGTCACATATTCGGTTGATTTGTGTTTGGTTCAAATGACAACATTCTCGCCCCCAGGGTCTTGAACAGTAACTGATAATTTTCATGTCTCAGTATTCCATCTTTTTTTCTTTCTTTTTTTAAAGATTATTGCCTGTAACAGTTGCAAGTCTAAAATGTCTTTGATTTTCATTGTGCAGAGTCAGGAAAAATGACTCCATATGAAAGGAAATGACTTCTTCGATGTAAAGAAACGAGGAATAGTTTCATATGACATCCACCATAATCACAAAATAAAAAGAAGACTGTAATTCTTCTTCTTCTTTTTTTTTAAACTTCAAGCTACAAAAACAAGCTTCTTCTTAATTCAGTGTATGGGAGTCCTGACTAGTTTACTATCACTGCCATCTGTTGTCACAAATCAGTATTTCAAAGCAGAGTCTTTTCAAGAACTGCTGATTTCAGCTCTGGTTTACACAAGATGATCTCAGATGGACAATTTGAGATGACTGTAAAATAGGGAAAAAAAAATATAATCCTGACCACAAACTCTGACTCACATCCAATCCAACACAATTTTTGTCTCGTTGGCCCTTTTCAACAGAAAAAGTTATTGCCCCCTTTTTCTCTTGATTTCTCTTATCCATATCTCTCTTCCCCCTTCCCCCTCTATTTTTTTTTTCTAAAGGAGAAAAAGTGGTATTGCAAGTCCTGTCAATCTGTCCTGAAAAAAGGGGGGAACACACACACATTTATACATAAATTATATCTAGTCTGCTTTTATTGCTGCATTGTATAACTATCCATAAGAATAGAAACTCACTGGGATCTATTTCCTGTCCTACCACCTGACTGTTACATCAAAGAGTGTCAAGCAACCTGTATGAGTCGCCACTTTGGCTCGAGTCCAATATTTTGAGTATCATCGTGGTATCTATTGCAAGCCTTAGTCTTGACGGAAAGATTCAACGATCTCCATTTAACAGCTCTGTGCTGCGCTTTCCGCCGAGTGCTGGAGGTAAAACTCACGCTTTCCAGTCGACTGATAAGGCATCAACAATTTTTTGTTTTGATGCGAAAGAAAGAGGTGGTAACTTTCGCAGAGCATGCCATCATACAGGAAGCTGTGCCAGAAAAAGCAGAAATTTGAATTCTTTCTCACTCTCACATACACAAGGAGATTTAATGCCTAATAGCACAAAGGAAGGTGAAAAAGGCCACTGACACCCCCTCCCAGCACCACTATTTTCAATTCATTGCTACATTGTTCTTTACAGCATGGATATGATATTCCATTAAGTCTTTTCATTCAAGAATGTGTTAGATAGTTGAGACCAACGGCAGGATTGAATAGCTCTATGTTTCAGTATCAGAAAATGTGAGAGGTCAAAACAGGATTTGCAAATGGGTTACCAGACACTGCCTTTTCACTTTACTCATCTCTTCAATTAAACTTCACTATTTTTTTTCTCTCTCTCTTTTTCGCTCTTTCTCAGTGTCTCCTTCTCTGCGATCTTTCTCCAAGGAAATATAAGAATGAGGTGAAAATTTGACACGCAGTTCTCTCTACATTATCACTGCACTAGTATGAAGCTACCTTTTGGTCACATGTGCACGTACATGTACCTGTACGTGCTGGCTGAGCTACACATCATGCTATTCATGCGACTTTTAACGAGTGCGGATGACCTGCACGTGCCAACAGCTGTCCAGAGCACTGCAAACATTACCGCAACACTGCAAACACTACCCCACGAGCACAACCTCACAAGGGTGTCGTTTCTTATCCAGAAGACGACCGTAAGGGGTGTGGTGTATGCAAGCCAGGGATTGCTGCTCTCTGCATTCATAGCAGTGTCTCAGTAAGTAATCCCATGATAGGAGTCTTCATGGTTGCTAAGCAACCCTGGTCCTCCCCTCCGCCTCCATCTTGATTCTCCAATCATGTTTAGAATGTAACAGAGTCAATGACAACTGGCTGCGTGATCATCTGCGCCTTAGTAGTTGTAGCCACCTTGCTGAGTGGCGTACTGGTAAGTGGGCGACACTGGGCGGCCGTACTGGTCAACGGACTCTGCGTAGACGTCGATCGGGTTGCCGTACTCATCTAACGGCTGTCCGTCCTCAGTGAGGTAGGCCACCCTGGACGCTGGTCTCATGGAATCGTACTCCCCAGGGTACCTACGAAGAAAGATATGTCATACGTGTTTGTGTTTGACTTGGTTCAATTGATACAACTGATATTTACACAAATTTACTTATGGCAGAGGAAACAATTGTATAAAATTGAAACTATCAACCGAGGTATTGGTAAAACAATCTCAATAAGTGATCAAAAAGTGAATTGCAAATTCCGTCACATTTTTCTCTGAGAAAACAAAAACAAGGATGGGAACAGAAGTTCAATTGACTTGATCTGACTTTGCTTTCACATGCCTAAACAAAGTCACACAAACACAAAACATAACCACACACAGACACCTGTATGTATATGTGTGCATATAATATGTATGTACTAGGTGTTTCAAAAAACATTTCCCACTTTTGATTCTTGATAATTCAAAAACTAAATATCAGATAACACTATCATTGATATGAGTGATAGCTGAATAGTGTACAATTTTGTTGAAGGTGGTTTAAATATAAAAGCATAAATCAGTTTCATGAAATCCATGATTAATTTCACAGTTAGGTTCCAGATTTTGCTCTATTTTCAACCCTCTGTACAAAACTTTCACTTTGCACAGGGGTCAATGGGTGTGTATGGGAGTGTGTGGTTAACACCCTGACAATGGTCCTGAACAATGGCCAGGGTTTGAATGTTTCATTATTTATTCATGAGAAATTCCACTATCACAACTAGTCTTTATTCAGCCTCTGGCAGTATCTGTGTAAAGTCAAATGCCTGCCGATACTGTCGTTGAGTCGCAACAGTGCTCTCCCTACTTCTGGAAAACGAAATTACAATGAATACCTTCTGTTCTGTCGTAAACATGGTGACAGGAAGCAAAGAAAATCAATTAGAGTATACACTTGTGTATATGGAGCCTTGAATAAATCTACCATGAAACAAATCGCCCCAATGAAAAATGCTGCTGAACTCTTTACTAAAAATGATCTCTTTTTATCAAAAAAGTGACAAATTTGTCAGACTATTAGTAGACAGGTGTATTAAAATGAAGAACTTTAGATCATTCATGCTTATCTATATACCAAATTTGGTGATATGCGAAGGAAAATTTGAAAATGATTGCCAGCTGGAATGAAATGTGGTGTTTGCAAGCACATGGTACTTTTTCCATGTGCATGCATTTTACCCTTTACCGCGCATGAATTCAGACTAGCAGTGCCCAGGGCAATCCACATGAATTATTGATTAAGCATTCATGTGCCTGGGAGCACGAGACTGACGCCTAGTCAACAGGTGGTTCAGGCATGTCCATTGTTCAGGGCCATTGTCAGCACACACTCACATACACATCACTGGTACAAAAGTTCAATTTTTGTACAGAGGGTTAAAATTTGACCAAAATCTGAAACCTTACTTCAAAATCAATCTTAGATTTAATGAAACTGATTTATGCTTTCACATTCAAATCACCTCCAACAAAATTGTACACTATTCAGTTATTACTCATGTCAATGACAGTTTTATCGGATGAATAGTTTTTGAACTATTAACGATCAAAAGCGGGAAATGTTTTTTGAAACACCTACTATGCATGCACGTATGTATGCATGTATGTATGTACCGTGTAGTGTATGTATACATACATGTACATTGTCTGTGTATGTATGTATGTATGTGGGTATAAATGTATGTGTATGTATGTATGTGTATGGAGACACTAACACACATAAACACACACAGATACCATCAATCACATTTCAGAAGATACAACGTATTGCCCCTCCTACCTATTGCCGTACATGGCCGTGGGTGGTCTTCCCATGTAGTCTCCGTTCTGGACGTTGCCGTATTCATCCACATACTCCGGTGTCACCACCCCATCATACATCTCCCCGTCCTCATAACCTGGTAAGGATCAAATAACATCAATCCGGGTCAGCTGCTGAGATTTCATGCCATTGCCACTCAGTCCAGGTCATGTATGAAAGTGAAATTGTTTTTACAAACATTTATGCCAAAGAAATAATATAGGTTGAAACCAGATCGTAGTGAAAATGGAGTTGCTGATTCACATTCTCATGTTTTCCTATCAAAGCATACTATTACAGAATGCATCCAAAATTAGAATAGTTGTGTTTTCCTTCCGAGGTTAGTTTTATGTTTCATACATCATAACTCTCTTTTTACATCTCAGTGCCACACACACTTGGTTCAGTTAAAGCTTTCTAAAAATTCACCAAAAGTAAATATCAATCTGGTCTGCTGCTGCAAAACAAACTTTTATAGCCAGCTTCCCCAACTCTGCTTTACCAGTACTTAACATCATGGACACAAAAATATCAAATAGCATAACAGAGGATGAAAGAGAGAGAGAGAGAGGGCATATCATCATGGCAACTGACCTGGATGCCCATAGAAGAGATCTGGTCTATCCAGGATGTCAGACTCCTGGATGAAGGGGCTATAGCTCTCGTCTCCGTACACCAGGCCCTCCGCATCGTCCATCTGCTGGGACTCCACCATCTCCAGCCACTGGGAGTTGTGCCAGCGAAACTTCTCCAGCTTGATCTTCCTGGCCCATTCCTCATCAAACTCCTACATGGGGGAGGTGCCAAGGGAGAGGGTGGGATGTGTAGAGGGGAGGGAGAATGGGAGGAGGAGGGGGAGATGAGAGAGAGAGAACGAAGTGAAGGAGGAGAGAAGGGGAGGAGGGGGAGAGGAGAGAGAGAGAACGAAGTGAAGGAGGAGAGAAGGGGAGGAGGGGGAGAGGAGAGAGAGAGAAGTAGAGGAAGACAGAACAGAAGGAGGAGGAGGAGGAGGATAAGGGGGTAGAGGACAGAAAGGGGGAAAAGAGGGGAGAAGAAGAGGAGTGGAGGATGGAGAAGGTAAGAAGAGGAGAAGGAAAGGAAAAAGGAGGGAAGGCAAGGAAGGAAGAGAATGGGAGGATGGAGATGTTAAGGAAGAAGGGAGAAAATAGGAGGGTTGAGAAGGTCAGGAGGAGAAAAAGACGGAAGGAAAGAAAGGAGAGAAGGGGAGAAAGAGATCAGAGAAGGGTAGGGGAAGAAGAGAAAATGAAAAACAGTGGAGAAGGCAAGGAGTGGAGGAAGCGGAAGAGGAGGAAGAGGAGGACGAGGAGGAGGAGGAGAAAGAGGTTGGCAGGAGGTAAGGACCATGAGGAGGATGGGAAGATAATGGGAGAGGGGAAAGTAATATAAATGAAGCAAGTTGGTGAAAATACACCTTCAAAAAATATAATCACGACCTTGTGTCATCTCTCAAAAGGTTGAGGAACTTTCATAAATTTCAAGAAATTGATAAAACATGAGCATCACACTCTGCAAAGCATATTTGACAGTAAATTAATACCAGGCACAGGTCTCAGACACATCTGTGCTCACTCATACACACTGGTTGTGTTTTCATGTAGATAACACAGAGCCACTTACTAATACATACATTGCAAGATCATGGCTTGGCTTGAAAATATAATATTTCTGTAACATACAAATTCATGACTGTAAATTAATGGAGAAAAAAAGATTGTATACTTTGGCACATTATAGACAAGAAGTCAAAGACTAGGAGAAAATACATAAATGGTGTTGATGGAAATTACATTAACATGGAAAGGATGGCAGCATATTGTACTGCATATTTAAACTGAAAACTACGAGCTATAATTGGGGTTACATACTTGAGAGAGAAACCCTGTTATTTTCAATTATCAACCAGACATTTTCACACAACATATTTGTGACTAAGACAGTGCTAAAGTTAATTTTCATACATCACACAGGCTCATCACCTATATTCAGACTCAATAAATATACAGAGAATACAGACCTACAAGAGTTGCACAAGGTTATTGGAGTGGTTATTATTATGCAAACAACAGAAGAAGAAGGAGATACAGAGGAGAAAAAAAATGAAGGAAAAGAAAAGATGTATTAGAGAAGAAGAGGATGCAGAATAAAAGAGATGCAAAAAGGAGATGGAGACAAAAATGAAGAGGAGGAAGAAGAAGAAGAAGGAGGAGGAGTAGAAGTTGTTGAAGTAGTCTCTGACTAGTAGCTGATTCATGGGAACAAGTAAAGCACTTTCAGGCAGGAAAAGTTACATGAGGTATCAATTTCCCTGAAAGTCTGAGGGGAAATTGAATGTCCCCTTGTCAGTCCCAGGGTAACCACCCTATGGAATACACACAAACACAAATGCAAACACACACACACACACACAGAAAAATACACACACGCACATTTATAGAAACACAGTATCAAGGCAGCTTGGCAGCACACTCACCCACATTCATCTTATGTGAACTTCACATTGAGATGATTTTGGCATTAAAGCTTTTGAAAAGGGCACTGTATTCAGTAATAGTCTGCAACATACTACCAGTTTGATGAACACGCATGTGCATGCACACAGAGTGAACAAGTTCATGGAACCAGACCATTAATTTTCCAGCTGTGCACTACAAGCATTGCATTAAGTTTGACAGCATGTCTCACCATCAAAGCAATGTGCATTTTGCCTTAAAATTTCTTCAGCAGCCACAGTTACTGTCAATATGTTTGAATTGGAAAGGTACGCAACCAGGATGAGTAGGCTAGTCATCCATCAGCAAATAGACGTAATCAAAGGCACTCATGATCACTTCTAGCTTGAGTCACACATGTCATAATTAATTGGGCCGCATTGGGTGGCTATGCTGCGGTACTCCACAGTAGAGGATATTAAACTTGTCATGTACCAAGGCTTTTAAAAGTTTAGCCCACATTTGATCTCAGAACTCTGGGGGAGGATCTAGGGGCTGGGTGGGGCTCAGAATCGCCAATATGACAATGCATGAATTCAACCTAGCAAATGTAGTATTCAAGTATCACATTATTACATCAATATATCACATAAATCAAAATATTCCTTATACTTGCTTGAAGATGCTTATTTTCAGAGTGCACTCCACAAGTACTGCATAGAGATTGTGAAGCTAGAGCTATGTATAGGTGAACATTTCACAATCATTGAACATCTTTAAGTCACAGTCAATTTGATTTGAATCATTACAATCAAAATGCTCTTATCACCTCAGAGCAAATGTGTTGTCATGTGACTATGACATCACTCCCCACGATGAACCTCATTAGTTCAATTCATATATATGCAAATGTCATCAGTATGTGCCACCACTATCGAGCCATCTATTCAAATTTAGCCATGTTAGCTGAGTTATTGGCACACACAGTGTCCTTACTATGACAACCTGTGTTCATGACTGCCCATATTTTCAGAAGCTGTTGCTGTCAATCTGTCACATTCATTCAAGAGAAAATTATCTCTAGCACAGGTTCCCCTTTGCGTGCTCAAACAAAAATGAAAAGACATAAAGGGAATATTCTATTTCTCATTGACGGGGCAAGTGCATGACACAAGCTAAAAATTTCACGGCTGTTGCTAATTCTGAAACATTGTGTGACCTTCAGCTGAAACCAGGTGAAAAGAGGGAGGGACTACAAGGGGTTCTACACTTCACCTTCAAGAAACAAGCACGATGTAAAGTAGACAAGTTTGGTACACCTGTCACATGCTATACATAAGATATTTCATACCCATGAAACGACTGCTGCTTAGACATAAAGCAAGACCAAAGTCCATTACACACAGCATCTACAGAACACTTTTAATATATGGCATTATTGTCATGAACCATCCCTTTACTTCCTTGCCCTTCTAAAGCACTGTGGAGTTTGCAATGGCACAGAAAGTGTGGAATCAAGACAAAAGTCTTGAAATTTTATTTATCGATGGTACCTGAATCTGTGTTGTGAAAGGTGTACACACTCTGGCAGTGGATTTCAAGTTGAGTCCATGAGTCCAAGCAAGAATCTAAATTTTATTTGATATCTTTTTAAGTATTTTGAACATGGCTAACAAAAGTTGTACTATGTGAATCGTGAATCTGGTGGAACAGATTTACATTCCACCCAAGTAGCTGAATGGCCACAATGTCCAGGGGTGCACCTCGAGACAGCCAGCAAGCCTTGGTTCAGGTTAACGTACCCAGTATTAATAACAACAGGTGCACATAGAAACTACAGATCCCTTTAATCTTTGCAAGGTTTGAGGAAGTAGTACTGTGCATACCTATCATCTCACTACACAGTGCAATATGTGAGCTTATTAGAGCCTTTACTGTGTATTGTGTAGGGATTGACCATACAAAAGTATAATACCATCCCACAAAAAAAAGAAACAAAACCCTAGATCTGTGCAGAGAGGCCTATTCACACATAAGAATTATCAGTTATTGGATTGTGCTGCAAAAATTGGCTTTCTTTGTCACCATTCACAAATGCCCGTTCTCCCCTCCAACCCCCCCCCCCCCCAAAAAAAAAAAAAGAGAGAAAATAATTAGGGTAATGATAAATATGAAGGTAACTGGAGCTACATACACAAGACCTTTAATTTCAAAGGCACTTGAAAACAGTGCTTTCATTCACCACCTCAAAGAGTTTATTAGACAACAGGTGTTTTCTAACTCTGGAACTATGTACCCCCCCTTTTTTTTTTCTGGAGACTCTTTGACGTTGATTTTTTTATCTATTCTCTTTTTGCATGAATCGTAGTAATTGAAAATAGGAAGTAGCATTAGAAATATCAAGGTGATCGAGTCTGTCTGACAAGTCCGGATAAAGAAAAACAAAAACAAAAAACAAATATAGAAATAAGAGCAAAGATAGATGTAAACTGTGTAGACATCCTTTGAGCCTCAATCCCAAGTTATTTCTGACACATTGACTTGGAAGCGTTTAATTTTCTCAGGGGGTCCTCAAACTAAATGTGCATTTTAAAGGAACAAGGAGACTTGTCGTTCCAAAGAAGACACAAGCAAGAGGAGTTCTGGTAATATATAAGGTTAGGAATGAAAGAATTAACAAACTTTAGTGGCTTCAGTAATTGCAGTATAATCTGCAAAGCTTACTGTGAATGTCTTGCTATGACATACATTGTATATTGCCTTGTGCCTTCGCAGGAGAGATGATATACTTACACATACTGCACAACACACTATTGTAAATAAAGGAAAGTGTATCTCTCTCTCTCTCTTCCGTACACTCGTGACTAAGGGACAAATGTTACAGCGTGGTAAGTGGATTACAGTTGCAGCTGACATATGTGGAGTAAATCAGAGTCTGTGATAAAAATAGCACCAAGGTCAGATTCAACCGTGTCTGTCACCAAAGCACGGAGAGTGCCTCACACTCTATTTCGTGGTCGCAAACTAGCATATCATAGCGTCAAATGATCAACCTGTCGCTCTGATTTTGACGCGCTAGGTGCATAGTCTTGTTTGATCCAACCTCCTATGTTTGTAAATGAAATTCTTCAGTTATGAAGATGGCTAATTCTATAAAGGGAGGACAAAAATCTAAGGGATGACAAAAAAAAAAACAACAACAAGACTTCATGAGGTTAGTGGCCGGGATATCTGCACTTTACTGCAGAACTGGTTTCAACAACACCAATGCACATTGCTACACATGGCTTTGTGCAGGGGAATTAGCTTCTGGTACACCATTCAATTTTTGCTTGATTTGATGATCTCCCTTTCCATCCCCCTCCCCCTTCACTTTTGAGCAGAATAGTATGTGTGTCATTTTCTAAGCTTGATTAGATTCTAAACCCATTCTTGATTTCTACACAGATCCCCTACGCAACCTTACATTATGCCAGAACATCACATTTGATCATTGACTAACATGTATCTGTGACCATTTCTTCCATTTTATAGGGACACTTGAATTACCTATTGCTTGCTTTTACACAATACACCACACAAACAAAAGAGGCCATAAGATAATGCAATAAAACTATACACACATCCTTTACAACAACAACAACATAAACAGAAGAAAAATCCATGATCCAGAAAATGATCAAGATCACCATTAAAAGCTAATCACCTGTTTCTTCTACCACAATGGATCTATCCTGAACACTTCATCAAAGTCCATATCATTTATTTTTAATATTTCTAACAGATAGACACAAGAATTCTCGTAAACTCTTGATCTCCTTGGTGAAGGTAAAAATACCAAATCAAGTCCCTTATCAGATTAAGCTCGCACATTTTGCCATGTGTTATTACTATAGGCTTAGAAATAAGTGAATGAAGCACTCCAAGTCAGTCTACTTTGGATGAATGCTGATAACCTCATTCGTTTTGGTCTCTTTCAATAATCAATCCACATTTGCATTTCATGATACATAGTCATTCAACAACCAGTCCTGCTCGGCACACAATGTCATCTGCAGATGAAAAATTTACAAACAAATGTTAAAGAAGGAGAAGAAGAAGAAGAAAACTTACAGAGATGATGTCCAGGGTGTTGTCACAGACTTTTCTGATCTCCGCATTTTTGTCGTGCATCAAATCTATGAGGTAAGCAGGTGCCTCTGAAATATGCCAGACTGTTAAGGAACCCATACACACAAAATTACTTTTAAATCTAACAATCAGAGACACTTGCATAAGTATCAACATAATTGTGTGTGTCATAGAAAATGATCTTGATGAAATAAATTAGTATGTATCACTTGTGGTGAAATTTGGCTCATACAGTATGTTTGCCTAGAAAGGATATGATCATCCTAAGTCTTTGTGAGTCAAAATTGTTCCTTTGCCTTTGTAAATGAATGATTGTGAACACCTCAAGCAGAATTAGCATATTTATATTGTGCAGAGTTTTATGGGAAAAATATTTCTCATACAAGTATTTTCTACCGACAGCTTTATTTCCACAAACATATAATGTGAACAATTAAAGTTTGAAAAATATTTCATACACAATGCATCTTTGTTTGCTTAGGGTTAGGGGAAAAAAAAAATAATACAACTGTTCTTTCTCCACAAAAGACAAAGAAGCAAAAAGCAAAAGAAACAAATATTTTAAAATCAATATCTAATGTTAAAAAAAGACAGAGTTCACAAAAATAACTGCAAATTTATTTGTATCTATAAGAACATAATCTTCCCATTGCACAACTACATTTCTTGACAAGCTTCACGCAAGAAGCCCTAACGAAGGAAAGAATGTATTTTCACGTATCAATGGAAGGTTAAAAGACTGGTTAGTTCATCTTCTAGAATGGATCAGTAGCAAGGAACATGTCTTTCTCTATACTAGTAGTAACATCTCACTTTGCACTAAAGTTTTTTATCTATAATATGCTGCATCCCCCTCAGGCCACCTGAGAGTGAGAGATCGACGATGAGGAAAGGATACGGGTCTTCTTGATGATGACCTCCCGGGTGGCCTCGTGGAACACCATCTGGTAGAAGACGTAGACGATCTGGCAGACGATCTCGTCGTCTTCCTGTTTAGCTGCAGTCAAGTGATAGGAGCGCATAAAAAAATGACCTTCGGCTCAACTAAACTGGACTATCGCGGGCTTATCTCTACCCCGGAGGCTGACTGTACATGTAACATGATCTTGGCTATTTTTGACTTATCTATCCATTCATCTACAGTAAGTTTCAACTTGGGTGGCTTCATCAGTAAATGAGATTCTTGGGGATCCTGTAAAGCACATTCCCTTCAAAACGTATCGACTTCAATTTCTGGTACAACATATCATCAGTCTTTGCGGAAGTGGCACATTCTATCAAAGAAGCAAATAATATCATGTAAAATGTCACTATCCTTCTCTCTCATTGCAAATCATGCATGGAAGATTTCTGTACTTGGAACTTGGCATAACTGATTGTAATCTGACACCTCAACTGGAGGATGAGAGGAAGCTTTGGTTTATTAACCTGTTCCATACTGAATTCTGAAATCCCCATAGACTTGATACACAAGTCACCCGGATCCCTTACAGAATGGGTTAATACGTTTGAGACTCACAGGGGTGGGGAGGGGGTGGGGAGGGGTTGGGGGAGGGGGTGGGGGAGGGAAATCTGAAATTACACAGGCCAGGCTTCTGACACTCGCCATCACTATGAGGGAGATTCCCAAAAGCAATTAAGGAGATACAGTGTACTTGCATATTACATGCATCTCAATAGGTGCAAATAATTCCATATTGAGGGAGACTTTTTAATCTCTCGGTGGGACATGAAGAAATATTTAAGCAGTCAGTAAGCTTCTGGCAGAATTTTAAAGACTTGGCAGCTCTTAAACAGAGATGTGACAGTAATACATATGAAGTGTATTGGCTTGAGAACTAGATAAGAAGTTCTGAATCTTATCATGAAATGTAGATTTCAAAGAAACTCTCACACATATACAAAGGAACAAACCATATGAAGAGTTTGAATGCAAGATGAGTTACCTCCATTCATTTTAATTTGAGATATTTGCAATTAAAGCTGCTTAAAAACAAAGAAAATTATCAGAAAATGTGGGATATTTATGGTTATAACTTCAAGAATATTCCCTTTTTATGTTACAAGTGAAGTATCACTAGAAAAGTTTTATTCTGTTTTACATAATGGACTTACTTTGAGATATCTAAAAATGTTGTTTCACTCATTTTGTGATCACACTATTCAATAAAGTTCTACAGTTCTTCATTACCATCTATCAGTGATTTGAGAGCTATGCCTTGGTTTCTGTGTCTAACAAGACTTTTGCTGCAAATGAACACAGAATGATTGCAATGACCTTTTACCTCTACCCCATTCTCACTCACCGTTGAGGAGTTCAATGAGAGATTGGATGATGCCCGACTTGGCCAGCATGGCTGCACAGGAGTCATCTGTTGCCACTGTACCGACCAACATCACCACTTCCAGCACCAGGTCATCCTCCGCAGCACCTAGGGAGAAACAAGTTGGTCTCCTTCTGTCAATATCATTTCCAACATGATGAGAAAATTTCATTTTCCATGTTATACTTAATCATATAAAGTGGTTATTGAAATCAGGGGCACTTGATTTTAAGAAAAAAGAGAGAGAAATTAGGGGTACATCCCAAATCCGACAGGCAAGACACTAGCATATTTGTTATACAAGAACTATGTGCACTCAATTACGACTTGGGAAACAAAACTATTTCCATCAAAATGTTGATTCATAAATCTTCAAATCATTGGAAGTCACATTATCTACATTCCATGGAATGTGTCTCCATCTCTTTTAGAGATGGGACATACATTTTTCTTGGAATTTGCATATCAGATCTGACTCCAGAAAGAACTACATAGCTCCCTATCATTTATTGCAGCATTTTTCTACAATTCCTATGAAATATTTATCCAAGATAGCATAATTACATATACACCAAATATGCAATACTGTAAAATGAGAAATGTTCTTGTGCATTTTAATTTCACAAATTTTGCGAAAGCCAATATTTGCGAAATCAAAATGCACGCAAAAGTTCTTGTCTACACTACATGCATTGAATGTTGGAGGCAACTCGCCAAAATTTCATGCTGCGAAAAAGGCCATCGGCTCCAATTCGCTAAAATTTCATGCCACAAAAATATCATGCTTTACAGTAAACAAATAAGTTTAGTAAACAGCAATCAAATTCGAGTAGGTAGACAAAGTGATAAGAAACATGATGACACATGGGGAGTGGTATATTTGTTTCTTTTGGTTTTTTTTTTTTTAAAGCACATCTTGGCAGCAACTGGCAGCAAAGCCTTTCCTCACCAGGTTCGAGCTTCTCTTTGATCCAAGGGACAAGTCCAAACTCGTTGATGATCATCTCATAGTCCAGGTCTGGGATGGTAAGATTGGCCATGATACCCAGGGCCTCCACCACTAGCTCCTCATCCTTGGAGTCTTTGATGATGCGGGCGACATCCGAGATGAATTCCTGGGGGGGGGGGGGGGGGGGGGAGGTGGAGAGGGTTGGGCATGGGAGCACACTTGTAAGTAGCATGTAAAACTTCATGTAATCAAACATAGTAAATAGTAGGAACAAGAAAAGTGCCTTCATTGTGCAAGACCATTGTCAACAAAGTATTAGCAATCACTTGTAATGGAAGTGTCATATGATAACTAACTCCTTTTAATGACATCTTATTAACTCACTGGTTTAAATGAAGAAGAATAAATCCAGCAATGACAGCTCACTATGGCCTCAAAATTAGCCTAAATTCTATGAATTGTGCCCACATATATAAATGTGGTGTCAGTAAATCTGGAAAAAAATTAGAAATCAGTTCGAAACTACTATGAACACTGACTAAGAAAAGGGGAAAAAGAACAGGATTGATTTTATGATAGCTACCTAAACTTGGAATATGGTACATATATTCTGTGCCAGGGCAATTACCCCCAGAGGGCAATTACCCCTGGCTAAATATTGGTTAGTGATAATGTTAGAGTAAAGATTAGTGTTAGGGTTAGAGTTTGGGTTAGGGTTAGGATTAGGTTCATGATTAGGATGAGGGTTAGGGTCAGGGGAAGGATCCAGGGTAATTTCCCAGGGGGTAATTGCCTTAGACCCGTTACATATATTCCTATGAATCAAAATAGATAAGTTAGAATGATTAAGCATATCAGCATAAAATAATCATGTCTGAAGTGGTGAAATGACTGCTGAACACAGTCTTTTCACAAACTCTTACAATAAATTGTGCTTTGGTGGGCCCGTCATGCTGTGAGATGTTGCGGATCATCTTGAGGAGCAGCGGGTCACGGAACTTGAGCGCCCGCCTCATGAGGAGGCGCAGCCCATTGCCCTCGCAGATCAGCTGTGCGTTGTGCTTGTTGCAGGCCAGGTTGATGCCCAGCGCCACCAGCTCTATCTCCAGCCGCTCTGTCGTGCTCTCAAGCATCATCTTCATAATCTGGGGGTCAAAGGTCAAATGTCATGTTTAGAAGGTACTAATCTTCAAGTAAAACAAGCAATAAGCAAAACTGGCTAGAAGGACTAACCTTTCCTTGCATGACACGATGCCAACTAATGGTGATACACCATCTGACATCATCCACAGTTAAAAGTTCATAGTTTCAGCAGTGATAAGTCCAGTAAAACACAATGGTTCACTCAACATGTGAATAGCAGTTTTATTTCATTTTGCACATTCAGTATAAAATTAGTACACTGATCACTGAATCTTCTCTTCCCACCTTGCCTAACAGTTGTGTAGCCAACACAATTTTAGTATCAGCCAACTGATAAGAAAACTATCTAACTACAACTACTGTGATTCAGTTTAATGAATTTTTGCATCGAAATGTTTTTATTACAATTGATTGACAAATTGCCCTTGTCAATCAGTTGCAATTAAAAATAGAGTTATGAGAAGTGTGGTATCTATCATTAATCCACTTGTACTCACCATTGGAATGCAGTCAGTGTAGGTGAACATAGATTTGGCCTTTTCATCTTGACTTATGTGGTAGAGAACACACAGAACAACTAGTCGGTGGTTGTCGTTGGCTGCAAGACGAACAAAACACAAAACGAAATAATGGAAGTTAAAGCAGCATTCATTTCCATTCTCTGTCTGTCAATCTTTGCAGTGGACAGAAGAGTGATCTGGTTTTACATCACTTTTACAAATACATCAGTAATAACCAATGTCAAAAGAATATCCATGTACCCATTTCCTTGACAAAAAGCATGGATTCAATGTAGGTTCTAAATACTTCAGGGATGACAAAGAATGTATGACAATAGTTTGTGAACAACAGCAGTATCTACAGTGTATATTCATAGCAAACGTGCATTACTACCTAGCAGCAATGTTGATTATTAACAAAACCTTTGCTGGGTTCAGTACTCCATCCCTTTGCGAAGCTGACAAAAAAAAAAGTATAAACCTAAAAGGCACAGATGAGGCTACATTTGAAGGTTGTGCACACTGCACAGTTATGTCAAACATCCCTATTTAATAGCAGATTCACCAAAGTCCCCATCTTTTGTCAGAAACACTATGTTAAACAATGGAACATGACCAAAGTGTTCGCAAAGCACACCATGACCTTCAGGAATTACAAATACTGCACACAGTGATTATTCCCCCCCCCCCCCCCATTATCATCAAAACAATGATCATGCAATTGTTATTACTCCAGAGAAGTACGCCTAGCTGATTCTCTTGTGCTGCATGGAAGAAAAATACTCATACACTGCTCTTTTTTTTTTTCTTTTTTTTTTTTCAATGGAACTTACCTAAGAGTTCCACAAACTTCGGAAGCATGCCCAGTTTGATCATCTTGCCTCTCAGCTCCGTATCAAAGGAGAGATTCAACAGTAGTCGCAGTGTGATGTTCAGCAGGTCCTGGTATTGGGGAATGGGGGTGGGATGGGGAGAGTCATTAAAGGGAAGATAAACCCCAGAACAATGTGGATTGACTGAAAGCAGCAATATTAGTAGAACACATCAGTGAAAGTTTGAAGAAAATCGGACAATCGATGCAAAAGTTATGAATTTTTAAAGTTTTGGTGTTGGAACCGCTGGATGAGGAGACTACTAGAGGTTATGACGTATGAGTGGACTACAATATCAAGAAAATATAAAGAAAATACTACAAAAATCCATTTTTCGTGAAAATTACAAATTCCATCAACTTGATACTGACATATGGCCATTTTTACAATCAGTGGTGTAAAACACGGTTTTGGCACTAATTGGTGTATAACTTTCTTATACACAGACAGATATGCATTATTTTTTCTCATAAACTTACCACCCACAATGTCTACCTTGGGTACCTTAATGAACTTTCCTCTCTTTTTCTTTCAGATGTGGCATGCATTTACATGCTTGAAATCCAACACTTTTGGTGTATGCACTCTGACATGGTTTTTTTGTCAGACCTAGCATATTAAATTGTTTATTCCTTTTCATTATTTTTGTTGTTGTGGTGATAGACAGGTATCCAAACTTAAGAACTATTATGTTTACCAGGTTCTGCTTTGTCTTCTTTAAAGACTGAAATTGTCCAAACTTTATGTTTCGGAGGTGACATTTTCCGTTAACAGTTAACCCCTCTTTTGAGTTAGCTCTTGCTCACAATTATAAAATTCAACTTTGCTAATTTCCATCAAAACAGAATAGTAATCAGTCTGACTTAACTTCGATCCAAAGATTATTTGATTCAAATAGCTTATCATTTTTTGGTGAGTGTTTATAAATTTATGCAACTTTTCCGTTAACTTTTCTGTCACCTCCGAGACAACAGATTTATGTATTTGATTTTTTTATTCTTGACATCAGTTATACATTACATTTACAAAAATGTAACATATCCCCTCACATTATCTAAGAAGGAAGGTAGTAGAAATATAGCCTGTTGTTTTCATTTCGGAGCAATTTACAATTTTCCGTTAACACTTGTCACCTCCGAAACAATTGTCACCTCCGAAACAACAAGCGTATTATATTTGATAATTTCTCGAAGACAAAGCAATTTTGTTTGATTCTGTCCAATTGACAGGAATCTCTTTTGGATGAAAATAGTAATATGGCAACAGGAAGTGAGAATTTTCTAGAGATTAATAAAAGATCTGATAAAAACTAAGAATTACTGTTTCGGAGGTGACAAAACAATGTTAACAAGAGTTTTTGCTCATTTCTATTGAAGAGAAACCATATCATGTACACCAATGGTTTCATTTATTTTAGTAACATAAGTCTCAAAGTGGAGAAATCAACTAACACACTCTCACTCTTATTTTTATTACTATACTGTACGTTTTAGTGCAAATTTACATTTTTTCACTTTTTTAACAAAGAGAATGCACAAAATACACCCATCTGTTGTAAATATAATATTGTAATCAAGATCAATTCTCCTGCTTTAGTTAAGTAAACATATAGATGCTTTCATCTTAGAAACTTGATTTCCAATTTAAGCAATTCAGTTGTGAAGATTTACCAATCACAGCTTTCCATGTAGGTTGCTTTTTCTTGTGTTTCGGAGGTGACATTGTTTGTTAACACCATATTGTTATGTGATAGTGAAAGGCAAGACTTCAGTTCCTTTTCACTATCTATTAACATTTTCAAATACATTTAATATCTACAAAATCATCACAGTAGAAGTGACTTTTGTATACCTAGCTCACCAGAATTCCCTTGATACCAAAGTGATACATGTGGCAGTTCATGCATGCCCTAGTCCACAATCTTAAAAAAATCATAAAATAATCAAACTCCACAAAAAGGCCACATGCCTACAGCTGGTGCACAACTTGTTCTTGAATTCTTAGTTGTTGTTTTTCCATGTACAACGTGGTAATCATAAACAAAATTATGTGATTTTTTTTTATTTTTTTATATGACAATAATTATTAAATTTTCCAAGTTGAACCAACTGTTTATGACATTGTATTTTTAAATATTATTGAAGTTATCTGACAACTAAAGTGAACAGAGGAACAAGTCCCCAGGACTGGAAAGGGAAAGATCCAAAAACAAGATTTGTAGTTCTATCTCAATATAATTTTGATGACGTGTTTACCTTGTTTTGTTATTATGTTTTATCTTAGAATTTGGCTTTAAGTACTGGAATTTCAAGGAAAAGAAAATGGTTTCTTAAAGGACAAGTCCACCTTCATATACATGTGGATTGAGTGAATGCAACAACATTTTACACATCATTGAAAGTTTGGGAAATTGGACAATCCATTCAAAAGTTATGGTCTTTTTTAAATATCGATGCAATCACTGCTGGATGAGACAACTACGACAATGTATGATGTCGCATGCATACAGCGATAAAAAGAAAATATAAGTGAATTTCACAAAACTTTACTTTTTGAAAAAAGTGCACATTTCTTCAACTTGCTACTGATGTATGTTAGGGCAATATTATTCACCCTGCCTTCCAAAAGAGAGAAGTCAAGTGTTCTTTTGTTATGAAAGAAAAGTGAAAATATGTTGAATTTTCTTGATACTTTCTCTATATCCTTGTACACATGTGACATCACAAGCTATAGAAGTCTTCTCATTCAGCTTTGACTGAGCAGAAACTTCAAAAATTCATAACTCTGGAACGGATTGCCTTATTTTCCTCAAACTCTCACTGATGTGTTTTACTAATATTGCTGTATTTACTCAACTCTCGTGTCTATTGAGGTGAACTTGTCCTTTTTCGGTCCCTTATAGGGTTATTTGAGACCAGTTTGTGTCCGGGACCTTCTGAGAAGTTGATGGGTAAAATTACGGAACTAAAAAAAAATTTCCCCATAAGTTCACACAAACGCATTATGCTGCTCTCTTCAGCTGGGAAACACAAACTGTTGTCTTAACCAAACTGTAAAAATTTGCTAAAGATTTGTATGAATTACAATCTAAAACAAAATATGAGCTGGTATCCACTATCATGAAAGAGAATAACTAAACAAAATAACCAGTAAGAACTGAAAGAAAGAGCTTATATTTGAAAATTAAAGCCATGAGGAAAGACATGAATGTTCACAATTGTATTAGCTAACACCTGAGAAGTTGGGTTGTCTCTGTGTTGTGTCACCTCCAAAACAATAAAATGATTTTTTCTTATCTTATACTTTTTACTCTCAAAAGTGACTAATATATATGAGTTGCTGTTAATTTTCAAGCAATTCAGAAAGATACATAAAATATATTTTAGTAATGTCAACAGTTTAAATGAATCTGGTATATAGAAAATTTATCCCAGATGAACCAAACACCTTTCACCAGTATTATAACATTTGTATGGTGGCTATCAAGAATGATGAAGAATTCATGAACATCCTTGAATTAATCTATTTATAATACTATGTGCAAACAAAAACATAATATAAGTCAAATAAGAATTTTTGCTTTTGGCATTCATAACCTATGTCCCCACCAAAAAATTACAATGGTACCCTCTGCAACGATAACTTTAAAGATAGTGAATCAATCTAAAATACAATTTGAGGGATTGAAACTATAACTCATTGCCCACACCTTTAATACAGAAAACCCCATTCAATTTGCTTCAAAGGTCAAAGACAAATGAGGATTTTTGTAGAGCATGTCAGGAATCCCTTCCCTTAAAGTTCTGTATATTGTGTTTACACATTAATATGCAGTTCCAAGAGCATCCAAGTGCTAAACTTGGAAGAATTAGACTCTTGACATCCTTTATAACAATCCACATTTCTTTGAGACCACTTAACCAAATTGACTGGGGCTTTCTGCAAAATAGAGCTAAGATGTTATAAGACCCCAAATTAGATTTTAGCTGATTTAATCATATTGGGTGCTATCAATGCAAAAGTCTAATTGTAATTTTTTTTTTTTTTTTTTTGGGGGGGGGGGGGGACATACTATATGAATACTTGAACACAATGTTAACATTGAATGTCACCTCTGAAACAAAGTTATTCTTCCCTGGTGTTGTGGAATAAAATGTTCTGAGAGCAAAGAAACATTACTAAAATGATCTTACACACTCATTTCAATTTAAGGTAGAAAATGGAATGCCATGTTTCTTCAGGTTACAATATCTAGCTTTAAATATGTCTGTCATATTCTTACTGTAAATGAATATTTCAACACAATGTTAACATTGAATGTCACCTCCGAAACGAAGTGATTCTTCCCTGGTGTTGTGGAATAAAATGTTCTGAGAGCAAAGAAACATTACTAAAATGATCTCACACCCTCATCTCAATTTAAGGTAGAAAATGGAATGCCATGTTTCTTCAGATTACAATATTTAGCTTACAACCTTCGTCCAAATGGAAGGCAAACTACCGGTGCCCATGCTAATTAATGAAGTGTAAAAAAACACTTGTTCTGTGTGGTTTATCTGCTTGAAACAGGAGTTAATTTCTTGTTCTCGAGTTATGATTATCAAAAACATTGATAAAAAGAAGAAGTTTTGTGTTATTGTCACTTATTCTCAAAAAAACTGAGTGTTAATATTAATGTCACCTCCGAAACATTCTATTATGTTAACTGTCACCTCCGAAACATCCATGTGTGAAAAATCCAAGATTTAAAGAAATGATTGGAATTTCATTTAACCTACATAGGAAGGTAGCCCTTCTTAAAGACTTGTTATAGTATAGAGTTTGACCTGGCTTGCCCTCCAATAAATAGTTAAAATCTTAAAAATTGCATGTCAATTGGTATTTTTACCAAAAATTTGTAAATCTCATGTATTTTTTTAAAAATTCACTTTATATTCAACCCCCAAATAGTTTTGATTCACAAACTATATATTGTTGTTAACCATATAAACTTTGCATGGTGAAGTTTGACTACACAGTTTTGTCATTATGGTGCAATTCATGAAAACAAAATTTTGCTTAAATTTACTTCAGGTGCCAGGGTTTTCCTTAAATTACACCAATAACTCTTCAGCTTTAAGGTCTGAAATGTTATTTTTTCAAAAATTTGAATACTTTCCAACAGGAATCAAACAGAATAATGAAAAAATATTTTGTTTGAAATTTTGACCCTCTGAGTACAAAAGTTACACCACTGATCGTAAAAAAGGCCATATGTTAAGGGTAGCAATTATTCCCCCTGCTTTCTGAAAGCGGTTGGTCCACTGCTCTTTCATAATTCTAGAAAAGTGAATTTTTGTTGAATATCCTTTATATTTTCTTTGTATTGTTGTCCACTCATACGTCATATCCTCTAGTAGTCTCCTCATCCAGCGGTTCCAACACCAAAACTTTAAAAATTCATAACTTTTGCATCGATTGTCCGATTTTTCTCAAACTTTCACTGATGTGTTCTACTAATGTTGCTGCTTTCACTCAATCCACATTGCTCTTTTGGTTTACCTTCCCTTTAACCCGTTGAGGACGAGTCCTGAGTATACTCGGGCAGGTGTCTATTGGAATTGCGTGTTGTAGCAAAATCAAACCATCCTCAATGGGTTAAGTTACTGATCTCTTGAGTCAAAGTACAAACTATTACTTCCAAGACAAGGAAACAGACAAGAAAGACAATAACTGCATACTGCATATTAAACACAAACTGTACAAGCACATAACTTTGATTTTGGATTTGGTGAAACTGTCATAACGTGTTCGCAAAGTGGTCCACTAGCCACTTATCGATCGTTTTAATTACAGTATTTATCGCATAATCGGGACAGGTTGGGAGTAGCAAACACAGCCCCTTTAAGCGGGTGCCCGATTTCGCGATGAGCACTCACCAATGGCATACGACATGTACATGTAGTGCACACACACACACATGCATACTGATGTACTGTACATGTACATGAATACACAATCACGCTACCCCTCGGCGCGACCCTCTAGCTCTCCCTGCACATGGCTTTGCTTATATGTAGGGGAGAAGAATGTTCGCGAAAGCATGTGTTTCGCAATGGCATGGATACTTATACACGACGCTTTCGTGGCATTGCATGTATGTGTACTGGATGGACGGAGGTCAAAACACACCAGTCCGAAGCTTGCTTTGTAAGTTCGATGTAAACGACAACTGATAGGGAATCTTTGAAATATTGTTGTGGTATTTTGGTAGATTTTTCGTGTAAAATATCAACAAAATCAAAGATCGCTTGAAGAAAAATTGTCCCGTTTATCAGAGGTCCCCGCCCGATTATCCAGTGAAAATAACATGCATTGGAAATGTTTCTGGGAAGCGTATGTCATTTAAGCGAGGTTCCCGATTATCAGATGCCCGATTATGCGATGAATACTGTACTTTATTTCCATTGAACAAAAGGTGATACATAATATAAGGTATACAAGCAGAAGTACAGATATACATCAACTTATATCAACAACTAATGGAACACAGAAAGCTTGTGTAAGAACACAGACCACCACGTGGGAGAGCAAGTTGCTGTTTTCGTGATAAATATACCAAAAAAAAAAAAAAAAACTTGCTACAGAATATAGCAAATTATATATATATATATGCTATACAGGCATAATTATAATACATGTATGTAAATTTAATGTTCTGAAAATTAGTACTTACGATGACATTTAGTCTGATTAGAAAGATGTGCACGCCAAATTGATTTAAATGTAGAATTTGTATTGTACTTCCCACAAAAAGTTCTTACTTAAATTCTACCTTGTGTCAATTTCAGTTACACAAGCAATCCTGACAAATGCAATAAAATGCTTTCTTACTCTGTGCTACCAGCTCAAACTCACCTCATGGTCACACGGTACAAGTTTTGCCAACTTCTCTATGATTTGTTGTTCACTCTGGGATTTCAAAGAGAATGAGAGATAGAGAGATAGAGTAAAAGGAGAGGGAGAAAAGGAAGGAGAAAGAAAGAAAAGGATGGATGAATAATAAATGGTACATTAGGTTTTGGACATTACAGATGCAACTCATGCAAACTAAGACACAACAAGCCAACTTTATACGGCTTTTCATTCACACTATTGTAGCATAATATGCATATGTCAACATATTTCATACAAAAAATTTGTAAGTTACTGCGGGATTTTCACATGACTTGTGGTAAATCATATCATGCATGATAAAGCCCTTCATATGGTGATCTTAAAAAAAAAAAAAAAAAAAAAAATACATATATATATATATATCGTCGCTGGGGTGACAAGACCTCGTATCTCAAAAATGTCAAAATTTTTTTTTTTTTAGCTTAATGGTCAAATAATGGGTCAAGTGATGTCTTGGCCAAATCCTAACTGTCTTACTCCAAAAATGAAGCCACCATGACATGTCAAAGAGAAGGCTTTCCCATTCACTATAGTGCTTTGGCCGCCATGTTTTTTTCGCTCTCCTGAACATTTGACAATTTTGAGAAACAAGGTTTTGTCACCCCAGCGACGATATATATATATATATATATATATATATATATATATATATATATATATATATATATATATATATCTTTGGAAACAGAAAGTTTCTGAGCAGAAAAACATGAATATCAAAAATCCATGACCACTCCATGGATCAGATCAAAGGTTGAGATGCTGTTGAGATAAAATTTGTCACTAAACACAAACACACACATGCACAAAATCCAAAATAGTAAATAACATAATGCCTTGCCAGGAGATTTGTAGATATAATATGTAGATACATAGGTAGATATAGATAGATAGATAGATAGATAGATAGATAGATAGATAGATAGATAGATAGATAGACAGATGGATGGATGGATGGATAGATAGATAGATAGATAGATAGATAGATTGATTGATTGATTGATTGACAGACAGACAGATTGATCACCATATATAAATAATATGTAATCCCTTTTATGTAGGGTGAACTAACCATCTCATTCTTGTTTTCCACGTAAATGCTGAGTTTCTTGAGGAATGAGACAACCAGGATGAGCAGCTCGGCGTTGTCTCTCTCTAATGTCTTGATGAGCAGCCGGATGATATTTTTGTTCTTCATCTTTATCTCCACTTTGGGGTCTTCGGCAAGATTCAGCAGCAGGTAGAAAGACACTGTAAAAAGGAAGGGGGAAACAAAAGTACATTGTTTCTTTACTCATTGGGAATGGTGATGAATGATCGGTTTACCTCAATGGTCATGTCATGTTATCCCATCTTTCAACATCACATGATGCTGCAACTTCTTGGAACATGGAACTTAAAAGCCCTACTGTATACGCCATATATTTAGCAAGTCTAAAATTTTGCGAATTGGGACTTCCTGACAATATCACAAGTGGTTAACTTCACGATAGTGGAGTCCTGTACTGAACGGAGAAATGTATACGCACACGTCACATTCATATTGGGATCAGAGTCAATATTTTTGTGTCTTTAGTTTCGCGAATAGCAGCTGACTCGCGGAATTTGTGAAAATAAAAACCTAGCGAAATATTTTGGGAATACAGTATTTCACAATGTTTCCAGGTTAGATATTTGTTTAGACTCACACACACACACACAAGAATTGATACCAACTAAAGATATGCTTACCTCTCAAGAGCTGCTCCTGCTTCCTCAGTAGACCCTGGTACTTCTTGAAGCTCTTGTCATAATCTTTCTTGCTCTGGGGATTTTCCTCTGGTGCAGATGATGTTAAGGGAACTAAGATCACACACAAGTCCTTACAATCTACTGCCTCCAAATCTGCTTATTTCATCCTTTCAAAATTTGTTGTTGTTGTTCTTTTTCCTTTCACAGAGTAGCCTAATCATCATCAGCCAGTAGACTGAGAAATATGAAAGAGTTAATGCCAGTCATTATTCCACCTTTTATGTTAAAGGACAAGTTCACCTTAATATACATGTGGATATAGTGAATTCAGTAATATCAGTAAAACACATCAGTGAAAGTTTCAGGGAAATTGGACAATCCTTTAAAAAGTTATGTGCCACTGCTGGATGAGAAGACTACTACAGTTTGTGATGCCAAATGTGTAGAACGATATAAGGAAAACATAAAGAGAATCCCACAAAATTCAAATTTTTGAAACAAGTACACATTCCCTCAGCCTGCTACTGATATATTTTCAGAGTGAATATTCCCCCTGCCTTCTGAAAGAGGCAAGTCGTGTGCTCTTTTATTGAGAAAAGTCAATATATGATGAATATTCTTTACATTTTCTTTATACCATTCTACACATGACATCACAAGCTCTAGTAGTCTTCTCATTCAGCGATCGCGGCAATGAAACTTGTAAAATTCATGACCTATCAACAGATTGTCCAATTTTCCTCAAACTTTCACTGATGTCTTCTACTAATATTGTTGCATTCTCTCAATCCACACATCAAGGTGAACTTTTATGTAAGACTGCACGTTGTCTTAGGAAGGCTACTTACAAGGGCTACTACATTAAGGATGTCACCCTACATAAGTATAAGCAATCAAACAAACAGACAAAGAGACAAACAGAGCCTGGGTGAAAGACAAAAACAATGTGTGGGAAAAAAGGATATCAGCCTTCTTCTTCTTCTGGAGCTCCTCGTTCCATGACTGGTGCCGCTTGAGTTCATGCTCGACCACGGACATGACAAGGGCGCCGATCTTGAAGTGGGCGACGATGCTGTGGAACTGGCTGAAGGAGGAGAAGCAGAAGAAGACGTAGATGATGTTGGTGGCCAGCTCCACGCTGTGCTTCCAGTCTTCTCGCAAGACCCGGGCCAGAGCGCCGAGGACCGTCTCTGAAATTATGTAGAAAAAAAAGACGAAAAACCAAGGAAAAGTAGAAATTACGCGGTGCGTAATATATGTCCCCGCCGGAAGTAGCATTTTGTAACAAAATGTGCAATATAGGTAAAAAATCAAGGTCAAAGGTCAAAGAAGTCAAAGGTCAAAATTCTGTGTAGAAGTTTTGAAGCCCTCACCTAGTGCCATCACATAAAGCAAATGGAATTGAAATTGGGTTAGAAATGGCGAAGGAGTAGCATTTTGTAGCCAATGTACAATATAGGTCAAAAATCAAGGTCAAAGGTCAAAGAAGGCAAAGGTCAAAATTCTGTGTAGAAGTTTTGAAGCCCTCACCTAGTGCTATCACATAAAGCAAACGGAATCGAAATCGGGTTAGAAATGGCGAAGGAGTAGCATTTTGTAGCAAGAGGCACATATAGGTCAAAAATCAAGGTCAAAGGTCAAAGAAGTCAAAGGTCAAAATTCTGTGTAGAAGTTTTGAAGCCCTCAACTAGTGCCATCATATAAAGCAAACGGAATCGAAATCGGGTTAGAAATGGCGATGGAGTAGCATTTTGTAGCAAAATGTACAATATAGGTCAAAAATCAAGGTCAAAGGTCAAAGAAGTCAAAGGTCAAAATTCTGTGTAGAAGTTTTGAAGCCCTCACCTAGTGCCATCACATAAAGCAAATGGAATTGAAATTGGGTTAGAAATGGCGAAGGAGTAGCATTTTGTAGCCAATGTACAATATAGGTCAAAAATCAAGGTCAAAGGTCAAAGAAGGCAAAGGTCAAAATTCTGTGTAGAAGTTTTGAAGCCCTCACCTAGTGCTATCACATAAAGCAAACGGAATCGAAATCGGGTTAGAAATGGCGAAGGAGTAGCATTTTGTAGCAAGAGGCACATATAGGTCAAAAATCAAGGTCAAAGGTCAAAGAAGTCAAAGGTCAAAATTCTGTGTAGAAGTTTTGAAGCCCTCAACTAGTGCCATCATATAAAGCAAACGGAATCGAAATCGGGTTAGAAATGGCGATGGAGTAGCATTTTGTAGCAAAATGTACAATATAGGTCAAAAATCAAGGTCAAAGGTCAAAGAAGTCAAAGGTCAAAATTCTGTGTAGAAGTTTTGAAGCCCTCACCTAGTGCCATCACATAAAGCAAACGGAATCGAAGTCGGGTTAGAAATGGCGAAGGAGTAGCATTTTGTAGCAAAATGTACAATATAGGTCAAAGGTCAAGGTCAAAGGTCACAACTGAAATTCTGTGTAGAAGTTTTAAAGCTCCCATGTAGTGCTATCATATAAAGCAAACAGAATCAAAATTGGCTCATAAATGACAGAGAAGTAGCAAATTGAACATTTTGATCACACACGGACGCACACACGGACGGACGCACGCACAGACGCACGCAGGGACGCACGCACGGACACACACACGTACGGAGCCCGTTTCATAGTCCCCTGCTCGAACTCGTTCGGCGGGGACAAAAAAATAGAACAGAAAAGAGAGAACAGTAATAGACTAGATATCTTAGAAGTACTGTACACCCTACATATTTTCACAGGTATAACATTTTGAAAATTGGGACTTTAATGACAATCTTGCAAGCTGTTGACTTTGAAAAAGACAAACATTGCAACAGATTGAGAAATATGTATCATTCATTTCAGAAAATAGGTGTACAGATTATCCAACCTTTGAGAAGACACACAGCAAAATACTGAGTAACAGGAGGCAATTTTTTTTTTGCGAGTTTATCTCCTATGTATTAACAGACTCACAAATTCTACTCAAAATTAAAATGTGTAATCAAAGCACTACAAACTATATAGTAAATACCATATATTGCTGACATAGCTAAAAAGGAGGTCTTTCAGTACAAGAGACATGTTACATCTTGTTTGAGCATCAGGATTAACATGTAAGAAAAATATAAAAATCTACTGCGGCCTTTATAATGTGGAGATTTGTAGTGACAAAAGGATAGGGGAGGGGGGTAGATAATGATGACAATGATATTGCTACCAGCACTCTTATTGCATCCGCGTGGACACAAACTTATGTTCTGCTATGACTGATCTTATCACGTGGGAGCAGCCAATGAAACCTACAATGTATTCTGTCAGGTTAGCTCATGAGTGCAATTTGTTGCCTGTCACTAACAATAGCCGTTTTCACATCAGCCCGATGTTTCGAAATAGCGCGTTATTTTCTGACTTGGGAAATTTTCCCGATAACGAAATAGCACGCTATTTGATAATGTGAACACAAATTAGCGCGCTAATTGTATCACTCTGATCGAGAAAATTTCTTGACTCCAACTCGGGAAATTTCTGAAATAGCGGGATAGTAGCGCGCTATTTGATAATGTGAAAATGACTCGAGAAATTAGCGCGATGAATCCCATCATGCCTAGCGTGTGTGACTCGATCGATCGAGGCAAACTGCACAGAAAATCATGAGGAATTTTTGAGAAGGCACACACATTACTGATGCTGTTTGCACATACTCAGCTGTCGAATTAGCTATTTTAAAATTTTTAACTATTCGGGCTACCCCCTCTTCGGGCTGATGTGAATAAGAAATGAAATAGCGCTCTAATTCGCAATCGCGGAAAATATTTCGGGCTTGGATTTTTATCGGGCTGATGTGAGAACGCCTTATGAGCACGGCTGGCGGAACCGGAGGGGGTGGGGGGGGGGGTGGAGGCCTCCACTTTTTGGGATAATACATAGGATCATAGGGTCAACCCACTTGGCCCCCCCCCCCCCACTCTTTTACCATAAGTTATTTCTGTGTTGTACCAGAGGGCTTAGAAACGAGACCTTTTGTGTGTGTGTGTGTGTGTGTGTGTCAGTTGAAGAAGCCAGGAAGTGGCAGCAGGAAGTCACACATTTTTGTTTTGTTTTGTTTTTGTTTGTTGTTGTTGTTTTTTTTGCCTGTCAGCTGAAAAAAACCTGGAAGTGGCACCAGAAGTATAAAATGCCCCCCCCCACTTTTTAAAACATGGCAATGGCAGTGATGGGAGAACACCAAACATGAGCAAGGTCCCCCCAGATATCTCACCATTTGACTGCAGCTCTTCCAGGTTGTCCGGGTTCCGTGCCAGCTGGAGGATGAGGGCCGTTCCTCTCACCTTCTCTGGGTTATCCTCATAGAGTAGCTCGATGTAGTCCTCGATGTCATTGATGTTTGCGACTTCATTCAGCTGGGAGCAAAGAAATCAATTTGAGAACATTGAAAACACACAGCAGCACTGATGAATTTTTTTAGAGTACTCACCTACAGATGTGTGTGTGTGTGTGTGTGTGTTTGTGTGTTTATTGTCTTACTACCAATAAATGGCTGTTTGCATTTTTGTAGAGGTTTAGTCTGTATATAATGTAGCCTGTCCAAGTATAGGACATAACTCTTGCTCAAATTTATAAGAAAGAAAAAGGAAATTGCAAACATATCAAGATGTACTGAATAGCATCATAATTTTGCACACACTAATATTCTGCAGAAACAAAAACTACACACGGAAACTGCATGTACTATCTTTGTGGTGGGCATACAAGCTTGTATATCAAAGAAGTTAGTTTTCACATTAATGTCTCAGCCAACTACAAAATTAATACCAAGACTAACTGAACACATTTGAGGGACTTCTGAACCACACAGTTCAGATGACATATAGCCAAATGAAATTGATATTGAAAGGTGGTCTATTTGACCACACTTGGCAGTGGAAGCACTAATTGAAACCTCACTCTATGGCACCTCAAGATGTAATAAACAGACACATCTTTGGTTCCTCTGCCTAATGTAACAGCATATCTTGCCCCATATTTATTACTCCTATTTTGGCATCAGTCACTAATAATTCTAGAAATTGATATGTTGATGAGATAGGACTAACACATAAACACGCAAAACTCTCACCTCTGTTCCTTCATATGGTGGAGGGTCTTTTAGCTTGCCTGTCAGTTCTCCTTTCTTAGCACCAGCTGTGTTGATGAAAGATGACACAGATGGCAGGTAGAGAAAGATATTAAAGACAGAGATTCTTTTTTGAATAGCCATTTATTCAGTTTGGACAATATATACATGTACAATGTCATTATGAATATCATTTGTCATTGTATGAGGTGATGCAGCAATGGAGAAAGCATGATTGCCACCAATGTCAGGACCTGACACTGTACTCAGATTCAGATTGACTGTCATTGTGTGTGTCACATTTTTCATCACTATAATCATCATAATCATCTCAGCTACAATTATCTTGATTATCGCCTGGCAAACAACACATTTGCACACCATAAAATGCCCATCTCTTGCGTTATCTGCTTCAGTCTTTTTCATCACAATCTCTTTTACTTGGATATCTTTTACTAAATCTCACTCCATAAGGTAACTCCCTCTTCAGTTTCCCTTCCAGATGAAAGTGCAGATGTGAAAGGAGAAAAGCACAAGTTCTACACAATTCAGTCACATACTACTGATAACATCAGCATGATGTAAGAACCATATCCTCAGTACTGTTACCTGTTTTTACAGACTACAAAAGAGTACTGGTATCTTATTTTGAAATACCAGTAACAATAATGATAATACAGTACATCACTACAGTACAGCTGCAAGACAGATATACTGCACTCTGCTGCAATAGGAGACTGCAGTGTGCTTGATTTCTTTTTAGATATTATACACAAAACAGTTAAAATTAGAATTAAAAAAAAATAATTGATATGCATTTACTGCTATTTTATTTCAAAAATGCAGACCGTACCATGGAAATAAAAGAAATATTTAGGAACCCCCTACCAACGCCTGCATGTATCGCAGTGCGAGGATGCATCTCTTCCATTAACATGGGGATCTGCATGTGTGAACAGTTGCCCCAATAATCTAAAAGAAAAGAAAAAAATGTTTAACAGTACCAACCTTTTTGCGATGTTTCCTTCCTGTTCTGAAGGTAGTAGAGCAGCTGCTCCACCTCAGGAAGCTTGGACGGGTGGATCAGTTTGCATTTCTCCACCACCTCCCTTGCCAGGGCTGCGATGTCTGTGGCCGAGTTCAGACTCCTCAATCGAATTCTAAATTCAAATATAAGACAGGAAAAATACTGCCATGGTACTCAATCATCACAGAGGGATGCATCACATAGCATATCTAAATTCTTATAGTGACATTATCCCATATTTCTCATAGCATATGGTGCAATCTAATTTTTCTTAATCTGCATCTTTGGAGGGTCACAAAATGTATTCTTCGCGTGTTCCTCTCTCTCCATCAAACACTGTTTAAAGAGTACAACAATTTAGAAATTAGTGAGTAGAAATGACACTGCATATTACAACACTTGAATCATCTTCTCAAAACGGGATGTTCTCATGATATGATTTTTTTTTTTTTTTTTATAGGAACAGCACTTGGTCTTCACCAGATTATGGAAAATAGACTTGTGTTTACAACACAGCCCTTAGAATTCCCCAGGGTTGACGGAATTCCCATCTTGGTGTTTACAAAAATGTATACGAATAACCAGTACTGCAGAGACTCCACTCCAACCCAACGCACCTTCTGATCTGGAGATTCTCCCGCCTGAAACCCCTAGCAAACGGGAGAACAGTGTGACCAGCGAGAAACATGGGATTGTGCTTGAAGCGGCCTAAAATTACGCTAAATTGCTATGAAATTATGCCACATCATGCCAACCAGTTGTGGTGCCTCATCAGCTGACAAGCAAAAAAAAAAAAAGATCCTCATTTCTTTTTGCAGCGAATTATCTTGGCAGATTGGCTGACAAGCAAAAAAAAACAAAGAAAATAAAATTGAATTGTGCTGCCCAATTGCAATATGGTTCCCCGATCCCTTTGGATATATTAATTCCAGGTTTTAAAAAGGTGTTTGGGTGGGAGAATGATCATTTCAAGTGGGAGAACGGGAGATTTTGTGAAAATTGGCTTTCAGCGGGATATCCCATCGCAAGAGGAAGAGTTGGAGTTTTTGGTACTGTAATGAAAGAATACTCACATTTTCTGGCACTCCTTCCTCTCACCAAGCATGGGGTCCCCCATCTCCCCCAGGATGGTAGCCTCCAACTCATAGTTCACCACCAAGGCTTTCTCAGTTGGGTGCACATCTATACTGCCTCCCTTTACCTTCCTGCATGTCAAACAGAAAAAATGAATGAATGAATGCATGAATGAATTTAATGAGTGAATGAATGAATGAATGAATGAATTAATAAATAAATGAATAAATACATACAACATAAATACATAATAAAAAATAGTTAACATAAAAGTTTATACTCACATCACAGTTGTTCAGCCCTGTACAATATTCTCTTCATGGTGAGGCAATGGTTGCTTCACAGATAATATTCAAAACATTGTAACTGATCATGGATGTGACAGAATGTTAAATGCATGCAAAAACCACAAAAGCAAATAGATACCATATGGTACAGATTTTCACAATGCAGCCTCAAACTATGTCATTAACAGTGTACCTAGTGAACATATATGGGGCAAACTCATCTTCTAATATATGCAGAAGAAAAACAATTAGAGATCTAGATATCATCCTGTCAGCATTCTGATCATCCAAGCTGCCAGTGTTAGTGGCTATGTTACCATGCACTGAAACCCAACTACATGTACTGTACAAGCTGAGTTGTAACCGTTAGATCTATTCACAGCCCTGTCGCTGTACACTCGGAAGTCGCAACCATGACGTCTGGTCGGACTAGTAAATTGAAACCCTGCTTTAGTTCACAATGATGATGATCATGAAGTATTCATCTCTGACCCTGCAGGCAACTCAGTCTGAAAGGAAAATTTAATCTTTCCCATGACAGGCATGAGGGCATGAATAACGTAAACATTGGCATCACATTACAAGACAAAGTCAAAACAAATGAAAAAAAAAAGAACACAGCTTGTATAGTAAGGGCACTAGGTCTCGCGCAGGGACCTAATGATCGCGCATAGCGTAACTGCGTATAGCAAGCAATATTACGCGTAGGACTAAGCGCAAAATTTGCCGATACGCCCATGGAATAAACATACCTGACAACCGCTAAACATGAGAAGGAAGCAGGTAAGAAATGTTGATTTCAAACAAATTTTTCACTAAATTTCCAATTTTTTGGAACAAAATTTTCACTAAATTTCCAATTTTTTACCTTATAATTTACCTACCTTAGCTTAAAGGGACTGTACAGTACTGGTTGAGGTAGGGATTCATGTTTTGAACATTCCTAAGTGAGATAATGAAAAGCTTCTTATGAAATATGAAAGAGCATGTAATTCTAAGAAGGATTCAACGTTTATTTGATGAAAATTGGTTTTCAAGTGGCTGAGATATCCAAAAAAGTGCTAATAATAAAAGGCGACATGCCCCAACTTTATTAGTATCTCTTTGTTTCACCTTGTTTTTGGATATCTCAGCCATTTCAAAACCGATTTTCATCGAAAAAACTTTTGATACCCCTTAGAACCGCATGCGCTTTGACATCTCATAGAGTGGTTTCTGAATATCTCACAAAACGTTAAAAGCTAAATCTTCACCTCGACCAGAACTGTACACACCCTTTAAAATCTTTTTTTAAGGATGTTGTAGCCTAGACGTGTCGTCTCGCTTGTCTCGCTCATATGATCGTAGCCGATAGAATTCGTAATTTGTTCGATCGATCGTTTATACTATTCTACGAAAGCCGAAGCACATTACAGCCGCAGAGAGGGGCAGACACTTTCACGCATGAAACTTCATAGGGCAGCTGCGCGACCTTTACATACCCCGAGAAATTGAACGCATAAAATTAAGTCCGACATACAAACGGCGACAGCGCACTACTCCGTCATCGTATCATCAGGAGATTCTGGGAGGTGATTTTTCTGCATTTTCGTGATATTCATTGAGAAATTCAGGTACGATTATGGAATAACTTCTAACAGTTATTATAAGAGCATTTCAAATTTTCGTGCGCGATATCTAGACCCCTCAACCATACATATGGTCATTGTGATGATGTGGACGAATATTCGATACATGAAAAATTAAGGTTTTTTTTTTTTTCTGAATCCGTTTGGTGCAACTGCATGCAGCTTTCCAACTTTTATATCACAGCATATGCCCATTTGGCATTGGCATTGCAATTGGCTCTGTTGCCAAGGCCCAAGTTTGGCAGTGCCGCGCAGTGGCTACACTAACAATAAAATTTATTAATAACACTGGTATTAATAAATGTTAGCAAAGGATTACAGCCACTGTCACTTAGCAGAACATGTTAAACATCTAACCTACAGATGCTTGTAATTGAGGGTTGAGCTTGCTCGTTAGTGAGTACGAGTGCACGAGTGCGAGTCGGCAATAGTGCCGCAGATCTACGTGCGGGAGGATGAACAACTATTCCCCCGAACTTTCGGGGCGGCGTGATAACAGTGCCCGCTGGCGCTGTCACAGCGGCAGGGAATCGCCGACGTAAAGATGAGAAGTCTGATAGTGCGATACAGTCCTGTGTGTCTGTCTCTATTTTCCGACATTTTCTCACCTTTTTAAGTATCTCGCATCTTCGGCTTGCATGATTCGATCTTACAGAGTCCTTAAAAGTATCTGCATTTATACCAGGACATCCAACAATTGTAATTACGGGAGAATTCTTCTCATCTTCCACCTAAGGCTATGAAAAATCGGAATGTTCGCAATGCATTATGGTTCAGAAAACAGCAGTCGCGAACCGGAAGTTTACTGTAGTTACGTCAAACCCATAGAGCTCTATAATACAGCTCTATGGTCAAACCACGGATGGTCAAACCATGGGAATTAGATGTCCTGCTGGACAGAACTGGAACAGGGCTCAGGGTATCTATCTATATCTAATGTCTAAAATCCAGGCCCGCGGAACCGGGGGGGGGGGGGGGGGGGGAGAAGCGGGAGGCTCTGGCCCTTTTTGCACCATACAAAGGAACATAGTAAGATCATGTGCTCAAGCTCACCGTCCCCGTATAAATATATTGATTCATATAAATTCTCATTTTATCCCCGAACCACTCGTATGTGGAACCAGTTACCAACCATGGCAGTTACTGCCACAACAGTAGCTGCCTTCCAGGAGGCTGCCCTTCCTGCCATCAGAGGGCTGAAACCTCTTGTGGGTTCCTTGTTGCTGTAAATCTTACAGAATTTTTAGTGTGCACATCACTATTTTTATTGTAAATATACTACGACTGCACCATCACCCACTGTCACAGCACATCCCATCCTAGCCCCGGAGACCGCGCCGCTATGCGGCGGGGTCCTGGCGGCTACCCCGCAGTTTCGCTAAAGTGAGAACCACGAACAACTCCCTATTGCCACATACGGCGACTTCACGAGTAAATCACGGGTAAATTTCTATCATAAACACAGTGACAATAAAAAATGAAATACACATTACCCCATTGCCTTGGTTCTTTTCACGAATTTATCTGGAAACTGCAAAATTTTCCACATTTTTTTAGGAGTAAGCGGCCTTCCCTAATGGTAGAGCCGTGCTACCATTTTGAACGTGTATATCCATTAGTAAGCATCTGCGCATGTAGCGAGTAATACGTAGCCTTTTGTCAAGGCCCTCTCGCTGCGTGGTGTAGAGAGCCCAGCCGAGTAAGGTAGCGCGACTCGCTTCGCTCGTCCGTTCGCTCGTCCGTTACAGCGAGAGGGCCTTGCCAAAGGCTAGCATGCAACGTTAGTGAGCATCGGCGAGCTGAAGACAATTCGCCTTATAAGACAACATTTTCTGCATCATAAGCAACGAAATGCATCAAAAAGTCGCCGATTTGAATCATTTAGGTTTAATCGACCCATGTAAGTATTCCTAGTAGTTTTTGTTGAAAAATTAAGGAAATATAGCGCCGCAACGGCACCCGTTTTGTACAACATTAAGATCTGAATGCGAAAACGGCGCAGCCCCAACGCTGCACGTTGGGGCTGGTCGCAGTTAATCCCATCCCAGTTCAGTTAGGAAAGAGTCAGGGATTATCTCATCAAGGTTCAGGATTCAAGGTACAGTTCTGGTTGAGGTGAGGATTTGGTTGGCTTTTAACGTTTTGCGAGATATTCAGAAACCACTCTAGCATGCAATTCTAAGGGGTGTCAAAAGTTTATTTGATGAAAATCGGTTTTGAAATGGCCGAGGTATCCAAAAACAAAGTGAAACAAAGAGATCCTTATAATAAAGGCGTACGTGGCCTGTCGCCTTTTATTATTATCTCTTTTTTGGATATCTCAGTCATTTGAAAACCAATATTCATCATATAAACGTTGAATCCTTCTCAAAATTACATGCTCTTTCATAATTTCACAAGAGGTTTCTCATTATAGCTCACTTAGGAATGTTCATAACATGAATCCCCACCTCAACAAGTAGGCCTACTGTACAGTCCATTTAATTGGGCTCCACTTTTCTTTTTTTTTTTTTTTTTTTTTTTGCCCAGGAAGTGCGTAAGTAGGGTGGCACTATAGAAATAGATGGACCCCAAATAGATAGAAACCTTGATGTGTGATATACGTGAGCGCGGTACAGGGCATTGTTTTTGAAGTCTGAAGTGCCCCCCCCCCCCCCCCCCTTTGGAAAACGTGGCGCCGCCCATGAAATCAACGGTCCATTCCCTAGAACAGGGACGCGGAACCGGGGGGGGGGGGGCGGGGGCTTGGCGCCTCAACACACACACACACACACACACACACACACACACACACACACTTTTATAAATTATGTAAAAAATCGGGGAAAAATCTCAACGAGGTGACCGTGACCTTGATCCGCCCCCACACACATACTGTAGTATAGCGAATTGTAATGAGGAAATTTTGTCATGCTATGTCAAATTATGAATGCGACTTAATTCCTTCTTTTTAGCAAGCAAAACTAGAAAACTAGGGGACAGTGAGAAACGATATGTGTGACTTTATTTGTTATATCTCCTCTGCGATGTGACCTTGCTCCATAATAATAATAATGATGATAATAATAATAGTAATGATGATGATGATAATGATAATAATAATAATAATAATAATAATAATAATAATAACAATTATTATTATTATTATTATTATTATTATTATTATTATTATTATTATTATTATTATCATTATTATTATTGTTGTTATTATTATTATTATTATTATTATTATTATTATTATTATTATTATTATACAGTAATAACAATGTTTGATTTGCACCTGCTTTAGCATTTCACCTGTAAACCTGATCATAATCATTCATGATCGTTACGGGGGACATGTTCATGCCTATACACATAAAATGTATCACGTGGATGGAAATATCAATGAGCAAGAAAATCTATTAGGCCTATAGTAGGGGCCGACAATACCTCGCTGGGAAATTGTACCAACATTGTGATACTGGCCAGTGCCCGCTTTGTATGGTGGGAAGAGGGAATGAATGAATGAATAGACAGATAGATATATAGATTCATACATAAATGAAGAAATAAACAAATAGATCAGCAAAGTTGCTAATTAGTATATTTATTGATTATAGTAATCAATTCTATTGATTAATTAAATTCATACGTAATCAAAAGGAAACGCATAAATATACATAGATAAACAATACTATCTCATATATTGTAATAAATTTAATGCGTAGACCCCACTCGTCTACTAAGTATCTGAATAATTATTTTGGAAACAATTCCCTATATGCTTACCTATACAGGACCACCATCAACACACGATATTATTCAAGACCCAAGTGCAAGCCTATACAAAACACACCGTGAAATCATCACCAGGTCGATTACAACTGCTGTCACAGGGCTTACTAATCATGGCTAACCTTGTTATCTGCTCATGGGTGTGAAGTAAGAATGGTAACATGAACTGCAAATATAACTACAGTGAAGTGAGATCATGCTTGCATGAAAAGTATGATTATACAAATTAAGAGAAATTCTCGTTCTTTTTTTTCAACTGCTCTCTTATAATTCAACTTGTAACATCACGAACGTGACCTGTTCAAAGCCTCGTTCTAGAGAATAACGGCACATTGAAGCGTTCAAAACTTTTGAACGATTTTGTTTTTTGGAATTTTCCTCAAACCTACCTTGTTCTGTATCGCATGTACATATTCGCTGATGTCACATGATGGGGGGGGGGGGGGGGGGAGGGGGGAAGAACGGACTATTAGCGTGGAGAATAAGGATTCCCCACCTGGTTTCAAACGAATAAGCGGACATCAGCTGTTCATTTTTAGCATTTCCTTTCCCAGACGTTGTATCAATTTCTGAGCTAGAGCAATTCGATTGTTGCTCAGCCCACTGGGAAGCAGCCTCTTCTCATGCTTTTAACCTGCAGGCGGATCAAGGCATGTAGGCTAAAGCAGCTTTGAACTGTCACATCATGAAGTGGAAGCTTTGAAATTTACTCTTTTTCTTACGTAATTTGTAGTTTGTTCGATTTTTTTTTTATTATCACTCATCGAATAGTCAAATTCATAACAAGGCTAAAACATAATAAGCAGATAAAAAGAAGATTACATTATGTCTGATATAATGGTTGCCATCATTCTGCTGCAACTAATTTCTGCTAGATTTCAATGAGATTCAAGACGGGTGACAGAAATGCAAATAAAATAGAGAAAATAGAATATCAAACTTTCACAAACAAAAAAGAATCGCCGTCGCCGCCTATATGGTGCTCGGCCTCCATCGACATCAACGATGTGAAAGCCTATACAGGATGGGTTAATGTGATCAATCAGAGATGACTACACATTATTGAGAAACCATTGGAAACATTGATGTTTAGTATAGTATGTGTGTGTGTGTGTGTGTGCGCGTGCGTGTGTGCATGTGTGTGTGTGCGTATGTGTGTGTGTGTATGTGTGTGTGTGTGTGTGTTTTATGGTTTTAAAAGAAATGAAAGGTAATAAAGCTCCTGGAAACGATGGCTTCACAGTGGAGTTTTATCTCACTTTCTGGTCGGTTCTGGGGCAAATGATTGTAGATGCTCTGAATGAGGCATATGATGAAGGGGCTTTATCAATATCAGAAAAGCAAGGTGTTATTACTTTATTAGAAAAAGAAAATAGGGATGTATTATACATCAAAAATTATAGACCAATTACACTTTTGAATGTAGATTATAAGATATTATCTAAGGTGTTATCAAATAGAATTAAAGAAGTTTTGGGAGAGATTATTCATTTTGATCAAGTTGGGTACATAAAGAATAGGAATATAGGAGAAGCGGTAAGATTAGTAGATGATATGTTATTTCATTCTTTGCACTACACAAGTGGGTTTTTGGTCACAGTGGATTTCGAAAAAGCGTTTGATTCAGTTGCACATGAATTTTTATTTCGGGTCTTACATAGGTTTGGTTTCGGTGAATCGTTTTGTTCCTGGGTTAAGGTGCTTTATAAGGATATAAGCAGCTGTGTTATGAATGGAGGGCACTCTACTGGTTATTTCAAAATCAAGAGAGGGGTTAGGCAAGGTGATCCCCTGTCTCCGTATTTGTTTGTATTAGTAATTGAAACACTGGCGCAAGTAGTAAGGAAAGATAACACTGTAAAAGGAATATGTTTTGGGGGAAATGAAATAAAGCAAATTTTATATGCGGATGATATCTCGTTGTTTATAAAGGACATAAAATCTTTAAATAGGTTACAGTATATTTTTGATGAATTCGGGAAAATAAGCGGTTTAATTGTAAATAAAGAAAAATTTAATTTTTTGTGGATGGGTAAGGATACAGAGAAACCTGTATTATCTGTATCTGGAAAATATGTTGATGCAGTTAAAATTTTGGGGGTGAATTTTGCAAGAGATGTGAGGGGGAAGAATGAGATTAATTTTAAAGAAATATTAAGTAGAATAAAAAAGTTGTTAGGATGGTGGAAACAGCGTGATTTAACACTCATGGGAAAAATTCATTTGTTGAAAACTTATGCATTATCAAGGTTGAATTATGTTTCATCACTCATAGTTGTTCCTCAATGGATATTTCCTGAATTGGATAAGATGATTTTTGAATTTTTGTGGAATGGTAAAGACCGGGTAAAAAGGAATATTATGTATCAAGATTATGTTAATGGGGGACTGCGAATGATAAATTTTAAGCTGTTTGTCAAAACGCAACGTATTATGTGGTTGAAACGTTTATTGTATGGTGAGAAGAAATCTGGGTGGAAAATGTATTTTGATTTTAGTTTTCGATCAGTAGGAGGAAGATTCTTATTTTTATGTGACTATGAATGGTCTAGATTGACATTGACAAATCCAGTTCCACCTTTTTATTTAGAAATGGTTAAGGTATGGCAGGAAATGGATAAATGTAGGAATTTTGAAGATGAAGTGATGAATCCAGTTATATTTAATAATAGAAAAGTATGTATAAAAGGGAAGAGTATTTTTGATTGTGATTTATATGAAAAGGGTGTTTATAATGTACATCATATTTTACAAGGAGGTTTTATTAAACCCGTTGGGTACTTTCGAAATTTAGGTATTATGGGAAATGGTATATTTAAGATAAATGATATTTATAATGTTTTTCCAGAAAAGTGGAAAGAGTCCACAGGGAGTGTAAGGTTTCAGCAAATTGATGTATTAAATTATGATATACAGGTGAAGATTTTTGGTAAGATATTAGAATTTCAAAATATTAAGTCAAAAATAGTGTATGAGTATTTTGTTACAGCTTTACAAGAATTGTATACTCTGGAAATAGGATATGGTGAAGTGAAGTATGATTGCAGTGATAAGGAAATTAGAAATTTATTTCTTAGACCTAGAAGCACGACTTTACTTAGTAAACATAGGGAATTTCAGTTTAAGTTGTTACACGGGGTGATATATACAAGGGAACATTTGTTTAAGTTTGGTTTTGTGAATGATAATCTTTGTTCTTTTTGTCAATTGGAAAGGGAAACTTATTCACATATATTTTTTGATTGTGTGAAAGTAAAGCCGATATGGCAGTTTCTTATTGAGTTTTATGATTTAGTTGAGTTAGAAGATTTAGAATGGAGAGATATCTTTTTAGGTTTACGAGGTAGTTCAAATAGAATCAAATGCGTGAATGCCTTGATAATTTTGATGAAAATTGTAATATTTCGGTCAAGAGAACAAAATAAGTTACCCAAGAGGGAAAAGATAAAGAAATTTGTTTTGGATTTTATAGAGGAGGAAAAGAACGTTGCGGTTAAAGCAGGTAAGCTCGGTTTTCATTTGAAAAAATGGGAGCAGTTGAAACTTTCATAGAGTCAGATGTATGGTCAGTTTAGGTTTTAGCCGTTTTAATGTTTAGGAATCGGTATATGTATCAGCATTATGGTGGTCACTTTTTTCCCCATGTAAAATGTTTAGTTAGCTTCGGTTTTAATTTGGTGTGTGTTTAACTGTCAAAGAAACAGGTAACCAAGATACCACAAATATGCAGTGTGACTTGGCGTGCAAATGTTGGTGTTTGTGAGTGCGCACTGGTGGGTATGTTGTTGTTGTTTTGGTTGATGTCTAGTGCATATATGGGTGTGTGTGTGTGTGTTGAGGGAAGGCTACGGGGGGGGGGTATGTTAGTGGGGGGTATGTTAGTGGGGTATGTTAGTGGGGTCATAGGTAGATGTAGTTAGGTTAGAGTAGAGTAATGGTTAGCGGGGAAATAGGTGGGGATGGTTAGGGTTAGGTAGATGTAGTTAGGCAATGGTAGAATAATGGTTAAGGGGTCAGGCAGGAATATGATTTGTTTTGATGATATACACATATGGTTATTTTGTGCTGTACGGGGGGGGGGGGTGGTTGATAGGTTAGATAGAAAAAAATGATGAGTTTTGTTCGGTTAAGTAAAGAATGCTTTCTTTAAATATGTTTTAGGAACTGCTGTATTCTCAAGAGAGTGTAAGAGAATTTATATAATGAAGTGGATATTGAGCAATCTGATCAAGTTGATCAAGGTTTCTTTCCCTTTTAAGAGTTATACTTTATCTGATATATTTATGTATATAGTGTGTGCTCTGCCAAAAAAAAAAAAAAAGAAGGAAGTTAAGTGAAAAAGTGATTGAGTAGCACACATCTCTTAGTCGGTGTGTGAGTGATAAGGCACTTTCGGATTGGCTTGATTAGGCTGATCAAAATAGCTTTTTTTTTTGAGAATTATGCAGATTTTTATGTCATTTCTTTTATAAAAACAGGGTATGATTTGGTAAAAAGAATCAAATATATTGTACTGTATGTTTGAAAAATGATTTAGCAGCACAAGAAAGAAGAATACAGCTGCTTTCTTTTTTTTTTTTGTTGATGGACGTATTGATTTTATTGTTAATAGGGATTTCACATTGAATGAAACTCAAATAAAAGAATATTACAAAAAAAAAAGTGTCTACAGGTCATACTATTTCTCTGTGAGAGGAACCTCACAAAATGACCCTATCTGCAGGGCTATCGTTGGCTACAGACATGATACACTCGCCCTTGAAGCTGCCCACTGATAACCTGATGATGCCCCCAAGAGGCCACCATCTTGCTTTTGTGTGGGCGTGTGTGTGTGTGTGTGTGTGTGTGTGTGTACGCATGTGTCAGAGAAAAAGATATAGCAAGAGAGAGGGAGAGGGGGCAGGCTTGGTTCACAGGCGCCACGCCTGGTTAGCCTTCCAAAACATCAGATGGTAAAAAGGCTGTTTGAACTGTCCTTTTTGATGCTCACACCATCTCACAGAAGAAAACGAAGAGCGCACGAGAGATGCCTTGTTCATGCACAGATTGTTTATTGGGCTTCGAGAGATTTATACTACCAGAAAAAACAAAGATTTCTCAGAAGAAGAAGATGATGATGAGACACAATGACAGAGAAATTGATTTAGAATGAGACATTCTGATGAAGTATTCAAAAATAACCTTAGGAAATATTTGTTTATCTTGGCCTGTACCATAAAGATTATTGATTACCCTGCGCCAGTATTGGTTGTGTTATATACAGTGTATGTAGTAATCTACGTTTGTGCACAATTGGCCTGCCGTAGTTGTCTCGGCCACGGCAATAAACCAGATCCAAACCTCATCCGAATCGTCTACGGTTTCCCCTTTTATTTACTGGCGTGGTGGCAGCTGGATGCGAATTTAACGCCACTAATTTGCTCTACCCTAGTCCAAGAGAAAGGAGAATCTCGCCTGATATACGCAGGAGTAGGCGTTCTGTTGTAATTTACAGTGATAATTCGGGTGACGTATATAGTATTTGGGCGATTTATAGTGTGTAGTCCCATGTAGTGATATGCACGTTGCATCAACAAAGCGATGCGCCGCCGTGGCCGGGTCCACCGGCTCCCCGTCGATGCAGCGACGCGCAGCCCCGGCCGCTGAGGCACCCAAGCGGGGGTGTCCCGCGGGCCAGCAGGTTGGCCTTGGCCAGCATTCCGCGTTGTCAGACGCGACAAAACGTGAACCTCCACACTTCCCTGCCACAGGGCAAGGGAATGATAATCAGGTCATACAGGTTGAAGTTCGAAGTGGCTCTGTCTGTAGTCTGATCAGTGAAACTGCAGCTGATATGCTTGGTTTAGAAATCCTTGTCGATGGGTCTGGATATGAGGATTACATTGATGTACCCCTTGGTCACTCAGGTGATCTTCCAGAGCTTGATATTGTTGGTATTGTTTCGTGTACATTATACCACTATGAGTGTGACTTGATGTTTAACGGTTTCGTTGTGGATGATCATGTGATGAATGACGGTGTCGATGTGCTCGCAGGTGCAGATTTCATGGAGCTAAATGATATTGCTGTTCGTCCCTCGAAAGGTCAGATTATGTTTGGAGATGATACTACGTACACTTATAGTGTCAGCGATCGATCCGCTGGCTATGATTCACGTAACAATCATCACGCACAAGCCGTTCATGTCAGTGTAATGGAGAAGGAGATACATGCGCATGATTACAACGAGTTTGAGTGTGAGATGGAAAGTACAGAGGATGCTGAAGCAGAGTGTAATTCACACAACATGCAGCCAATAGGTGTTGGTGTGGGCTTAATGGTGAAAGAGGCAAAAGTGCAAGATCCAGGGTTTGAATGTGAGATGTGGAATACAGAAGATGAAGTAATAGAGAGTGTGTTGCCGAATTATGATGATGGACAGAGTGAGATCACTGCTGTGGACAAAGGCGATTGGTTTGAGTGTGAACAGAAATATGGGACAAATTCTGACAGTGATTCATTGACTTTTGATCCTGCAGGTGTGGTTGGCATTGAAGTCTGTGATGTTGAGAGTCCCAATATGGCCATTCCCTCCACTGAGCCCTGCTCTGTTCCTCCCTTCATTGAGCACAGCTCTGTTCCTCCCTTCCCTGAGCCCAGCTCTGTTCCTCCCTTCACTGAGCCCAGCTCTGGTCCTCCCTTCACTGAGCCCAGCTCTGTTCCTCCGTTCACTGAGCCCAGCTCTGTTACTCCCTCCACTGAGCCCAGCTCTGTTCCTCCCTTCACTGAGCCCAGCTCTGTTCCTCCCTTCACTGAGCCTAGCTCTGTGCCTCCCTTCACTGAGCCTAGCTTTGTTCCTCCCTTCACTGAGCCTAGCTCTGTTACTCCCTTCACTGAGTCTAGCACAGACATTTTCATGGGCAATACAAACCCTCACACTGACACTGACATTACATTCACAGACACTTCACACCAACCACAAGTGAATTCACACATACACTCACAGTCTAACAACCAAGGTCAATACACGCGCATTGACAATTGGTGTAATACCTACAATGATCCTCAAAGTCACAATGAGCAGTACCAGTTTGTGGAAGCTACCTTGCCTCAAGGTTTCTCCAAGCTTCTTCCCAGTCAGACAGGTGAGGACGCTCTTTCTGTCACGGATCATGTCCCTCTACCCAAGGTGTCAACCCACATGGACATGCGTGTATTTGGCATTGATCGACATCGTGCTAGTCATGGTTCTGCCTGTGTGGAGAAGACCACTGCGACATTCACCCATCAGCCAGTCGATGTCCTCGGTACTCGTTTGCAGGGTGAAGTACCATCTTCTACAGGTTCTCCGCCTGGCTACTACCTCACTCCTGATGATGCCTCTCCCTCCTACACGCCGCCAGACAGTGAACACCAGTTCATGGTGGTCTTCAGCGTGGTCACCAAAATCCAACCAGAGGGTTTTCCTGCCTCCAACAATGCTGTTCGCCTCCGCCTCCCTATGGATGACGTTGGCCTCGCCGATCGTGACACACACCCGACCTGGAAGGCTCCACCATGGCACAACGGCCTGTGCCTGTCCCGTTTGTGGTCCGAAGGAGATCCCTCCCCCTCTCCCGATGATGGAGTCTCGCGTGCATTCTACCAGATGATCCCCACCAAACACTCATCTGATGATCCCCGAGCTCCTACCCATGGCTTCGCTGATGTGGGTATCATGGATGTCCTACTCCCCTGCGTGCTCCGGATCCCCCATCCCTCAGCACCCCCCGACTCCTCCCGCCCATCAGCGATAACCCATGGTCCTCCCATGCCCCTATCTCCTCCAGGTTAATTGGTCATTTCAGTTGTATTCTGTACCCATGTTTGTAGTGTGTATAAAGGTGCACAGTGTTAGGTGTGTGTTTTTGTAATTCACATATTTCCACATGCATCAACTGTATGTATCGTACGTTTTTATACCCACCTTTTTGTCATTGCGATAGGTAAACTTACATTTTGTAAAATTCTTTGGGTATCAATTGATGTTTTGATCATTTTGTGAACCCCTTTTTTTCGTACAGTTTTCTGTTTTGATTTCTCGAGATCTGAATCTTTTTTAAGTAAAGGTTTTTGCCCTTTGGACTAAGGATGCAATGTGTGTTTGTAATTATTACCACTTTGGCTATCAGGCAGGAATATGGTGCCTTTTTGTTTTTAGTGTTCCTAGTATGGCAGCTATGTACTACACTGTATTTCATCTTATACCAGTATTTAACCAGACATGTAGATAGACTGGACATGTACGATTTTTGTCAGGGTTGATGTCAACATAATTATCGTTGACTGTGTATGGCAATGCACAAGCCGTCTAGTTATTTTAATGCTTATTATTTCACCAGTTTCATTTTGACTCACAATAAGTTTGTTTTTGCAGCCTGTGCAAGTACATACAAGTATCTCATGCTGATGTCGTATTTAGCTAGCTATTATTTGTCACTTGTTTTTATTGATGGTCATAGAATGTATAGGACACATGAGTGGAATCTACTGGTATGTATGATTTTTTAAAGACAGTACACTTTTGTATTTGTCTGTTCGCTTTTTCGGATACATATGTGGTATACTCATATATTACTACAGGTATTGTATGTTGTTTTGTAAATATGGAGGATCAAAATTATGATAATTTTTTTTTAATACCAATGTTGATAAATGGTGGCAAACTTCCCGGCTGCCTGATTACTGTCCATGGTAAATTAGACTCGTATGACCGTATACATTGTATGTTTCCAGTACAGTATTACAGATTTGTAGTGTTATCATGCCCATGCCCCTTATTAGCACAGTTTTGTTAATTTTTCCCACAAGATTGGCACATATATGTACAGCTTAAACATACTTACCGGCATGTATTTTTATATAGTGTGGTTGTCTGGATTGTTTATTCACTATTATTGAGCAGGATTGATTCATGAAAACAAAACAGTGTTTCCCAGGTCTGCCCTGGTTATGTTATAATTCATATCCAGTTATGTTTTTATAAGTACCATGTACATTGCACGTGCTCAACTTAGTGAGGAATTTCATGTTTTATTCAGATGACCATGTATAGTTTATGTATCTGATTATGATATATACATGTATAGGGCTTTTCCAATTTTGTTATACTTCACTGGTGTCATGTTAGCGTAGTTAGTTAATTAATGGGGGAAGAGAAGATATTGGGATACAGTACACAATAGTGAGATTGTTGTGAAATGTGATTTGTGTTCAGTTGTTGTCAGAAATCTAGGAACAATATGATGTTGGTAATTGAGCGGAGTTTGGTGCAAATACAGTGTACCGGTAGTTTACATGAATATGATGATTTTGTGTTTTTTCGTGAAAATCGTAAAGCAAGTCAAGTTACATTTGTGTGTCGATATACTTGTATGCAGAGGTTAAATGGGCAAGATTTTTGTTGGACATTGATAGTCTGTATGATCAATGTGTTTATGCATAAGGTTATCAATTGTTTGTTGACAGCGATAGAGTTTTGTTATTAACTACAGTATAGTGATTGTTATCACAGTGATGGGTGATATGCTAACTGTTCAGTTGTGGTTTTACTTAGTGATTAGTTTCAGTTTTTTTAGAGTGTTTGTAACAGAGGCAAGTTTTGAGGTTGTATAAACATATGATTGATTGCTAATGGAAAGTAATGATTAAGCTGTCAGAGAACAGAGGAAGAAAGAAGAAGTCACGCCAGTATTGGTTGTGTTATATACAGTGTATGTAGTAATCTACGTTTGTGCACAATTGGCCTGCCGTAGTTGTCTCGGCCACGGCAATAAACCAGATCCAAACCTCATCCGAATCGTCTACGGTTTCCCCTTTTATTTACTGGCGCTGTACCATTATCTTATATGATTATGATTGCATACTTTACTGTTTCAATTTGTCCTGTTCTTTTGTGCAGGCAATTCATGTTTTGCACAACTTGCGCTTTGAGCATTACTAGATGTATTTGGGACCTTACAAATTCCACACATCATATATCACAGTGAGGGAGGTATAGAGAAGGTTGGAAGTTAGTAAACACCGTATAAGTATGATACTGATGTAAAACACGATGGCGAATCAAATAAATTACTAGTACATGTACTGGAAACGGATGCAATTATGCATGTAACAGTATATCACTAACACACTCTAGAAAAGGAATACTTGGTGGAAGTTCTTATCTTCTGATGAGTTTAAGACACCTGATGATATCTAATGGCCGTTGTAAACAGATCAATATGCTAGATCTTAATGGCAGGGTGTATAATTGGCATCTGTTTTTCAAGGCGACAAAAATAACGATGCTATAGAGATAGTTCCCTCCCCTCTCCCCCCCCCCCCTCCCAAAAAAAGGCAGGAATCTTAGACTATCAACATGGTTTCCCCCGCGAACACAGATCGGGGCATGAATTATTCAAGTATCGCTTGAAGAACGCGAGTCGATTATTGGGGGCCACCACAGAGGGTTTTATCGACAGTATGGCTGCAGTTCAATCGTGCCAATCGTTCGCTTAAAGGGAATATACTGCTCTTCTCATTTTTTTTTTTTTTTTTTGTGGTGGGATCATGAATTGAAAGTGAACTGCATAATCCCACAAGGCCATTTTAACATGTCTGTCATGTATTTTATTCTTTCGTTTCCTCCCTAAAATGCAAATCGCCTGAAGCAACATTTTGTATTACGCTCATGTGCTCTCAGTGCTCAACATGCTCAAATTTATCACTGATCTGTGAACTTCATATAAAAGATAGACCTATCGTTTAGCAGTCATATGTGTCTGTTCCTCAGCAAACCCTGCATGACTTCAGTATGTCGATTGATTTGATAAATGCAGTTGATTGTAAATACAGTTTTTTATGTGTATAGATGTGCACACACAGAGCCTAGAATGATGTACATACAATTTGTAATATGCACACGTAGAGTTTATATGGTAAATTTTGTCTTTTCTTTTTTTCTTTGCGAATGCTATGTCAGGCACACACAATATAAAAGTCTACGGGTTTAACAACAGTAATTATTGTCAACGTCCATTCAGTTTCTTATAAGCCCTTTTGTCTTTATTATTCGAGTAATCTTGATATTGGCTCTACAAGGTGAAAGCCGACAGTACATCCACGACCTTTCTGTCGAGATATTTACCTGTAATTATCATCATCGTAGATACGGCAACCCACACATCGTCAAATCGTACTATAGGTAAATCAATACGAATCAATACTAATCGGTTAAGCAGTAGATATGAAAACGTGATCAAAAACCTCGATGGCTCTTTATTTGATATTTGATATTCTATTTCTTCAAAATCATGACAAACGTGATATACAATACGTTTTTCTTTCGCACAAATCATAGGATTTGTGAAGAAGAATTGGTTAACTTGATGAATACAAAATATTGACAATTAATTAATACAAACTACACAATTCATGTGTATATCGAAAATAAAGAAAAATAATTTAAAGGTACAGTCTACGGGGAGCAACTGCAGAAAAAGGCTGTATCCTGTAAGCTTTAGTGATCACATGCAGTTCAGGTAAAGTACTTTACCTGAAAGTACTTTACTTCAAATTGTTGAATAAGAACCAAAAAGAAGGAGACAGTGACGTATAGGTGTATAAACTGCTTTGTTCGTCGCTCGGCAATTAACGGGAACATTTTCAGGAAAAGTATTGTATAACCCGGCCTTGAACACTGCAGTGACCATACATATTGTAATTCATATCCATTGACCTCAAGAATGAATGACTAATCATCCAGATATAGGTGAGAAACTAAATGAAAGTTACAATAAATGAAGAAACAGAACTCAACAAAACAACACTGCATTGTTGGAGCACTATATAAGGTGTTTATCAAAGATCTATATGGAACCATGTGTGATTTCACGATTACTGTATATGGAAATGAGCAGGTTTCAATCACGATATCGTTTCGCTGCTCTTTATCCATATCTGTTTGGTGTATGTGCCTATAATATATCAAGTTAGAAGATATCCATATTGCAGCATTAAAAAAAAAACAACATTTAAAAAAAAACAGTATTTATCTTAAGCAGGTATTTATTATATGGAATCAGAGTAAAGCAAAACACTTTATGATGATAAGAATGAATGCAAATAGAGGAGCAATTCACACTTTTATGCATGTATGAGTCAGTTGACGATGAATCTATACCTATGAATCTCTATATCTGTCTACTTAGTATATACGTATACAGCATCTATATCTAGCTGTATCCATGTGTATCTGTGTGTGCTTGTGTGTGTATATGTGTTCGTTTGTGTGTATGTGTGTGTGTTCGTAGATATCTAATAACCTTCACAGCATCATATTTTAGAAAGTAAAACTTGTTGATTATTGAATAGTGTTTTCATTTTTGTTGTTCCATGTTGCGCAGACATTATTATAGTGTAATCTTGACACTGCGTTGTCATTGAAATCGCTCTCAGATTTTTAATCAATTAATTTTAGTAATCACCAAGTTAGGTCATTATCATGCTTTGGCTTCTATCCATGACTGACTTTGATTAATTATAGTACCGTCAATTCCAATTGATGTCCTCTACACCGTACGAGCTCTGACTATAGAGCATTATAATCTTCCGCCTATAGACGTTGCGATAAACATTCGCATTGATGCATTGCTTTTGCTTCTCTGCGTCCGCTGATGGGTGGAGAGCAGGTGGGCTTTAACGCTGCCATTAATTAGGTGCGTCGCTTTTTGTCCCTTTCAAAATCAGTCACCATGACACTCTAGGGGTTACCATATCTTGTCAATGGATGCTGACCTGCTCTCTCTGCGATGATACATGAACTGCATTTCTTGTTACATGATGCTTATAAACGTCAAATGTTCAAAAAGGTATACTTTTGTTATATGTTTTCAGCGTGACTGAGTGAAAATTTAACATCAGACCTATACATCATACAGCATTATGATCACAATTATTAGTGTGTGCTGTAATGCTTCTGAACAGTAATTAAAGCCAACACTCTAAATTATGCGATATAATGCGTGCATACTAGTAGATATAGATTGCATTCATGCATTTTCAAACTGCACACTCCAATGTCAATCAGCAAATTGATTATGCAATAAAGACTTATGTTTTACCATAAGTTAGAAATGATCATATCAATTTTTTGAGTAGTAATTGATAATAATCTAAGTTTGAATTATAGCTAATACATCTTCACAATCAACTATAGGAATTGCCTAAAACAACAACAACAAAAAACTATCTTGCAGGCAGATTCATAACAAGTGGGAATTGTGGTAAAGCCAAAATAAAAAGTGTTTTTATTTTACAAAAGGAGGCTGTAAGAATAATGTACAAATTCCACTTTTATGACACATACCGACCCTTTATTTCACCGATGGAAAATTCTCAAATTTGATTGAAAATGTGTTTTATTCATCAATATCTAATCGCAGCCCGGAAGCTGAATTACAGACATTGTTAACAAAGGGCCATGAATACATTAAAAATACTCACAAAATACAGTGTAGCAATGAAAAAAAATGCATAGAACAACAAAAGGTCAATCTTATTTATCTTAACCATTGCACAATGAGATCAACCTATAATACCAAACAAAAACAAATATTACAAATACAATATCTCATATCACTATTTTCAACGATTATTGAAAGATAAATTGAGTTTATGTTAATTGTGTATGTCGGTCATTATTAATACAGATGTTGTTATGCAGCTCAAATCAACACATTTCACACAGCAAAAATAATCAGTTTGATTCAAAAAATATTTTCTCACATAGATGATATCAACGCTTTTAAAACAGCAGCCTCTATGTTAAAATACACAAAAACTCTTGTACCTCAAACTCTTACTATTTTTCATAAAATAAAAGTATCCATTCATATTTAACCTGTCCCTGCAATGAAAATCTATTTAAATAATAATATAGATAATAAGATATATATAATAAGATAAACCTGCTGACTTACAAATCTTTAAGATACCATGGATCTAATATATGGAATGCTCTTCGAAATCACCTGAAGCAATTCCCATTCCTACCATAACTTTTTTAAAAGAAAGTCAAAGTTACTTACCATAGATAAATGTTTTTAGATGACTAATCATATTTTCATTTGTAAGAAAACTTATTGACATATAATGAGGTATATTGATAAACAGAAATGTAAAGTTGTGTAAATTAATTACCCCTTTAAGCATAAGTATTCTTTCTGTATAGGTAATGAGATCAGACTATTCATGTCTCTCCCCCCCCCCCCTTTATATCCGGCACTTGCATCTTTCCCCCCTTTTGTAAATCCTTGAGAATTGTTTTTCTTTCCGGTCACTTTGTCACAAGGAAAGAACTGTCATCAAACATCATTAAGTATGTAAATTGTGACGGCATCTGCAATGTGGAAACATGGAAAAGTAAATACAACAATCTATAGTTATTGTATTTGTATCTTACTTATTCATTATATTGGATTTATTTGTAAGATTTGATTTGCTCCAGAAAATTCCAATTCCATTTTACCAAAATTTGTTACTGTTGTATTTTTGTTTGTCCATTGTGTTCTTGAAAAAAGTCGCAGAAACAAACTGAAATTGAAATTGAATATAAAAACTTTTCAATTCAATTCAAACTTTATTTTCACTTTTTTTCAGCAGAATGTACAAAGAAGATGTGAAGTTTGACATGCATTTTGTCATGCATTTTGAACAAAGGGAGCACACAACTCACTTTTTTCATTATAGGCACTTAGCACTTTCTCTCTCTCTCTCTCTCTCTCTCTATATATATATATATATATATATACATAATATATAATAAATCAAGGCAATTGACATTTAATGCATTCCTCTATCACGATGTCATGTGACATTATTATTGACATATATATGCTACTAATATATTATATAGTGAAAACTATATACATATATAATTCATTATCTTATAACTATAACAATGAATGAGGAATTACATATCCAGTGTGGTTTGAGGTAAAAATTTCAAAATCTTCACCACTGCAAACAAAATGGTTATTACTGACTTGTTGCGTTTGCATATCTGTTGCAGCTATAGATAATGACACCGCATGGATATCTATCTACTCATTTAAGTGCTTGATGACTAACAGTTGTTGGGACTGAGCCGCCAGCACTTGGCATGTGACACTTCTTCAAGACATCATATCCGTTGAGTACACATGTACAGTATCCATGTTTATGTCGGTGTGTGTGTTTTCTAATGTATGGGTTTCTATCTCCCATGGCGCCAGAAGGTGGCTTCTCCTTGCTCCCACGTCCCTGGGTTGTCAGTCCTTGATGTGTGTGTTTGTGTACGTGCACACATACAGCAATTTGGGGCTTATGGGTGTACATGTGCGCGTCCGTGCGTAGAACGACTTGGCATGTGTACCTCTTTAATGTTGTTGTTATTTGACGCTGAAATCCACATCAACGCTCTGACACAGAGATGGAAAGTACAGATCTCGAGCATATTACCCAACTTCCACTACAGGTCAGAGGCGCAAAAAAGGGTGGTACCATATTATGAACTGGGTGGCATAATAAATCAGCTATCGCCGGAGCTTTCGCAAATAATAATGCTTTCCCTGACAAATTTGTCCACAGCAAATCAAATGCAAGGATTTCATTACCATACAACAGTTTGTCAACAAAAAAAAAACCAACATATTTTACAAAAGGCTTGGTGAAACGTCCCCCTGAAGGACCATTCAAACGCTCTTCGCCAAATAATATTTTCGACTACATTATACACTGTTATACTTCACAGCACAATACACACCTCACAGCAACACACACCCTCTGTACTGTTTACCCACTAAGTTGCGATATATTGTACTAGTATATGATGTATTTTCTTTTCTTTTTTCCCGAAACATACTCAAATTTAGAGAACATTGTTTCTTCCTAGTCTGAGTTAATGACGCTTATAGTGTATATACTTTACACAAGCTTCGCGCGGTATCTTCGAATTCAAGATATTCAAGCAAAAACAAACAAAAACTAAAATATACTGAAACAATATTGCAACCTGCGATGATCGTGGTCGCCATGGCAGCAGAAAGACAACAACAAATCAGCTTTGAGCAGAACTGTTGTTGCTATCACCAGAAGGGAGTGAAGGATGCCATATAAAACATTTTGCATGGATGTCCTTCCGAGGCCATTGTTAGTCACTCCATCGCTCTTGATAATCCCCGCAGGTATCCAAAGTTACGAAACAAAATTTGATTAACCGATACAGTATAAAATGACTTGCCATAAAACACACTGAATAGCACACATACACATCAAACACACACGGAAAAACATGAATCCAATGATAAAGGCGCAAATTGAATATTTATTATAATTCCTACAAATGAATGTAATAACGCTTTATTCCATCATGTCTACATGAGACACCTAATATAAATACCTACATGCTCGAAGACAATAAGGGGACCAAATTCTAGGGAGGCAGCGTGTCAACCTTCGTCTTCATTGTTAATGTTGTGTTTGTATGTGGGCGTGCGTGTTTGTGTGTTTTTGTGTGAGTGTGTGTTGGTTTTAGATCATATCTTCTTTTTTTTTATTAGCTGATTGACAAATTGCCCTACATCGACGTAAATAAACACTGAATTGATCAGTGTTTAAGTAGTGGCCATGATAAAAAATCATGGGCGTACGTACTCGCAGGATTCGAACCGACGATCTCCTGATCTCCGGACAGGCGTCATCTCCACTAGACCACCGATCAGCTTTCGCCCGACAGCGAGTGTTGGTTGTAATCCATATAGCATGCAGCGGGTTTATACTGCGTAATAATTTATTCAAATTCATGAAATTCTTCCGTCGAGGTGCTTTTGTTTTGTTTTGTTTTGTTTTGTTTTTTTTTGGTTATGATTGTGTTCCACAACTGGAATATAATTATACACACACACACACACACACACATATATATATATATATATATACATTGTCATGAATATGCATTTATACAAAGGAGGTGTGGCCTGTTCGGCCCATGTAAAAAGTCAAGATGGCTCATTTTCGAGTGACGCTGGGACCATGCCGTCCGAGGAATCCAGAGGGAGGAATAAAGTTGTTATAACTTTAAGTTTTCGTGTGATGGTGAATTGATTCCGTGTCACGAATTTCCCTCATCCCGTAATAACATATACATATATTATATATATTCTTGGTAACACCACATCATATACATCCCACAAGCACTTCGTATATACGCAACAAATTTTGACTAAAATTGTGGACTATGGATCTGGCTCATCAGACAAGCTATGAAATACATAGAAATACTAAAATAATGGACCTACCGGGATAGCTGTCATAAATCTCCGTCAAACGTGATGTCCTTCATAAGGCTTTTGAGTGCTTGAAGCCTGATAGCTTACCGTGGTCTCGCAGGAATTTCAAAGCGCACGATCAGATTGAATTCGCTCTTGCTCAAGCTTTATGCATACCATGTTTACAGCTACTTATGTGTACGGCATCAATACAATCATGTATATCTGTCTCATTAATGTTGTCGCAACCCCTTTTTGTCATTGTTATTCTCATATCACATACCAACAAATGAATGAAATTGTCAAACGCAATGAATAGAAATATTTAACCTGAGTTTCGTTTATACAACTGTGTGACCCGGGGAATACAATAGGTCTACACGTCGTAGATGTAGATGGCTCGTGTTTGAAATAAATTTTGAGCTTTATGCTGCTGCCCTTCCTCACTGGTTATAGGCAGTGCAATGTTGTCAACATCATTGATATCATTGGGATGAATATGAAAGAGAAGGAAATGTAGGCCCCTAAACCTGTGGCATAAAGAGAAAATAATGTTCTCATCGCACCTAATCACGTCCGAGCAGATAATGTCTGTCAAAGTCTTATTCAACTAACAACACTTTCTCAGCTTTCACCAAATGCATTACTTTAGTAGATCGTTCAAAGCCAATCCGAATGGCATGATAATCAAATGTAGTAGCGAGCCTCGAATCTCGCAGGAAATAAATGTATCGGAATGTACGGGGAGTAGTATACGAATTGACAATTCGGCATCAACGATAATAATCGACCACTGTCACGAATACACACAAACTGCGAGGGGTCTCACATTTCACAGCACGGGTGGATGCGGCGCCTAACATGTCTTGCATATACAGTTATGGCTTGCAGCGTGCGGCATCCATTTAGAGCACCGAGTACGCATGTAGGATGGTCGTCAAATTTAAAACCACTAAAACCTCCTCTCATTTCAGTAACATTTTCTGCATGCACGCATTCTGGCAATCACTGCAAATGTAAAGATGATAAATTATTGGGCTAATCTCACCTCACAGCTATGTGGGCAGCGTCTAGATCGAACAGCTTCTCGGCCATTCCCAACTCCTGCAGACACAAGACATCAGCCGATTCAGCAGACTACACGGTCATCAACTCGCATTTTCATTTACAAAGAGTGGGTGCCTCAATCCACTCCTCCTCTCGCCTCCACAACTCGCATAACTGCGTCGTCTGCTATAGTTTACTTATTGATTACTCTTCCTTTTCAGCGGAGAGAGTTTGAACCGACCAGAACTCAGTTGTGATGGTGCATTATTAATTAAACACCGGCTGAGGTTTGAATTCGTGGCGACGCAAATGGTGTTCTTCAGATGTTGTTCTCTGTGCCCTTATACTTCATTTCGCTTCGTCCGTTGCTTCGAGCTAAGGTTATTGACGGCACTGATGTTGTATATTAGCGATTTCCCTAATGTAGCTGTGTTAAATATAGGCCTAATCACTGCGGTTTCACTGCTCGAATCAACTCACCTGAAGGTTGCGCGCGAGTGCGGAAATCTCCCGTCTGCTGCTTTCGGAACTCGATGTAGTCCTACAATGATAATCCACTCGCATTTTGCTCCAGAGCGCAAAGAAATGAAGAGATAACGTTCGTTAGAATGCATTTTTTTTTCTTAAGACAGCCCGTCTTAGATCTGGGACCTATTTCATAAAAGGTTAGGATGACAACTCTTGATGGAATGGCAACTTCCCATAGCATCAGCCAATCAGGAAGCTGGATTCTTGTCGTTACCATGACAATTGTCATTCCAGCAAGAGTTGTCATCATATCAACTTTTTTATAAAATGGGGCCCTGGAGTGGTTTAAAAAAAGGGTTACAGCTCGTTATTCCGAAGGCTCCTCAGTCCGAAGATTCCTTATTCCGAAGGTTCGTTTTTCCGAATTTCATTTTCGGATGAACAACTTCGGAATAACGAACCTTCGGAATAACGCCACAAATGTTCGGATTAACGAACCCTTTTTCATTTTCGGATTAACGAACTTCTATAGGTATAGGAAATTTGCGTGTTTCGCATTAACGAACCTTCGGAATAACGAACCTTCGGAATATCGAACCTTCGGAATAACGAACAGCACCCGAAAAAAGAGCTTCAGAGAAGCAAACCTTGATAACATTTCATATCTGAGAAAAAAAAATGCCTGTAAAATTTCTCCTATTTCAAGGTCAAGCGTAAATGACCTACTGTCTCTCTCTCCTTGTTCTCTCTCTTATTATATATCCCCTCTATTGATTTGATTTGATTTGATTTGATATGATTTGATTTGATTTGATTTGATTTATTCACAAAATGCATGTAGTACATATATATACACTTATGCACGTCATATCCATCGTCTTAAGCACTCAGTAGATATAACTTACACATGCATGTATCTGTATGTATTTCCTATACCCTCTCTGTAGAAAGCTGTTAAATGGCAAAATTAGGTTTGCTTTTTTTTTCTTTAACACAAAGTGAAAGAAGCAAGATATTTCATCGTAAAAACCTTTTATGCACTATACCAACAGATATCTATATGCAGCAGGTTGTTATGTATTTATACGGACCAGAGGCTGCAGAAAATTTTCCGGGGGGATCCTTGGGGACGGGGGCCTCCTGGGGTACCGGGGAATTCAAAGTCAAGGTCAATAGTACACCCACCCCCCGCTTTATAGACTGGACTTCTGGAAATTCACTCCCTTTGGAAATTCCCCCTCCCCCGTTCCGCGGTGCCTGCGGATTATCCATAAGTGAAATGTCTCTTGATGCAGTGCGCCTTTCAGGATTATAAAATTAATGCAAAGAAATCGGGAAAAGAAACGTATATAATCGAATACATGTATAGGATTACCTCTTATGAAGGTGGCAATGTTGTAAACTTTTCATCCAACATACAATTTCTTACATCCAGTAAGGCTTACACCATCCATCCTTATTGCAAGTGTATTTGTTGTTGATTTTTCAGAAAGATTAAGTAGTGTTGACAACCGACTAACAAGTCCGAGTATCGCTCTGTGCTTAAAACTGCATCATTTACCTCAGAACAAATTAGTGACGTTTCATGCATTATTTTTTTTATTATACAAAGTCCATGTGTCGACTATAGCCTATATCTATGAATTTGTTTGTAAACACACGCGCGCGCACACACAGAAACACACACACACACACAGATAATCGATTATGTGTATTCCCATGCAGATTTTTTTCTTCCGTTTCTCGTAGTTTTCGCAGTTCGTTTTATGATAAGGTTTTGCATAAAGGAATTTGTTAGGGGGCCTATAACCTCAAAGAGGGGAAGCATTGCCATCTTTTCCATATTTGAAGTATTGAGTCGCACGAATCTATTCGAAAGAGTCTTTCAGTCAATAATGTGTAATTCATTTATTTTCAGTTTATGACATCTTTTCAGCAAGTTTATTTTCTCTGGTAATGATACGTATCAGGCCTATATAGTTTTATACGCAGTAAAAACACACATGCACATTGTAAACAAGTAAATACAAATAGATGAATACATATATATATATATATATATATATATATATATGTGTGTGTGTGTGTGTATAGTGTGATGATGCTGATATTCTTACCGCACGCCTCTGTCATCTTAAGTGAAATTATAGTTGAGACAATGTAGATAACAGAAGATGTCGCATGAAACCGGCAGTGTTGTGAAGCTTTCGACCGTGGTCTAGCAGATATTAAAGTTTAACGTCTGCTTAGCAGATATTATATAGTGGCGGTATGTGTGTATGTGTGTGTGTCTGCGTGTGCGGAGTATGGCTATATGTGTGTGGACAGAAGTTCTTGAAGGATACCTTTCGCTGGAAATTGAGCGCAAAAATGCGAATTTCAGTTTAACTATGGGTGTTAGAATTATAAGGAAAAGATGAATTATAGCGAGATATAAGTAAAATGTAAGGACTTCTTGGGTGGTTAAGAAACAAGGGGATGTAATTCTCTGTATAATAATTAAGATCTATCAAATTCTAATTGAATTTCATTTCTTGCATTTAGTTCCAGAGTGGATATAAGAGCTTGAAAACAACAGAACTTTTAAGAGTCTCCATTACTGGCATGGGGGTACTGTGTCAAAATTATAAGAATGAAGAAAATGTATGCAGAGACTATTAGTTACGGCTAAAAAAAAATAATAACTTGGCAGAGGCGTTTGTTAGGTATACAACAATTTAGCAATGGGGTTGAAAAGATTTCGCTATTATAGATTATTATTGTAGATCAATACAGGAGGATTCATTTTTATTTATATACTTCTTTTTTTTTTTTGAGCGATTATGAAGTACCTAAAATGAAGTAAAATGAAGTTGAAATTCCACAATTCTATTTGCTCATAGATCTGCAAGCACGGTAGATATTGTAAGATATAGGAATATGGAGGGGAATTGTATGAGCCTAATCTTTTTTGATAGCATGAGAAAAACAAATTGAATAATCAATGATTAATGATTAAAACTTTTCATGATTATTTATAATCATTGATGATTGTTAATGATTAATAATTACAAATAATTATGAATGATTAATGATTACAGTATCTAGTTCATGTCAGGAGAGCATTTTATTGGACAAGGGTCGTGTAGGCCTATACCTGCATAGAACATTCTGTGAATCTAAGTAGGCCTATAATAAGGATTAGCCTAACGATTACTAGCTGATATTTGTAATGTAAAATCTTAGGATTTTGAAAATCATAGAGGGCGCGTCTGCCACGTTTTGAAATGTGTATATTTATATGGCAATTAACTTTTGATATGGAGTCATAAACATTTCGCACACACACAAAAAGAGTTGCTCCATCAAGAAAGTTAACATTTAACGCAATTCTGGTTTATTCTGATCCTCAACAAGATTACAATTTGCAGTGGTCAAAGCAGTCTTAATTAATGACGGTATTGAAGTTTTTCCATACACCGATTACTAGTAGCTGTCATATCAAAACCAAGTGTGATTACATTGTATGATTTTCTTTAGTTTTTGTTATAAATGTAACATATAAAGCAGTTATTTTCATGTGATATTATATTTATAACATATTGGAAACTGTGAAGGAACTTGAACTTCAAATTTACGTAAAACATGCACTTGTTGCGTTTTGCAGCATACGTTTACCACCTTACGGAGTCCAATTCACACACACACAAAATAATAATAACAATAATAAATAAATAAAAATAAATAAATACCGGTAATAATTTATGTGAGTCGTGATCAGCTGGTGAGGCCTGGGATGCTTTCATGAGGCAGCTAGGTACGGTCTCGAACACTCCATAATCACTCCATAATGATTATAATGCAGGCGCGCCGGAAGCAGTTTTGGATTGGGGGGGGGGGGGCAAATATTGGAGGGGCTCACGATAGACCATACATATGTTACACAATATACACGTACACACACATACACACACACACACACACATCTATATATATATACATATATATATATATATATATATATATATATACATATATGTGTGTGTGTGTGTGTGTGTGTGTGTGTGTGTGTGTGTGTGTGTGTGTATATATATTATGTGTGTGTAAAGTGGCGTACGGTGGGTCGAAACATTGGGGGTGGGCACCTTGTGGAAAAAGTAATTTTGACGGTGTGTATGCATGTGCGTGTGTGCGTGCGCAATATTTATGGGACTACAATACATTACGGAATGTGATACATTCAACAACGCAGTCATTGAGCAACATTGCAAGTTTTCCTTACATGGATTATGGAATGACGGTGTGAAACGACAAATTATATACTGTCAGCAACATCAGGAGAATTGCATAACAATAAAATGCGAACGAGCGGAGCGAGAGAGCTTGAAAATTTCGACATTTTACAGTCCCCAAACTGCCGTTTGTAGCTATATATATATATATATTTTTTTAGCTTTGGAAATTAAGGGGGGGGGCATCGGGCGCAACTGCTGGTAATTACTGGCGGCAACATTAGGAGAATGGCATAACCATTCAATGCGAGCGAGCGAAGCGAGCGAGCTTGAAAATTGTGACATTCTACAGTCCCAAAACTGGCGTTTGTAGCTATATCTTTCGCTTTGGAAATTAATGGGGGCGCATCGGGCGCAACTGCTGGCAATTACTGGCAGCAACATTAGGAGAATGGCATAACCATTCAATGCGAGCGAGCGAAGCGAGCGAGCTTGAAAATTTTGACATTCTACAGTCCCAAAACTGGCGTTTGTAGCTATATCTTTCGCTTTGGAAATTAATGGGGGCGCATCGGGCGCAACTGCTGGCAATTACTGGCTGCAACATTAGGAGAATGGCATAATGATTCAATGCGAGCAAGCGAAGCGAGCGAGCTTGAAAATTTTGACATTCTACAGTCCAAAAACTGCCGTTGTAGCTATGTTTTTCGCTTTGGAAGTTAAGGGGGAGGCGCACCGGGCTCAACATCTGGCAATTACTTGCTGCAACGTTAGGAAAATGGTATAACGAATAAATTTGACGATTAATTTTGACATTTTACAGTCCCCAAACTGCCGTTTGTAGCTATATACAAGTTTAGCTTTGGAAATTAAGGGGGGGGGGTGCGGCCCAGGCGCAACTGCTGGCAATTACTGGCAGGAACATTAGGAGAATGGCATAGCGATTGAATGCGAGCGAGCGGAGCGAGCGAGTTTGGAAATTTTGACATTTTACAGTCCAAAAACTGCCGTTTGTAGTTATATTTTTTCGCGTTTATTCATTTATATACATATCTATCTTATTTTATCTATTTTTATTCATTTGTTTATTTATTTATTTATTTATTTATTTATTTTTTATTTTTTATTTTTTTTTTTGGGGGGGGCTTTTTGGGGGGCAAAAATGCGTTTTGCCCCCCCCCCCACTTTTTGGATGGGGGGGGGGGGCGGCCGCCCCCCCCCCCCTGCCCCCCCCCCCCCCCCCCCACTTCCGGCGCCTATGTTATAATGTATGTATATCCTTTCAACAAGACAGTAATTGCTATCCGTAAAATCTCATTCAGTTTGGCCCTTGTATTTCCTACTGTATCGTGTCGTGACCTACTACTATATCATAGTCTAAAAAAGGATTGTGAGTCAGTCAAAGACGAGTGTCACTGCCCCTCTCCATGAGAAAGTGACGACCCGTACCCGTGGAGAATACTGAAAGTTTCAGAAAGCAGAGAGGCATTCACCGAGACTAGACCCCAGAGCAGGACTAACTTCTTGTTGTTTTTCTTGCTTATTTGCGCCTTTCAATCAGTCTAACGTTGCAAACGGTGGTTTTTAAACAACGCTGCATACGCCTCATCCACAGCAGTAACCGGTCCATTTATGTAGTCCCAGTCGCTTCATTTTCTGTGCTACCATGCATACAGCCACAGCAGTCCGTTTCAGCAGCGTCAGGTACAGCTACCTACAGCTACACAGCCCACCACAGGCAGGTCGCGGGGAATTCCGGCGGTCTCGGGGCGCGGGGATTCCCCGTGCTCCTGCGCACATGGAACGTGACTTTCCGGCCGGTGATTTCACCCAAATCTGCCGCGCAAGGGCTCAGGAAGCGAGGATTGAGCAACAACTCCACGGCTGGCACTTGTTTCGTCGATTTGGAAGTTGAACTGACAGTTTTCATACAACGTCAACACTAGCGCAGTAGCGGTAACGGTAAACCAAGGTCAGGACATCGACTGGAATTATTGGTGTACCTAAGACGGCTAAGTTGAATTGGTTGATTAGTGATTGACTGAGTTTCTTCATCCAGTTTTAGGGTAGATCTAGAAATATATACCCTTACTTCGCTTGAATATCAAGTTCGTAATATCCTGTCGTCAATCTCAGCAGGGTCATGCAGGGCCCTCCATGGTAGAAAAGTGGCAATAACTAGAATTAACACTTAACAATGCAGAAGAGCTATAGGCTATCCCAGCTACCCTGGATAATAAGACCTTGTTGTTAATGTTGTTGATATCTCTCAATCATCCTTTTCAAGAGTATAACTGAACATTCCTCAAAATAAAGTTAGGCTTTCTAATATACCTACAATCCCTAGATGTGGTGTTTATTGACTATATTTCCGGACTGCTCTGTTACTTGCAAAACCCTCTTGTAGTTGTGGTTATCAACTGCATGTTGATCACTCTGACACAGGGCATATTCGTCAGGTTTTCATATGTCAATTTGTTATTGTGGTATATTGAGTGTTTTATAACGGACTGAATTATAACATCACATCACTCGGGTTAGATCATAATGTGATATTTTGTCTCTGTAATTTCATTTTTTTTAGATATGTTTTTTCTCTTTCCTATGATATCCATATGTATAATAATATAATGATTGCAATCAAGCAATTGTGAGCCAGTGTTTAATTGTTTGTATCGTCTCCGTGTCATTGAACAAAATTGCATTTGAAAATAGGAAAAAAAGTGTATATTGGGGCATTTGTCTCATTCAAAAAAAAAAAAAAAAAAATCAAGCCAAAATTTGATGGTTTGCAATGCTTTTCTGATTCATTCAAATAGGCTGTAACAAGATTTTGTCTGAGAGAAAAGAAGTGATCCCAGGACAGTTTAGTAGGCCACAAAATGCCAGTAATCCAGAATAGATTGAATGCATATCATTACAGAGACATTTTAGAAAGATTCTTGAGAAGGTAAGCAAACCTTTCAGTCTTCAAATACATTTTACATGAATGATAAAATTGCCTACTGAATTACAAACTGGTTTCATATCACCCACCATCTTTTTTTTTTTTCAGGTACTGTGACTGACAGATCACAGGATAAGTAGACTGTTCTAACTATTCCTAGCCATGGGACTGCGGGTCATCTGCACTTGGTTCTTGACACTACTGTTTCTAGTGACAGTAGGCCTACCCCCTGTTGATCTCCAGATTCTTCTGCGGATAAAGGAAATTTTGAATCCATGGAATCCTGCATGCCGCATTCAGGAGTGCTGCTTTAACACACAGAGTTATAACCCAAATATGGCACGTACGTATTAAGCAATATGTAAAGGAGTTGATCATTTCATTTATTCGTTCTATATTTTGAAATCAGTGGGCTTGTAGATCTGGCTCTGATATATTGAGGCATGTTCGTAGTAGAGGACAGAAACTGATCAAGTCAGAACCAAAGCAGTTGTGACTCTCTTCATTCATATGAGTTGATAGAATGGATGTGATGAATACTGGACTCTGATTGGCTGATACTAGTGGCCAATGAATGTGTTATGTTAATGAGACATGTAACATTTATGTGCAACATGGTCGTTGGAATGGTGGGCTGATACATAATTGCAGGCCTGCTGTAGTGTATCAGTAACTGTAGCATGAGGTCTGTTCACTAATGGATGAAGACAATGTTGTCTGTGTCTCACTATTAAAGGCCTAATAATGATTCTCTCATGAAAAGGTCAGAGAATTGATCATCTGTTCTTACGGTTGCCTTTTGCACTTATTTTTCAACATTTGTGGCATCTGACGTCTACTGAAAAAAAGAAGATTATGTACAGACCGTGTATGATGCGAGGAAAGCCCATGTACTTGAGAATAGCCTAAGTGTTTTATGTATGACACGATCCATGGTGTTGGAAGAGAAGGGATGGAAATATACTGTGATCAATAATCATGATCATAGTAATTATGATCGCTATGTACTTTTTCTAGGGACTTCATAGCTTATTGATTGCTTGGTAAAATGGTAATATTTTACCCCTCTGTTGCTCTTGCCGTCCATTGCTGGTCATTTAGAACTGGAGAGAAGCCTTGACAGATATCTCTTTGGTCAGCATCTCGCCAAAATGATTCTTCTTGGAGCCGTCCGTGGCCACATCCAGACTGCAAACCCCGAGAAGCCACTGGTCCTATCTCTTCATGGTCCAGCGGGCACGGGCAAGAACCACATCACTCGCCTCCTCGTGGAGAGCATCTACCCCAAGGGGCTGGAGAGTCGCTTCGTCACTGTGAAGATGGCAACAAAAGACTTCCCTCACAAGTCGCTCCTAACCAAGTATCAGGTGACAGCTTAGAAACGTTACATGGGTCTGAGTGCACCAGTAGGAATTCTTGGTATCGCCAATACATAGGTGCCATGCGCAGAGCATGCACTCAGATCACGCTCTGTCTTTATCCAGAGGTATTTTTTGTTGAAGATTTCTTCGCTTTCCATCATGTGACCAGCACATTGAAGCCTTGCAGTAGTGAACCATGACTCTAGTGACTGCAAATCAGTAAACTTAGAAACTTTCAACTCTTTTAAGCTGAATTATAGCCAAGAAAAAAAAAGGGGTACCGGTATTAACGGAAAAGCAGACAAATAACTCCATTGAATCGTATGGGAACTGTGACTTGCGTGAGACAACCAGAAGCGACAAGGGCACCGAGGAATCCCACAGTGCATCTGTGACAGAGCTCTTCAGCATGCGCAGAAATTTTCTGCGCATTGGCGATACCGAGAATTTTGTGCATACGGTAACTATGGAAGTGTTTGTCAGTTAGGCAAAGTGGAGTGGATTTAATTTCAGATGCCATAGTTATCTCATGCACACTATTCCCACTGTATCATAAAAAGACGTCTGTTTCAAAGGACTGTGTACAAATCTTTGCTAAATGTCCATTTTTTCTTTTGAAATCACATGGCAAACCTACTGGATGCATGGGTAGCCATGCATCAGCAATTAACGGATGCATGACAAATTCATTTCATGCATGAGTAACCGTCTTTTATGAAGTGTGCGAATGCTTGCTATAAGTACATGATTTCTTGCTACTTTGCGACTACCGGTACTTGATGCATGGCTAACCTTATTTTGCTCAGTGAACGCATGCTTGCCATGTTTGCAAACTCTGTGTGGTAGCTGTGTCTATCATCAGTGATTGCAATTATTACTTGATATGGAATGTGTGGCCTGTAAAGATCACCACATGGTTCTCCTCCCATGAGATTCCATTATTTTCTCAACCTGTTCTATCACAGAATATCAGCATAAAACGACTCCTTCTCAATGTCAATTTTATCCCAAAGTGCTTGCCTTTGTATGCGAGTAATGATAAATGTTAGTTGCCCAACTTCAGTGATGTGAAAAATTTGAAAGCTGATTTTGTAAAACTTCTGAGCCCTCTGACTATAAGCATTCTGATTAAAATTGTACTAGTCTGTGATTTAGACAAACTTGATCAGTTGATCATTTGTTATCTTTTTCTATAGACACACAAACAAATAGCCGCTTGGCAAAGGAACAATTATGATTTGAAGTGCAACTGTTGAGATGACTTGTTACCATGTTCTATTGATTCTTAGTGAAACACTGCATGTAAACTGAACTTTGGTTCACACTGGAAATATGAGATGCAATGGCTTTTTAGTGCATACTGGGGGCTGGGTATTAATGCTGCCCCCCCCCCCCCCCCCCAAAAAAAAAAAAAAAAAAAATGGAGTCAAACATCATGGGATATTCATTTAAAAGATTTGAAGCGTTTTCAAGACTTTATGACTAACCCATACTATATAAACAATGCTGACTTTCATGGAGAGGAATTTTTGAATAGTAAGATGTATGCAAGTTTAGTCACTTGTAGGGTGTTGTGATTTGCGGGGAGGGAGGTATTTTACAAAGAATTTAAGTTGATCCTTAAAAGTAAGATTCACTTAAAATTTTGGCATACCACTGGTTTCTCTGTTTCGTGCAATTTAGTTTTATCAGAATCTACTTCAAACTGTTATCAAAATTTGCAAATTCTTTTGTCACTTATTTTATTTTGTCTACTATAGCTGCCTGAAAAAGTCTCCAAAATTTTCATTTTCACTAGGAAGTTAGAATACCATTGAAGACACACAGTATATCATAGTTCGTCTAAGTGGGTATCTACATTTAACATCTACTGCAATTCTTTGTGTAACACCTCTGTGGTCATGCATGGTGAAATTGTGTACACAGAGGGAGTCTGTTATTTGCAAAAATTTATTGTATATCCAACAACAGGCAGAACTTGTCCAGCTGATACGAAAGAAGATGTCATCATGTCCCCATCATATCTTCGTCTTTGATGAGGTGGATAACATGCCGCCAGGCCTGCTCGACAGCCTCAAACCCTTCATGGACTATTACGATAGCGTGGATGGTGTGGACTACCGCCGTGCAATTTTCATTTTGAGAAGGTGAGCAAGCTATAAGTCCAGAATAGGTCAAGGAATATGTCCAGAATTACACATCAAGAGTTCTACTGAATCCTCATTGCGCAACTATGGCAATCCATGATGGTGCCCAAAAAGGCCACCTTTTCCTACATTTTCTCATAACTTGGCAAGAGGGTATCAGTGCACATGCTTGATGTCTGAATATGTGTTTTGAGGAAGGAGGAACCCAATGAAATACTTATATAGATATTGAAACACAAAAGAATCAGAGAAAACTGTGTGAGCTCTTTCCTGAAATCGAAATGGGTGCCCTATTAACTTGAAATGTTTATAACTTTTGAATGGATTGTCGGATTTAAAATATTGGAGCCTTATAAAACATGAGCGGCTAATCAGGTCATGTATTGTAAAAGCTGTTATTTTCACAATGGTTTGATTTTCAAAAATTTTGTGAATCACTGTTGATGCCACTAATTTTACAACACATTGAAACATTCCCACCTGATCTTGATTGCATTAAATTTGCAAAATAAACATATGTGCAATAGCACAATTATGATATCATAGCCTCAGTGTCTAATCGCAAAAATAACATCTTGCAAAAATTTCTGTGATATCGTCATTTGTGAAAATATCGGTACACGAATATAACAGCTTTTACAGTAATATCACATCACATCATAATTATTATCATGTCGTCATAACACAGTGTATATTATATCATCACATTATCTTCTCAAAGATCATAATATCATCAAATCATCATATCATATGATCATATCCAGTGCTGCACGCTGGCACTTGTCTGATGAGCCCTGACCAGTAAAAATCACTGTCAGACCAGTAACATTTTCAGGAATTTGGACCAGTAACAAATGGAATGACTGAGTACCAAGTACTGGTCCAACAGACAGGTTGGACCAGTAGAAAAAATGGGTAAGTATGAAGCCTTGTCATATCATTATATCATGTCATATGATATCAATGCGTACGACCCTTCTCATCCTAATGACAAGATCACATCTGGTTTCTGAATTTGTGATATGAAGACCTATTCACATCAGCCTGACTGCCATCATGCTAATTTTGATGAAAAAGCTCGTGTGAAGATGATACACTTGTAATTCATACTGTAATGATTCTTACATTTTGTTGCCCCATCCCACCAGCAATTTGGCAGCAAATGCAATTACAAAGTACACGATTGATAAGTACGAAGAGGGGCGGAACAGATGGTCCATCCAGCTGCCAGAGTTGGAGAAAGTGATCACCAATGAAGTTATACAACAAGCAGGTGAGTTTTTTTCTTCTTCTTCTTTTCTTACAATAATTTAACTGTTTTCTCATTTTCCTCAGTCACCAAGCTGTGATGAGTCATGCAAAGAATAATATCTTTGTCCAAGCATCTGTTCACTCTTGGTGAGTGACATTTGAAATTGGTTACAACATTATATATTAAAATAGCTTGGTTGGTGAGCATGTACAAATAGAAGTTCTGTTTCAGCTATAGACTTACTTTAAGCTGGGAAAATGACTGTTCCCCCCCCAAAAAAAAAAGACTCAAAAGCAAAAAAAAAAAAGGAGAAGAATGAAGTTTGATTTCTCTTCATAATAAACGGCCTTCCTGTGCTGATCCATTCCGTGGAAGACAAAAAGATTAACCTTCACATAAAGTGAACTATTGTTTGGTGTGTTTGTTGCAGGTACTGGTCTGTACTTAGCAAAGATCGTGAGCTCACACCTTGTCAGTCATTTTGTGCCTTTCCTGCCCCTTGAGAAGGTTCACGTCCGCCAGTGCATTCAGGAAGAGTTCCGTCGTCGCGGAAGAGAAGTGAGTGAAGAGGCTGAGGAAGAGGTTTTGTCATTGCTGCAATTCACTGTGTCCAACGACTCACAGCAATTCTCTGTTAAAGGCTGCAAAAATGTGGCGGAGAAGGTCAGTGTTTATATGTTTAGCATGTTCAACAGGAATCAGGACACACACAGAATTGAACTGTAGTAAGAACTTGTTGACAAATAAAAATCTCAAACTCCACTACCTGTGCAATGGCAAGTGCAATGGTTACAAAGGTCACATGAACATCTGCAGAATCTCGTTAAATTGTCATTATTATTGTTTTTATATTATTTTTTAATTATTTATTCTCCGTTCATGGAAAGAATCGTCTTTTATTCCAAAGGGATGCTTTTGGTACATTCAAAAGACATTCAGCATTTATTGGCAGACAAATATGGTGTAAAGTATATGCATTTATTTTAAGAAGTCCATACACAAAAATGAACGAGTGAAAAATATCAATGGTACAGTTTCATTGATATTAAAACCTAGTTGAGACTGTGTGTATGGAAGTATTTCTGTATCAATACACTGGAATCATGTACTTAACAAACAAAATAAAGTAAAAAATTGGAAGAAGGGCAACAAATGAACCATCCTGTGAGAAAAGGGGTGGATTATAGTTAACAGAACATTTCATTTGGCGTATGAATTGTGCAGTGTAACCTGCAAGATTATGTTTTCTGGTTGGTTCATCTGAGCAGAATCCCCATTCATACGTTAACGATTTAATTGATGCAGTTGTGGACTTTAAATAATTTCATACAAAGAAAAAAAATATATATCTCCTCGGTAAGTGAGGGTTCTTTTACTGTAGGTCATTTTTGGTTATATAGGATTTTTTTTCTTACGGTAAAAACAAGAACAAAAAATCATGGAATTTATCACAGAGATAACACAGGTAAAGAGTGTTAATTGCTCTATATATTGGTATGTGCTACAAGTTTTGACCAATGAACCTGAAATCTGTTTAGCTTTGTTAAGTGTCTACGAGTCATTCAATTGGAAATTCGCAATTTACATTCACTATGATACAAACCGACTTATTCTAAAATACATGAGCTTTGCAATTGGGCAAGAAAGGATTTACAACTATTTGACCAAACGAAATTGCAGTACTAAAAAAAGCAATGTATTACTGACTTACACAAAGTAATCTAGTTGAGGAAATGATGTAATTTTTCTAACAGATAAACACTTTTTATAGCTTTCTACTTAACATAATAGATAAAATGACTGCTACATGAAAGACTTTGGTCAATGGTATAGAAATTCTTAAGTATTTGCAGCAGTCCACCATTGTGTTGTTGCTTTTTTTATGCAGGTTGTAGATACAGCAATCTGTTATGATCTTATGTTCAAATTTGAGGCATTGATATATTCTGGTGAATGTTACATTACATTACAGTATATTACGAATTTACCATAAGCTTACCTACGTTTAACGAGTTTGATAACTTTGATCAATCTATCTTATTTTAGATTTATTTCAGTTTCTCTTGGATCTTTGAAATGGATAGCAAGTGTCATTTGCTTGTGAACTAATATTAGTGTCACTAATACTAGTTCACAAGAATACACCCTAATTGACATTGGTACTTAAATTAACAATGTATTACTGACTTATAGTTCAAAAGAAATCTGGTTTGGGAACTGATGTAAACTTTCCAACAGAAAAACACATTTTTAGCTTTCTACTTAACATAATAATTATGACTGCTACATGAAAGACTATGGTTAATGTAAAGAAGTTCTGAAATATTTGCAGGAGTCCATCATTGTGTTGATTTTGTCTCGCCCACCGGAGGTGAAGGCGAGACTAAGGGATCCAAATGGCGTCCGTCCGTCGTCCGTCCGTCGTCCGTCACAAATGTTGAAGTTTACCTGCAAGACTCTCTTATGATGCATAACTTGGCAACTGTTACAGCAATGGCAGCCACACTTGAGTGATAGAAGCACTAGGGGTATCTTCATGTTATGGTGTTGTCGGAGGTCATGTGATGATGTCAAAGGTCATTTGAGGTCATATATTAAAGAGTCATGTGCAAGACTCTCATTTCTATGTTAAAGTTTACCTGCAAGACTCTCTTTTGACAAATAACTTCACATAAGTTGCTCGGACTACAACCTAACTTGGGTCATAGATGTATTGGGGGTACCTTCATGTTATGGTGCCGTTGGAGGTCACAGGATAAGGTCAAAAGTCATTTGAGGTCATACGTTGAAGTTTACTTCCAAGACGCTCTTATCACACGTAACTCAGCACATGTTGCTACAATGGCAATCAGACTTGGGTGATGGATGCACTTGGAATACATTCATGTTATGGTGCCGTTGGAGCTCACATGGTAAGGTCAAAGGTTATTTCAGGTCAATGTTAAAGTTTACCTGCAAGACTCCCCTATGATAGATAACTGGATTTGCAACCATCGCTCCCTTTTAAACCAAACTTGGGTTGTAGATGCACTTGGGGGATCTGCATATTATGTTTCCATCAGGGGTGGCATGGTAAGGTCAAAGGTCATTTGAGGTCATATATTAAAGCTTAAAGGTCACAGACAGGGGTCAAACTTTTAGGGCCCAATGTTAAGTTTTTTTTGGCGCGTTTTGATTATGGCTCATAACTTTTTATCCCTTTGTCCGTTTGTGACCAAACTTGGACGGTAGATGTCCCTTGGGGAATTAAAGGTCATCACAAGGTCAAAGGTCACAGAAAGGGGTCAACAAATTTTTAGGGCCCAATGTTCAGTTTTTAGGGCACGTTTCGATTGTGGCTCATAACTTTTGATCCCAATGTCCATTTGTGACCAAACTTGGACGGTAGATGTCCCTTGGGGAATTAAAGGTCATCACAAGGTCAAAGGTCACAGAAAGGGGTCAAATTTTCAGGGCCCATTAAGTTTTTATGGCGCGTTTCGATTATGGCTCATAACTTTTGATCCCTTTGTCCATTTGTGACCATCAAACTTGGATGGTAAATGCCCCTTAGGGAGTTGAAGGTCACCACAAGGTCAAAAGTCATAGTTCAATGAACTTCTGGGAGCTAGAAAAATATTGATTTCTTGTACGCGAATGGGCAAGACACAATTTGGCACTTGCCTTGTTATGCAGGATGTAGTTGATACGGCAATCTGTTATGTTGTTATGTTAGAAATTGAGGCATTGATATATTCTGGCATACATTAAATTACAGTATATTAAGAATTTACCATGAGCTTACCTACGTTTAACCAGTTTGATAACTTTGATCTATCTATCTTATTTTAGATTTATTTGAGTTTCTCTTGGATCTTTGAAATGGATAGCAAGTGTCATTTGCATGTGAACTAATATTAGTGTCACTGATACTAGTTCACAAGAATACACTGTACTTGGCATATCATTTAACCCTAAAGGGGCCGGGCTTTTTTGGCTATGCTCAGACCGGTGGGGGGGGGTGGATTCCGCCGCCCCCCCCCCCCCCCCCCCCCCCCCGAGATCTCGGCCATCGGAGGTGCGATTGCGATGAAATTTTGCATGCGTGAGACCCGCGTCATAATCTACAAGATTGTGTCATAAGATTTTTTGAAACAATCAATTTCTAATTTTAATTAATTAATTATGCAAATTAAGCTCAAGGTGATATTTTACCCTAATTAAAAGCATTGAGAGTCTAATTTTTGATCTGTAAATCTGTTTTAGCATATTCAACAATTGTACGTCACAAAAACTTCCAAAACTCATTTCAATTCTTATGTATTTTATTGTTTTCAGAATTTCTTATGTATTTCTTTGTTTTTCAACTTTTGTTTTTTCTGTTTTTTCATTGGAAATTGTCACTGACCACTTTTCTACCATAATTAGCACAAAATTAATCAATGAAAGTGATTAATTGTAAAAATAATCAGGTTTTTATGACTTTCATGACAGAGCACTGTTTTCCATAGGAAATGTACACAAAATCACAAAATTTTGCCCGTTTTGGGGCAACATTCCGATACAAAAATGGGCGTGGCTTCGCAAAGGTATGTGCGGACGTTGCAAATTTAGTCTCAAAAGTTGCGCGAGACTTGAACGAAGAAAGTCAAGAAGCCTCACGACGAGGCCTTCTCGCGTTACAGAATTATAGCGTGAAACGTTGAGGGGGGCGGATTCCCCCCTCCCCCCGGCCCTTTTAGGGTTAAAGGAACTTGAAAATTTTGAAATAAGGTATTTTAATGAACCCACTCTGAAATGTTTTGGGGATTTTTTTTTTTTTTTTAGGAAAGACTCAGTTTATTATTATAAATGGCTTCCACACTGATGAAAAGAGCATGATATGCAGAGTACCACAAGTGGCATTAGTGGATGTGCTGTTATTTGCTCTGTTTGTATCATGATCAACTGTGTCAATTTCCTTTAGAAGATTAATTATAATGAGACCATTGCATTCCCACTGGTTAGTTCTTTCAGCTGTTAACACTGACGTTTAGGGGAACGATTTCCATGGAATGCATAGCCCTAAAACTTGACTGAAAAATTAGGTTAAAAATTTGGTCAAATATTTAACATAAATGATTTGCATCTTTTCATCAAAAATAATAGAATATGGTTTTTGACATGAAATATTTTAATTAATTGCATTTAGAATAATTCTTTATATGAATATCCAGACAATATCTGTAATTCTTTAAATTTTACTGCTGTACTTTGTGCTGTGGTATTTGATGTCAATATTATTTTTCTTCATATCTAAACTTTACATATCCTTACTTTTCATGCTGCAGCTACACTAATGTTGTTTGTGGAATACTGTATGTATGTGTAGATAGTAGATTCAGATTAGGCCACGCCTTTGCTAGCAACATAGTCTTTTTGGCCCTCCTGTGTAATCGGATTACCTTTAAAAGTAGTTGAGGGAAATAGTAGAGAGTGCGCAAGTAGGCAATGTTATTGCTTTATGTTTAGACACTTGATATTCCAGAGCTCAATAAACCATTGAATGCAATTTCAATCTCATATTATACATAAATAACAGAGTTTGGATATTTCCAATTGACCCAGCATTTATATGATTGATTTTGATTTGCTTTGATTAATTGATTTCTGCATTATCTTTGTAAATGTACAGATATAGTTCAACATTATGCAAAGCTCAATGTAAGGCCTTGTTTTTCAAGTGAGCTGGGTTTATGTAATGTTGGATCTTTGAATTTCAGACAAAATTAATTTAGTACAGGTACAGGAACTATTTTCTTATACATCGAAGTTGAGGTTTTTGAGTCTGAGTGAGATATGAAACAACTTACCATCCTCACTTCCTCAGTTGATTGGGTGCTTGTTCAAACAATTAGATTAAGATATTCCTGTACCTTCTTGTAATTACCTTGCTGTGCAAGGGATTGTAAGCTAGTGAAAAATGATTAACACCTCTGAATAGCCATTTATCACATCTTGAATTAGTACTTAGTAAATCGAGTTACTTTTACTACACTAGTATTTGAAATTTCTTGGAAAAATGCACCTATGAAGACCTATAGAAGACCTGATGACTAACGGTCATTGGGACTCAGCCGCCAGCACTTGGCATGTGACACTTCTTCAAGACATCATATCCGTTGAGTATACATATATCCATGGTTATGTTGGTGTGTGTGCGTTTTCTAATGTATGCATTTCTATTTCCCAAGGCGCCAGGGGTGGCTTCTCCCTGCTCCCTGGGTTGTTCTCGTGTGTGTTTGTGTACGTGCACACATACAGTGATTAGGGTTTTATGGGTGTGTATCTGCGCGTCCGTGCGAAGAGCAACTTAGCCTGTGTATACCTCTATAATGAATTACAGATACCTCTATAATGAATTACAGATATTATTAGGTAATCAAAATAAACATCAAATTTCAGTAATAGGTTTAACTGAAACATATGGTTATCATGATAATTTGCCATATGCATTAAATGGCTATGATTTTATTGTTAACAGTGTGAACAGGACGGGTGGTGGGGTTGCGTTTTATTTATCTCAAAGATTTGAATTTAGTGTTTGTGATGAATTGAATATTATGAATGATTGTATATTCTCGAGTACCTGTTTGTGGAAATTTTTGTTCCACAAAGTAAAAATATTATAATTGGTATTGTTTATAGACCCCCAAGTTCAAGTCCGAAGGATTTTTTGGATTGTATAACAAACTTATTAAAAAGCCCTTTTCTTATTAAAAGTATTTTTATAATGGGTGATTTTTAATTTATTTGATTAAGAATGATGATAATACATCTCAAGAATTTCTGGAAATGTTTTTGTCAGCCTCTTTTTTGCCATTAATTTCGAAGCCAACTAGTGTTACAAATCATCCCGCTACCCTCCTTGGTAAAATTTTTTTGTTAATTTTGTGCAAATTTTTAATTCTTCTATAATTTTATCTGATATTACTGATCATTTTCCAATTATAGCATGCTTTGACTTTAAACATTGTGTTAATAAGTTTCATTCTTCTTCATCCAGACGTAGAGCTACACCAGAAAATTTGGCTAGCCTTTGTGCTAACTTAGATAGGGCTGACTGGTCTAGTGTTTATGATAATGATGATATAAATGTATCGTTTGAGAATTTTTCTGGGAAAAAATCAATAGATATTTAGATGAATATATTCCTAGATTAAAAGAAAAGTCAGTTGATTAAAAAACTTCCCCAAAATTACCATGGATTACAAAATCTCTTCTTCGTTTAATAAATAGGAAAAATAGGTTATATTATCAATTCAAAATGAAAAAAAAAAAACTACTTATACTTCGTATAAAGATGTTTTAACGAAGATCATACGGTTAGAAAAGAGAAAATATATGATTCAGTTAGGAAAATATAAATATGATATTAAAAAATTCATGGAAGGTTTTGAAGCAGGCTATGAATATATCAAGAAAAAAAAATAGATATTACAAACATAAGACATGGTAATAAAGTTTTTGAAGATCCCAATGATATAGCCAATATTTTCAACTCTTATTTTTCAATGATTGGAGAGAATTTGGCAGAAAAAATACCGCATTCAAATATACATTTTTCTAAATTCTTAGGTCAATCTAATTCCAGTTCTATTTTTTTTTTTCGTTCCAACAACAAAATATCAAATAATAGATATTGTAACTGCAATGAATAATAAGCAAAGTGCCGGTTATGGCGATATTAGTAATTTCATTTTAAAGGGAATTATATCTTCAATTGCTGTCCCACTTTCATATAATTTTAATAAATCCATATCAAGTGATGTTTTTCCTAATTTTATGAAAATAGCTACGGTTTTCCCTTAATAAAAAAAGGAGATGCTTCTGATATCAGTAATTATAGACCTATTTCTTTGCTTGCATCTTTATCTGAATTATTTGAAAAAATTGATATTTGCAAGAACAATTAATTTTTTTTAATTTTCTTAATGTTTTTACAAATTCTCAATTTGGGTTTCGTCAGAAACATAGCACCATTCATGCTCTTTTAGAGTTTATTGACCATGCTGCGCATACTATTGATAATCAGTCTCATCTTTTTGGTATCTTCCTGGACTTCTCCAAGGCCTTCGATACAATTAATCATGAAATATTACTTTATAAACAGTCTCATTATGACATACGGGGGAAGGCCTTGGAGTGGTTCAGGAGTTACCTACAAAACCGAAAACAATACGTATCTCTGAACGAGAACAGCTCGAGTTTAGAATTCATTAAATGTGGCGTCCCACAAGGTAGTTTATTAGGACCTTTACTTTTTATCATTTATATTAATGACTTTTGCAGATCATCTGACATACTCTCATTTATACTTTTTGCTGACGATTCAAATGTTTTCTTTTCTCACCAAAACCAGATACTTTTGTACGCATCGTTAATTCCGAATTGAAGAAAGTAACTCAGTGGATAAGAGCTAATAAATTATCATTTAATCTTCAGAAAACTAAGCATATGTTTTTCAGTAATTCTGTAGAAGTTTTAGGCACAGGTATTAGTTTTGATTACACTTTGTTGGGACGAGTATCTCACATACCTTGGTATCACAGTGGACGATAAACTTTCGCGCATATTACAAACATTTGTGCAATAATTTCATGCAATATTAGTATTATTAATAGACTCAAGTTTCACATTCCATTGACCTCTTTGCTGACGTTGTATTTCGTATTATTTGTGGCGTCCCGCCACGTTCCCATACAGAGCCACTATTTACTGAATTTGAAAATTAAAGATTTGTATTCATTTCAACTTGGTCAGTTTATGTTTAATTACAATGTAAATGCACTTCCCAGTATTTTTAAATCAATGTTCCCATGGAACCAGTCTTTTCATAATCATTCCACTAGACAATCTAATGAGTTTCATTTACCCCTCCTGAGAACTTTATTGGCTCAGAATACATTTATATACACCGGTCCTAGATTTTGGAACTTACTAAGCTGTGAAGTAAAAAATTCCCCATCTCTGTATTCTTTTAAGCGCAAGTTGATTTTTTTTTATTAAATCCTCTCTGATATCCTTTTTTTTTTTAATTATTAGCTATAGGTTTCGTCAACCTCAGGGTTCATCATCCATCCACCAATCATTCAATCACTGAATTTATTATTACGTAATGAAGTAGCCATCACAATCCTTGCTCAGCTGCATGCAGCGCCAACTCTGAATCACATTCTCTACCATCCCCTGTTCCATTTCCTTTCTTCAGTATGTCGGCATTCTCTCATTCTCTCCTTTTCTTTCTTTCTTTGTTTCCATTCTCTTCATCTATTCTGGCAAGTTGTGTCATATTGTTGTGTTTCTTCTGTTTTGTCCCGTCCTGTCTTATATGATATTTGTAACAAGAGTTTGTAGATAAGTAATTCATAAGTTTTATGAGTGGTTCACAATATACAAGCCTTGCTTTTTAGTGGACCTCTCCATTCTTTTTTTTTTTTTCAACTGAAGCATGACTTTGTATCATCTTTTTTTGCCAGTATGCGCTCTTATGTTTGTCGATTCCATGTATCTATTGGAAAGGCAAATGTTTTTGTTTATGATGTAATACCTGATTTATCTTGTGTTATGTTTTCTTGGGAAAAAGAAGAATGAAAATAAATGAATTGAATTGAATTGAATTGAATTTAAATAATGTTGTCGTTATTTGACGCTGAAACCCACAACAACGCTCTGGCGCAGAGATGGAAAGTACAGATTTCGAGCATAATCATTATCTAACTTCTGCTATAGGTCAGAGGCGCCGAAAAGGGTGGTAAGAACTGGGTGGCAGACCATCAATCGCTTTCGCAAATAATGCTTTTCCTGACAAATTTGTCCACAGCAAAGCAAATGCGAGGATTTTAGTAGCTTAAAAACAGTTTAAAAACACACATATTATTTTCCAGAAACATACTCAAATTCAGAGAACATTAAATTGTTACTTGCTAGCATAGTCTGAATTAATGACGTTTTAATAGTGTATATACTTTTCACAAGCTTCGGTATCTTCACTCAAGATATTAAAGCAAAAACAGACAAAACGAGTGAGCAAACAAATACGGGCATTGAAACAATGTTGCAACTTGTGATGATTGTGGCCGCCATGGCAGCAGAAAGACAACAAAATCAGCTTTGAGCAGCTCTGTTGTTGCTATCACTAGAAGGAATTGAAGGATGCCATACAAAGCATTTTGCGTGAATGTCCTCCCTAGACCATTGTTAGTCACTCCATCAATCTTGATATTCCCCGCAGACAGGCAGGTATCCAAAGTTATATAGAAAACATACTTGATTAACTAATATATTATAATGACTTGCCATTAACACACTAAGTGAATCTGAGCCGAACACACACATCAAACACACAGGGAGACACATTATATCCGATGATAAAGCATAAAGCATTTTCTCAGTGTTTATATTTGTGCTGTTTAATTAGTAGGCGGCAAAGGTGCAATTTGAATATATTGTAATGATAATTCCTACAAAATGAACGTAACGCTTTATTCCATTATGTCTACATGAGATACCTATTATATATGCTCGAAGACCTAGGGGGACCAATATCCATGCATGCTTCGTAAAATTTATATAATATTGGATGGCCTTGAGATTAATACAAGGAAATATTGGACGAGCTATGCACAAATATTGGACGAGTCGAAGACGAGTCCAATATTTCCTTGTATTAATCGAAAATAGGACATCTAATATTATCATTATTATCCTACAGAGGATTTTAGCAAAGAATATTTTCACTTACCCTTTCTGTTTCAGAGTGCTGTATGGTCTCCTACTTAGCTACTGTACTTGATCCTGACATGGGGTATGGTACACTCTTCAGTGTTAGTTAATCTACTTCATTCCCTGATAAAACAGTGATCTATGTATCCATGGTAGCAGTCATGTTACTGTTAGGCCGAGATCTAGCTAATTTACACCAGAATTAGATGTTCTTGTATCCGAGATCTGAGACACAATTCATGCCACATCTTCCGTAGATCGTGAAAGATCGAATTATTCGTACTGTAGTCCTATGGCCTACTGTACTTAGTATACACATAACGTAAGATGCACGCAAATGCAAGCGGCGGTGGCCGGCTACATAATAATAATAATAATAATACAGGGTACTTATAATGCGCCAGTTCCACATAGTTAACGTGCTCAAGGCGCAGTAGAAGAAGTAAGTCATGAAATACAAAAATCCTTACACAAACATGCACATGAAAATGAATGACACAATAATGATGATGAAAAAATATACATCATAATATACAATTTTACTGGAAAATGGTCATGAACAAATGAGTCTTAAGGGCAACTTTAAAGGAGTCAACATTCGAAATGTGACGGATAGCTTGAGGCAACTGATTCCACAGGTAAGGTCCAGCACGTGCAAACGACCGATCCCCCATGATTTCTTCGTTTTTGGAACAACAAGCAATCTACAATCAGATGACCTTAAACATCTGGAAGGATTATAAAATGTCAGTAAATTAACATTGTACTCTGGGGCAGATCCATGTATGCAATGAAAAACAAATAGTAATAGTTTAAATACAATGCGAGATTCAACAGGTAACCAATGCAATGAGGACAAAACAGGGGTAATGTATTTCTCCTGGTAAGGGTAACAATGCGGGCTGCTGAATTTTGCAATTTTTGTAACCGTGAAAGTTGAGATTGTGGTAGCTGAAATAAGAGTGCATTACCAAAGTCAAGTCGGGATGATATAAGAGCATGAACTATTTTTTCTGTGGCTGAACGAGTTAAATACTTGCGAATAATGCCCAAATTGCGTAACTGATATCTCACGGATTTACAGACAGCCGAGATCTGAACAGACATGTACATGTATTTGTATATCGCGCGCGGGCTATCTAGCAGTACTAGCGCTGAGCTGATCAATCGTCGCCTTTGTTTTCATCAAACCTAAATCTAATTTCCTGGTATGAAAGTGATATTTTGAAAAATTGTATGCAAAACAATTTCAACTAATTGATATATGAAATTTGTTTGTATAAACACAGAATTTTAGAAAAAAACGATATTTTAGTTAATTCGTGATTGACCAATCACAGACGTTTTTACTTCATATTTCAGGTCATCTCGTATATATCTCAGCCAATCACGGTGCAGTTTATAAAAAATTGTGGGGAATCCCCCTCTTGCCGTCCAATATTTTAAATATTGGTCGCCTTGGCAAAAAAATATTGGTCGAGTTCAACAAACTTTCTAAGTGGGTCGGAGGTTATGATGTTCGTCGATAAAATAACACTGTATTTGGGCTCTAAAAATCCTCTGTATGGATAATAATGTTAAATATTGTGTTTGTATGGGTGTTTGTGTTTGTGTGTTTTAGTGTGAGTGTGTGTGGATTCAATAGATCATATCATTTTCTTTTGTTATGATAGCGTTGACTTCAATGGCAACTGGTAATATATACATATATATATGTATGTATATATATATAAAACTTTCTACAAAAATATCGAGTGAAAATATTCAGTCTTGAAGGAGTGAATACAAAAGAGTGAATTATTAGAGTGAATTACAGTGAAAATGAACATTTTCACTCTAAATTCACTCTTTTTATTCACTCCTTCAATAGTGAATACTTTCACTCGATTTTTTTAGAGAGTATGTATGTATACAATACACACACACACACACATATATATATACTTGGTGATTGTATCCTAATATGAAGAGTGCTCGATATCCTCAAAGGAAGAGCTTTAGACAGAAGTAATGAAACAAGTTCACGCGGTTGACTGCAGGTTCTACGGATGAACCTGCAGTCAACCGCGTTAAGTTGTTTCATTACTTCTGTGTGTGTGTATATATATATTAACACCACATCATATAAATTCTACAAGCACTTCTACAAATTTTGACTAGAATTTTGTTCAATGAGCCTTTTAACATTGACTAAATGGATCTGGCTCATCAGATTCCTCTGAGTTAATAAAACGAGCGACAAGCTATGAAATATACAGAAATAGTAAATTAATGGACCTAATGGGATAGCTGCCATAAATCTCCGTCACACGTAATGCCCTTCATAAGGCCTTTGAGTACTTGAAACCTGATAGCTTACCGTGACCTCGCAGGAATTTCAAAGCGCACGATCAGATTGAATACGCTCTTGCTCCAGCTTTACGATGTTTACAGCTATTTATGTGTACGGCATCAATACAATCTTCTATATTTGCCCCATGAATGTCGCAACCCATTTTTGTCATTGTTACTCTCATATCACATACCAACAAATGAATGAAATCGTAATGCAATGAATAGAAATATTTACAATCACAAACTGAGTTTGTTTATGCAACTACATGACCCGGGGATATACACACACGTCAAAGGTCGATATAGATGACCCGTGTAAAATTTGGTGAGTTTTGAAGTTGTTTGGTGACAAAATTTTAGGCTGGTAACCTAATTGAAATTTGGTGATTTTTGGTAATTTCTTTTTGGCGATTTTGAGACCAACGAAAAAAAAAATCACACTATCTGAAAGAGAAAATGTATTTTGCCCAAAGTTTTCCCCTTTTTATCCTGTAGCGTTAGAAACATCACATGTGCCCCTTTTTGTCACTCAACAGGGGCCGCGGAACCGGGGGCTGGGGGGCTGCAGCCCCCCCCCCCCCCCCCCCACACACACACACACTTTTGGATCGTGAAAAAAAAAAGAAAGGGGAAAAATCACACTACCCGAATTTCTCAAAAAAGTGTGCTTCAGATCGCTTTATCTTGATTTTAAAAACGCAAAAGCTCCGTCGAGTGGGAGGGGGCATCCCCCTCCCACACCCTCCCCTTCTACCTCATTAGACTTTGTACATACACATAGATGATGCACACGCGGAATAAGAGCTAAATGCCGTGATTTTGCTATTAACACTTTCTCGAAAAAAAAGTCCAAATTATTAAAATCATTTTTTTTTTTTTTTTGGTGGGGGTTGGGAGCTAGAAAAAAATCCAAGTATTGCACCAAAAGTTTGCACCAGATCGCTGAATTTCAGGTCTGAAAATGTAAAATCACCTTCGTGTGGGAGGAGAAATATCCCTTTTGTATAAATATACACCCTCGTGAGCATGCCTTTTCTCTTCGATTGATTAACAGAAAACGTTCATGAAATTGATTGTAACAACAAATTAATACAAGAAATTTATTTACATGCTACCACTTTGTAGGCAAATTGTTCAATAATAATCCACATCAAAATATCCTGCTATACCATAAACAAGTGGGGCTGTTTCAAGCCGATAAAAGACGGAAAAACATGCATCAAATTGCACCATTTACAACATAAAAATGTAAAAAGTTCTCACCATGGGAGGGGGAACACCCCCTCCCACCCCCCACCCCCGTTCCCTCCGCTCGCTCGCGCTCGCTCGCTTTACTCCCTCGCATAGTAACCACCTCCCTCCCAATATCCCAAGATCATTGTCCAGGCTACGCCGGTGCGTCTACGCGGGGGGTTTCAAGTCGATAAAAGACGCAAAAAGATGCATCAAATTGCACCATTTACAACATCAAAATGCAAAAAGTTCTCCCCGTGGGAGGGGGGAACATCTCCCTCCCACACCCTCCCCCCCCCCATCCCTCCGCTCGCTCGGGCTCGGTCGCTTGGCTTCCTCGCATAGTAACCGCCGCCCTCCCAAGATCACAAGATCATTATCCAGGGGGGGGGGGGTTGACCTTGATACACCCCCCCCCCGGCTGTGCAGCCCCCCCCCCCCAAAAAAAAAAAAAAAAAAAAAAAACTGAAAAACGTTCCGCCGCCCCTGCTCAACACACACAAACACTGATAACTCTATATCCTCCATACACATCGTACACATTTTGCATTGTATGTATGACTACGGCGCGCCGTAATATTGCATCGAGACTTGCGCAGAGTGTTTGATAAAAGGGTTATTGACATCATTTTGTCTTGAAATTGAAGAATTACCTATGCTTTTTCTGAATTTTGTGATTTTTTACAGCTTTTCGTGATTTTTCACATGCCTTTTGGTGATTTTGCTCTGTTGGGACCTGGCAACACTGGTTTGAAATTGATTTTGAAATTTTTGCTGCTGACCTTCCTCACTGGTAGGCAGTAGTGTTGTCGAGATGAATCACTGGGATGAATATGAAAGAGAAGCAAAATCTAAACCTGTGGCATAAAGAGCAAATACTGTCGGTTCTCATTGCACGTACTCTAAAGTCCCAACAAATTTGAATGTCTCTCTAAGCCTTATTCAACTACGTACACCAGTGGCGTATCTAGGGGGGGGGCAAGGGGGGCACGTGCCCCGGGCGCCACTCCTTGGGGGCGCAAAAAAACGAAAAAAAAAACGAAGAAGAAGAAGAAAAAAAAAGGAAAAAAAACGAAGAAGAAGAAGAAAAAAAAAAACGAAAAAAAAAAAAAAACGAAGAAGAAGAAGAAGAAGAAAAAAAAAAAAAACCTCGCCCGGAAGGGGGGGGGGGAGGGAGAATGGTGCGGGGGGGGGGGCAGAAAACCAAATCAAACAAGATAAAAACAAAACATGATGATGACGCGGACAAAATGACAATGTTTATTGTGTTCACACAAAAATTCCATGTTCTGTGAGCTGAAATACAAAAATTTTCGGCTCACTCGCTGCGCTCGCTTGCCAAAATTTATATAAGAAAGAAGGTAAGAACAAAACGTGATGATGACAAAATGACAGTGTCTATTGTGTTCACACATGTCATTTTATATTTAGCAGGCAAAATGTTTCACGGAGCAGCGGCTGCAATTTCTTTCGTTCTGAAGCGATCGCCGATTGGATCAAGAGAGGACGCCAACGGTTTCGAACATACGGGGGAGGGGGCGCAAAAAAAAAAAAAAAACCCGAATCAAACAAGATAATAACAAAACGTAATGATGACGCGGAAATACAAAAATTTCGGCTCACTCGCTTGTACTAATTTAGAATATTTTTTCAAGTCCTCAGTTTGTTGGTATAAATCGTTATCTATAAGGTCGTCACTATAATTGTGAGATTTAATAAGCAAAAAATGACAAGAATTCCATGTTTTGTAAGCTGAAATACAAAAATTTTCGGCTCGCTCGCTGCGCTCGCTCGTCAAAATTTGTATAAAAAAAGATAAGAACAATACATGATGATGACGAGGACATATACAAATTTCAGCTCACTCGCGCGCACTAATTTAGAGTATTTTTTAAAGTCCTCAGTTTATTTGGTATAAATCGTTATCTATAAGGTCGTCACTATAATTGTGAGATTTAATAAGCAAAAAAATGACAAGAATTCCATGTTTTGTAAGCTGAAATACAAAAATTTTCGGCTCGCTCGCTGCGCTGTAATGGCTCGTCAAAATTTGTATAAAAAAGATAAGAACAATACGTGATGATGACGAGGACATAATATACAAATTTCAGCTCACTCGCGCGCACTAATTTAGAATATTTTTTAAAGTCCTCAGTTCTTTGGTATAAATCGTTATCTATAAGGCCGTCACTATATCTTGATTAGAATTGTAAGATTTGGTAAGCAAAAAATGACAGGACTTCCATGGTTTGTAAGCTGAAACATAAAAATTTTCGGCTCGCTCGCTGCGCTCGCTCGCCAAAATCTATCAAAATTCATTACATTTAAATCACCCTCAAAAGATCCCTTTTAAGTGCTTGAAAAGCATCATGTGGACTTTGTTTAAAGTCCCTACCGGGATGGGGTTGGGGTTGAACACTTTTTCAGAAATTAGGGGCGCAATTTTCGTGCTTGCCCCGGGCGCCGTTTTCCCTAGATACGCCACTGACGTACACTCTCTCAGCTTTCATAAAATATATTACTTCTAGTAGATCGTTTGAAGCCAATCCGAATGGCATTATAATCAAATGTAGTAGCGAGCCTCGAATCTCGCAGGAAATAAATGTATCGGAATGTACGGGGAGTGGTGTACGAATAAATTGACAATTCGGCATCAACGTCGCGAAATCACACAAACTGCGAGGGTCTCACATTCCACAGCACGGGTGGATGCGACGCCTAACATGTCTTGCATGCAGGCTTGCAGCGCGCGGCATCCATTGGAGCGCCGAGTACGCATGTATAGGATGGTCGTCAAATTTAAAACTACTAAAACCTCCTCTCTTTTCAGTAACATTTTCTGCATGCACGCATTCTGGCAATCACTGCAAATGTAAAAATAGTTAATAATTGGGCTAATCTCACCTCACAGCTATGTGGGTAGCGTCCTGAACGAAAAGCTTCTCGGCCATTACGAACGCCTGCAGACACAAGACATCAGCCGATTCAGCAGACTAAGTAGCTACACATCAACACGCATTTTCATTTACACAGAGTGGGCGCCTCAACCCATGCACTACCTCTCTCGCCTTCACAACTCGCGTAACTGCGTCGTAGGGGCCTAAGGGCTCAAAATGGGTTGTTTGGTTCAGATTCTTCCAAAAGCACCAAATTTGGCTCATATATAGGTCCCTTGTACCATATACTCTTTCGATTTTTGATGGGCGCCAAGACTAAAAACCCTTGGGGCCACCATATTGGTGGAATCCAATATGGCCGCCATCCGGGTTAAAGGTCAACTGCAGTAATTGAAAAGGTTGATTAATGTGAATCCCATGTGGAAGATTTTACGGGGTTAGAGAATGTCATTCTAAATATCATTTCTGCAATTCAAGGTCACTATCACCTCTCAAGGTCACTTCAAGGTCAAATAAGGGTCAAATCAGGCATTTTGTGCATTTTTCGAAACGGCGTCTGTGAGCATTCAACTACAATTCACTGGTACCCCTATTTTGTCCCATTTGTCATCTAAACCATACTCCTTCAATGGTCAATTAGGGCCAAGAGCGGTTCCATCCTCCTACATATCGATAATGATTATGACAAATAAATGAAAAAATTATTAAAGATATATATACATAGATATATATTTATATTGAAATTTTGAGCACAGAAAACGGGTTCCCATCGGTTTCGTTTTCTTTTCTCATTTTCTTTGCTCAAAGTTTTCAATACCAATTGTTTCTGGTCAATTTTTCCTTTCTTTGTTTCAATGTCTATATATATATATATATATATATATATATATATATATACACATACATGCTTAAATACGGCCGCCATCCTATTCAAGGTGCCGAATTAGGGTGCAATGGCAAAGAGGGTAATAAACACGCCTAGTCTTATTTTGTCTTCGTTTTTCCTTCTGACGAGATAGCTGGATAGCCCGTATGCAACTAGCTGGTCAGTTGTATGAACTTGGGGTGGAACACTTTACCGGTTTATGCACCTTGAGTTTTCTGATAACGGAATGCCGATTCGGGATCTTTTCATGTATCTGGGTTTGTGATTCTTTCACACAAGGGACTTCCACTTTTTATATCCAAGTGATGAGGCGCAAAGTGTTGTGCCTCTACTAGAGGGGACGATATGACAACACACACCATTGCTCAGCTAGACTTGAGATAAGTGGGATTCGAACCCGCACCGGAACTCACTTCTTTAGACCGCAAGCCATACGCTACCGACTGAGCCACCTCGTCACCTTTCATGGTCAATTATATAACTTTCCAGCTGGCAAGCGATATGATTCTCCTCCTGCTGAAATTGGTGTATGCCTACTCTCCCTTGCTTCCGGGGAATCGAGCTCCTCAATCCAGGTCAGACCAGAATTCTAGGGGCAGTTAACTAAATTCGACCATTAAAGTCCTTTAATGGCAGTATCGTATCAGAGTAGGTGAAGACAATTCAACTGAAGGTTTTTTCTTATCTTTTTTTATTCTCTTTTTATCAAACGAAACCGTTTCTTTACTGAAAGCGCAAATTACTATAGGGAAACTGAACACCAACCTATTGATGTTGTATGGGATACTGATCCTGAAGAAAATAATCTTAACATTTTTGCGCAGCAACACTGTGCAGTCCTCTGACAAGAGATGGTGATGGCACCACTCAAATCTCAAATCATGATTGGAAGAGCGTAGCGGCTTCCTGAAAATTAAGATAGAAAAATAAAGAACTGCCCTCATTTATCAGCGCACAGATACCCAAGAATAAATGGGACGGACAACTCATCCTTAGCACCTGATTCGAGACGGAAATATCCAACAGGAATTGTGATCTCACAACCCTTCAGCTTTCCAACAACTTAGATGCGGTCTACGCAAAGATATCCTTACAAAGGATGACATAATGTTTTCTGAAAGCATTTGCTGGAAACAGTATACAATTGCACGGATGAGCATAACATCACATTTTTGGTAGTGTGTTTTTTTAATCCCTTTGATCTGAGGGATTTACGGGTGGGTCGTGGTTTTGAAAAGATAAAGGCCTTTTCAGCTCTTTCCTGTACAGCATACCTCTCTTCCAGAGCCCAACATCAGGCACTGACAGGGTGCGACATTACTTCAGACTTGCTTTGATGTGGCATGCAAAATGCAGTAGTAGTATGGGTCAGCAAACCAGAGCTCACTGACGCATTAACTACTTTAATAATCGTGCTCATGTCCAGCAAGGACTGATGAGCAACAAGGTTTGGGGCAGCCTGCGTCAACGAGGGTAGGCATCATCTCGTCATAACGTGGGAGCAGATCATCAGAAACCGCCCTATTTGATGTGATCCCTGACTTCAGGGAGTGGAGTTGGAGAAAAGATGGCACAGGTACATGGCAATTACTAGTACTATCAGCCACTCTCCGCAATGCTTCAGTACCAAATTTCATTCTTCTGCACCACAGCTGTTTCAAGGCATGCATTGGGAGGTGGAAAACATGGAAATGGAAAAAAAAAGAAATGAATGAATGAATGAATGAATGAATCAAGGTGAAGATGCACAATGTAGAGCAGGTGTCAGACGAGCCATGGTCAGTAGTTTGATATTGCTGCAAACTTAAAGTAGGGGGAGGGGATTGAGGGCCTATCTGACGGGAGGAGACATTGTCGCAATGCCAGCGTCTCGAAGAAATTATTTTCGCTGTCACAACTAACGCGATTTCCAGGGCGACGTCCAAGACGTCTTCAAACAAAGGAACAACTTATTTGCTTGGAAGTCACGGGGATGTTGGCACGGCTTGTTGGCAAGGACTTATCAGAGACGTCTTTTCTCAGCGACTTTTCCCTTTCGTCGCCATTATGTTATTACGGTCTCCACAAGATGCGGGGACATCTCGAAGATGTTGCAGACAAATTTAGTCTCCATGACATGGCCACAGTGATGGAGACTTCGCAGAGACGTCTCGTAGACAAGCTGGAAGACGGAAATAGTCTCAGCAAAAATCGGAAATGTTTGATTTTCCTGCGAATCCTGGAGATTGGGCTCGTCTCCCGGAGACGTGCGTCGTAGAGATGTTGCGGAGAGTAGAGTTGCAACCTATAGTCTTCAGACCAACGAGATACCAACTTATAAAGTCTTGTGATATCATACCAATTTGCGTTCAAGCACTTTGGATAGAATCTTAATAGACCGTAGAAGGTGTCATGAAAGTTGTACTATAGCATATCTAATCTGTACCCTGTTAATGGTGTCACTGTGGCACCTGTGAAATATGCTTGTTCCCTAGATGACGTCACCAGGACCGTCATGTTCTCTGAACGGCATATTTAGCTGTGGAGGCACATAAATTTCCTTTAAGGACTTTAGAATCGAACTTTCTTAATACACAAGTTCGAAAATAGCAAATTGATGCCATCCTGATGTACTAAAAACTCTCTTAAACACGACAGATCGTTTTTTCTTTTTTTTCACTGAGAATAGGAGTGATCTTCATAATTATTATTCCATTGAATGTAAATCTGAATTATGAATATCTATTGTGATTGAGGATCCCTGAACTGCAACAGAGAAAGAAAAACACTTCTCTTTTCAGTGGCAACTTCAAGGACGCTGGTAATATAGAGAGTATAGCCCCCACCCCCTTATTGCTAAACGATTAATATATTAGGTAGCAATAGGATTCTATTTCTCATATATGTATGTATTTATTGCATTCCTTGCAGATGAAGATGAAAATGATAATCCAATAATCAAATCTTGAAAACTCTTTTAAAGGGTATTACCCATAATTCTAACTAGCTCTTTTGGCTGTCATTGAAGCAAATGCAAATGCATTGAATTCCGCAAATATGACCAGTCGGTAAGGACATATCCTCTTAGCGCCTGTAATGTAAAAATAATTAATGGAATGATTGTGACATGAATTATGATATTCCATAGCTTTGGACAGAACTTCATTAAAAGCTTGTGTAGCCATATCATAACAGGTCATGATTGAAATGATGCAGAAAAAAATTACCGTAAGTAAACATTAAAAATTAAATTGAAGGGTTACCAAGTCTTCAAATTTGATTGTGAAATAAAGATCTGAGTAAGATCCCATAAATCTAATTACTCGCAGAAAGGGGTTCTTATTATAATTCATGAGTGTATACCTAGTGTTTGAAATCTTAACACGAAAGCAGATATATTGATGTTACGCGTGAGAAAGCCCACCTCTCCCTCTCTAACAGCCCTCAATAACTGCAATTCTATTAGCAGGGCTGGCATTCCTCCTACATTGACTATAGGCAAGCCATTTTCTAAATTACCTATTGTGAATATAATGGTTTGACCCAAAATGACCTTTAGGGAGACCTTACAAGGAAAAGTTGACATCAGACCATAAAAACAACTTCAGAATCGAATTCCTTGACCCATAAATCCTTTAAAGCCGACTTTTCAAATTATTATAACACTTTAAAGGTTTTTTTGTTAGGGACTGGCCTTTAAACGTAGGTGGCAGCCATATTGGATTTTGCAAATATGTCGCCCCGGAGGGCGCCCTTCACAAGAAATACGCCTTTTTTTCAGCCGTCGACAACTGCCATTTTATTACTAAGGCTGGCATTCCGGGAATATTGACCATGGGCAAGCCATTTTTTCAATAAACTGTTATGAATACAATGGCTTAACCCCTAAATGACCTTAAGGTGACCTTATAAGGAAAAATTGACTTTAGACCATAAAAACAACTTCAGATTCGAATTCCTTGGCCCAGAAAACCTCTTAACCTGACTTTTAAAAAGAGTTTGACCCTTTTATGTTTTCAAATGCAAATGACCTTTAAACCTATATGGCGGCCATATTGGATTTTGCCAATATGGCCGCCCCAGAGGGCGCCCTTCTTGGCGCCCATCAAAAATCGAAATGGTATGGTTTTGGCTACATGTGTGCCAAATTTGGGTGCTTTTGGAAAAATTTGAACCAAAAATCCCTTGCGCCCCCACTACTCCGCCTTTTCAGCGGAGAGAGATTGAACCGACCAGGACTCAGTTGTGATGGTGCATTACTAATCAAACACCGGCTGAGATTTGAATTCGTGGCGACGCACTAGCAAAGGGAGTTCTTCAGATGTAGTCGTTTTCTCTGTGTCCTGATATAGACTACTTTATTTTGCTTCGTACAGCACTGTGTATATCAGTGAGTAAGCGTAGCTGTGTTATGTAGGCCTTATCACTTCGCTTTCACTGCTCAAATCAACTCACCTGAAGGTTGCGCTAGCGCGGAAATTTCCCGTCTGCTGCTTTCGAAACTGTCTGTAAATCTGCTCGCATTTTGCTCCTGAATGCAAAGAACTGAAGATGTAATTTTTTTTAAGGAATGCATATTTTACGACAGCCCGTCTTAGAGCTGAAGCGGTTATGAATGAATAAATATACTATATATATGTATATATATATATATATGTATATATACATGTATATATATATATATATGTATATATACATGTATATATATATATATATATATATATATACATACATACATATATATATATATATATATATATATATATATATATATATACATACATACATACTGATCAACAAACCTTCGGAATAAAGGACCTTATTTAATAATAACAAGTTTAGGATTAGCAAACCGCCAGAACAATCGAACTTGAATCGCACGGATTTTATTTCATTTTCTGATAAAATGATAAACCTTGATTGGAATAACGGTCATGTCAAAGTTTTCCGTAGGTGCTTGTGGTTGGTGATATACGCACGTTTCATGAAAAAAACAAACCTGTGGTTAGCAATGAAAACTATAGTGAAATCCATAGTTACTTCTTATTGCTTTTGTAAAAGAAGCTAATGGATTTTCGATGTGGAAAGGCTCAGTCATTTGTGTATGATTGTTATGAACGCCTAATAGGATGAAAAAGCAAGAAAAAATATTCTAAATATTTTATGTATAATGTATAGGCTTATACCAAATATTAGACGCTATATGGGCTTTATCGGTATATGGACGTTGATTTGTTTTCAGGACGGAGGAGGTGGGGGACATTTTGCTGCCACTTGTCTACCAGAATCGGCTGAAAAAAACCCTTCTGCCTGCCACTTTTGTACCAACATCGGCTGACAAGACCCCCCCCCCCCTCCCCCGAAAAAAAGGGTCTTCACAGTTTTCTCAAAAAGAAAGAAAGAAAAAAAGAAAGAAAAAATGCCGGCAGTCAATAAGTCAGACCCATACCTCCCTTAAGAAAAAACAAAAACAAAAACAAAAAAGAATACAAAAAAAAAAAACCCAGCTGGTGTCGATGTCAGTGTCTGTGCGTTGAATTGAAGGGTTATTATGACATAAAAACTTGCTTTCCTAGCTAGGACCCCTCAACCCCCGGGACCCCTCTACCCTTGCTTTCATGATTTATTCATCACAAAGATCCTATCAAACAGGCTATGATCTCTGATCCATCACAGAGAGGGTACGCACGGGCTGCCTCACAAAATTTGGGAAGTTGTATGTTAGCTCAAGTGACGGGCATGTCCTGAAATCGTTGTGTCGGCCATTAACGTTTTTTTGTCTGTTGTACATGATTGTTATGACACTCGCGAGAGTAGTTGACTCGATGACTCGCTTGCATGGACTAGATATACAAACGCTCCTAAAACTTGGAAAGAAGACGAGGGGGATAGGAGCTGTACATGTCGGTTGTGTAAATGGCGGTGACGATGAAGGAAAGTGTCTTGAAACGTTACAATAAATTCCAAGAAAATAACGCTCTCTGGAAATTGGCCTATAGCTCTCGATACCTTCCTCACTATCTCCCTCAATTTTTCTCTTTGTATTGGTAGAACTGAGCAGTGGAATTATAGCGAGTGTACTTTTCATGGGAAAGCACAACAACAACAACAACAACAACAACAACATCAATAACACTATAGAATTCCATGACTTGGGCCCACTCGGCACAAGATCATGTATACGTGATTGCAGTGAATCAGTTTTGGACAGTTTACACAGGATTGTCTGAACAAAACTCTTTCGTCAAGCGTAGAGCAACTTTTACCTGATGGAAAAAAATATATTTACAAACCTTATCGATATTTCCACTTGATCCAGCCCTATATATATATATTTATGTATATATATATATATATACATATATATATATATATATATATATATATATATATATATACATATATATTATCTTACTGAGTCCAAAATTCTAAATGGCTCTACCCTCCCCCCCCCCCCCTCTTCCTGGGCGGAAGAGGCACTATATAACGGGTGGATTTTTTCAATGTTTAAAAATAAATGTATCAAAAGCTATTTGAACCTCTCATCAAGTGAAGAGTACCTTTTACATGAATGAAAAAAAAAAAAGATATTAACAATCCTTGACGAATTATCTTTTTTCCGTCCCCGTTTTTCTCTTTATCAATGCGTCCAAACACCCAATGACTATGATCTCCCCCTCCCCAAATGATAATAATAACAGATAACAATAAAGGTGATTTATATATAATGAATATAATCACAATAACAATAAGAGAGATAATGATAATAACGAACAGTCTGAAGCAGATACATGGATGGTTCTATGATCCATTACACAAAGTTGGGTGGAAAAAACAAGCAAAAAGGAGGGAGCAAACGAGGGCGAAAATATTAGATTTTTTTTTCTATTCTAATGCGTAGGAAAAGAAATATCAATAATAAAAAAAAAAAAAAATACACATTGTACAAGGCCCTGGGAGCCGTGGATTTCCACAGGTGCCTGCGATGGAGGCATGTGCGTGGGGATGGGGGAGGGTAATTTCAAAGCAAAAATCTCCTCATTTTATTCTTTTGGCAGAATTTCAGTTCTGGGAATGTTATATCAAAGCGTTTTTAGTAGTTTTCTCCCAAATTTTTGTTTTTTGTTTTATCTATTTCATGCGGGGGTGGATATTTGTGTGTGTGTGTGTGTGTGTGTGTGTGTGTGTATGTGTGTGTGTGTGTGTGTGTATGTGTGTGTTTGTGTGAGCGGGGAGGTGAGGGAAAAGGGAAAACAAGACAATACCGCTGGATTTCAAAGGTGCTGTTAACCCCTCCAAACTCAAGTTCTGTGATAAAAACAATTAAGTGGCGGGTTTTAGACGAGAGGATCACAATTTTATGAAAGAATGAGAAAATGTTTGTTTTATTTCATCAATGAAAATGTGGTAAAGCAAATAAAAAAGAATAAAATCCCTCTGACCCGTGGATTTCCACGGGTGCTGCTGTGTCAAAGTAATGTGCAGTTTTAATGTTTCCAGGTTAGCATCCCTGTACAGTGACGGGGAGTCATTCATACGGGCCGTTAACGATCGCCCCGTAATGATTCGCCTCCATAATGATTATAATTATGTATTGCTCTCAACCATCACTGCGTGATAATGACAAGACAGTATTGTAATTAGTCTTGTTTCCAGACCCTTTGCCAACTGGACTCCGCGGCAAGGGAGGGACAAAACCACCATTAAACTAACCAGTTTTCGCCCTTGAGGGCGTCAATATTCTGTACAACAAAATAGTATAAGCAGAGGGTCTGGAAGCCAGACTATATTGTAACGGGACTTCTTCTGCATCGTTACGTAGTCAAGAAAAGGATTATGTGACGGTCAATGAAGAGCCCTTCTCTGTGAGAATGTGACTGACCCGTGGAAAATCTTGAAAGTTTCAGAAAGCAGAGATACATGGAGTCACCGAAAATATATCCCAGGACTAACGTTACAAACGGCGGTGTTTGTGTATGTGTGTGTGTGTGTGTGTGTGTGTGTGTGTGTGTGTGTGTGTGTGTGTGTTGTGTTTTATCCAGTAACTGCGTCCATTTATCGGTCTCAGTCGTTTCATTATACCATGCATACTGCCGAAGCAGTCGACCGTTTGCGGGTAATCCCAAGGGTCTCAGGGATTCCCCCTGCTCCTGCGCACAGACAGACAGAGTACAATGAATGTGACTTACCGGCGATTTCACCCAAACCTGCAGTGCAAGGGCTCAGGAAGCGAGGATTGAGCAATAGCTCCGCGGCTGGCACTTGCTTCGTCGATTTTGAACGGGAAGTTTTCATACAACATCAACAGTAACGCTAAACCAGGGACTGGAATATATCAGTGTAAGTTGAATTAGTTACTTGACTGAGTTCCTTCATCCAGTTTATTGATACAGATCTAGAACTACTCTTACTATCTTAGTCTCTAACTTATCACTCTCAAAATAAAGGTAGACTGTCAAATATCGAGTGTGTATCGACTTTACTTCCGTATTGACTGTACTTGAAATGAAGCCTACTTGCGGTTCTCAACTACATGCTCATCTCATCAGCGCACATTTGTTAGGTTTATAAATGACAATATTTGTTATTGCGGTGTATTGAGTCTTTTATACATCAGGTTAGATCATAATGACAGATTTTATCATAATTTATTTGGCAATGTCAATTTCTGTATATAGTTTACTCTTATGATATATGCATGTATGTTTGAATGCAATCAAGCAGTGTACATGGTAAGTCAATACTTCATTCTTTTAGAATTTCTGTGTCATCGAACAAACTTGCATTTGAGAATATAAAAATAAAGTGAGTATTGATGATGCTTGTCTCATTCCAAAAAGAATCAAGTCAAAATTTGATGTGTATGTTTTTATGATTCATTCAAATAGACAGAAACAAGATTTTGTCTGAGAGAAGAGAAGTGATCCCAAGAAAGTGTATAGGCCATAAAATGCTGGTAATCCAGAAGAGATATCATTACAGAGACATTTTAGAAAACATCGTGAGAAGTTAATTAAACCTTGCAGTTACATTCATCTGAAATTATATTTCTACATGAATGTCGAAAAATGTCTGCTGGATTAAACCGGTGTCATTATTACCCACCATTGACTTTTTCAGGTACTGACAACTGTATGTGACTGACAGATCACAGGATAAGTAGACTGTACTAGCTATACCTAGCCATGGGATTGCGGGTCATCTACACTTGGTTTTTGGCACTGCTGTTTCTATTGACAGTACCTCCTGCTGATCTCCAGATTCTTCTGCGCCTGAAGGAAATTCTGAATCCGTGGAATCCTATATGCAGTTTCTCGGAGTGCTGCTTTAACACACAGAGTTACAACCCGAACATGAGAAGTATTTATACGTTAAGTAAATTTGGCTCTGGATCTCTATGGTCCTGCTTTTGTGTTAAAATGCCTTTTTAGTGATAACATGAGGGCTTCAGTATGCCTAACAATTTTCAATTTTTTTTTTCACTGACCATGAAGCTACTCTGTGTAGCTCCATGAACTGACATAGCAATACGCCAGACTCATGGAACAACCCATTGAATCATCTTTCTTATTCTTTTTTTTTTTAACTAAATAGATCGATAGGTACTGCTAGCTTATCTGTTCTGTAGCACGAGGTCTGTTCATTACAGAGGAAATCCAATCCAAATGTAAGTTAGCCTGACAAAAAAGAGTAAAATCTAACAAGTTCAATTTGACTGAAATTGGATGAAAAGTAAGGAAGTTTAAGGACATTAAGGCTTTGCTAATTTTTTTCAAAACAGTCCTTGTACAGTGGATATGAATATACAAATGAGTGAGCTAACATGTCATAACCTCACAATTTTCCATTGATCGGGTACAAAAAAAAAATGATGAAAAGTCAATGTTTCTGTCGTTGAAGTCTGAAACATGACATTATTCATGGTTGAATAACTTCAGAATAGTGATCAGTTAGATATACGATGATTTAAGCCTCGGGCATAATTGTGTTTGAATGAAAAAGTGGAAATTTCAAAATTTTATATACAAACTTACATATTTATTTGGTAAGTTGTAAGGGAATGACATGCTTACTTTGCATTTGCTTATTTATTTTGACTGTTCAAAAGCTGTTTCCCCCAAAAATAGCGAAACTTCAAAATGTCATAGCTTCCTTATTTTTCATCCGATTTCGATCAAATTTATACCATTGAGCTTGTAATATTTTACTCTTTCTTATCAGACTAACTTACAGTATACAACAGAAGTGAGTACACCCTATATGAACATTTTAAAATTTGAATGTAATTCTTTAAATTGTTTGTTTTATCTCACAAGTCTCACAGAGATTGTAAAAATGACATTAAATGATACTACTTTAGACAGAAAACTAGTATTTATAACCTTAATTTTGAAATATTATGCATACTTGAGAAAGTAATGGCAACAAAAGTGAGTACACCCTGTGTAATATTTGCATGGAAACATGGTTAAATCTGGAGTTTTATGGTCAACAGCACTGGTTATAAAAACATGTGGATATGGCATGGCACTGCCTTATAATGCCCCTCTGCATTCTTTTATCTGTGTTTCACTCCTGTTCGATGACTTCTTGGAGTGGTCAGGGTTTGACTCACTTTAATTCTTGTATTCCTCTGTGCATTACTACTGGTGTGATTAGTGTGTCAGGAGAAATCATCGAACATGCAACTGACTCCCTTGCTAACTTTTCAGAAAAGCAGTTACATGCATGGAACACAAACTCAAGGTCACTACCATGTAATGTCATGGTGTGGGGTACTCACTTTTGTTGTCACAATTTTTATGAAATATGCATAATATTTCATAATTAAGGTTATGAATACTAGTTTTTGCCTCAATTCCTATCACGCCAGGTCCTTTTTACAATCTCTGTGAGACTTGTTATTTAAAATCAACAACTTGAAGAATTACATTCAAATTTTCAAATGCTCATGTGGGGTGTGCTCACTTCTGTTGGATACTGTATATTTGGACTGGATTTCCCCTTTAATGGATGAATACAATGTTGCCTGTGCCTCACTGAGGCCTGATAGCAGTAATTTTCTGATGAGAAGTTGAGAGAACTGGAAGTCTGTTCTTATATGCTTGCTTTTTGCAACTCTTTTGCGACATTTGTAGCATCTATCTGATGTCTGCTGAAAAGCAAAAAAAAAAAAAAATATGCAAGAAAAGCCCATATTCTATAGAGAATACTGTAAAACTAGAAATATTCGTGACATGAAACTTTTGCAAATTGCCACTGGTCTTCAGTGCACTGTGCAAATAAACAGTTTTGCATGCATTTTGCTTTGAGGAATCTTGGCTCCTCACAAAATTTGAAAATGTGTCATGCACATGAAAATTTCTGGTTTTACAGCAGCCTTTGTGTGCTATAATAGGACATGATACATAGTATTGGAAGAGATGGGGTGGAAATATGCCATATTTATGATCATTGCTGTGGTTATGCATTCTCCTCATGACTTCATATTGATTCATAGCTTATTGATTGCTCTGTAAACCATGTGTTGTTTTGCTCTCCTTTGCCGGACATTTAGGACTGCAGATAAACCTTGACAGCTATCTCTTCGGTCAGGATCTAGCCAAGTTGACCGTCCTGGGGGCCATCCGTGGCCACATCACAACTGCCAACCCCGAGAAGTCGCTGGTCCTATCTCTTCACGGTCCAGCGGGCACGGGCAAGAACCACATCACTCGCCTACTCGTGGAGAGCATCTACCCTAGGGGGCTGAAGAGTAGCTTTGTCACTCAGTGGGTGGCGACGAGAGATTTTCCTTACAAGTCAGACCTACCCAAATATAAGGTGATCATGTACAAACGATTCACAGTCATCATGCATCAAACTGGAATGTCAGTGACGTGAACTAATAGATTGAAAGCAGATTTTGCAAATCTTCTGATCCCTCTGACTATAAACATATATTCTGTTGCATCATACTAGTCTGTGATTTGGACAAGTATCATCACTTGATAGGGGGTCATACATCATTAATATGTTCTTCCATGAACAGAGTCTTATCGTATAAATACAAATGGCAGCTTAGCAATGAACATTTTTGTTTTTTAGTGCAATTGTTAAGATGAATTGTTATATTCTATTGATTTGAATGCTAAAAACTGACAGATTGATTCCTTGTGAGATAATTTATGTGTACTAAAATGCGATGCACTATAGTGAAACACTGCACGTAAACTAAACTTTGGCTCACACCGGAACTATGAGATGTAGTGACTTCTTAGTGCATACTGCATGGGGGCTGGAGAGTGGTTCTGAAAAAAAGAAATGCATTCCAACATCATGGGATATGCATTCTCGAGACTTTGTGACTAACCCATGCTTCATAAATAACGATTTTATAGAGAGCAGGGTGCTACGTAACTTTTTGTTGTTGTTGCTTGCCCGATTTGGTAAGGAGATTTTCAAATTGTTGCAGAACACTTTCCTGAAAATGAGTTTTACTTGCCCCCCTCCCCTAAAAAAAAGTCCAAACATATAAGAAAATGATTTTTAAAAAAATCACTTGTGAGTCAAGGGCTTAATAAAACGCGATCATTTGAATAAACGACACACTAAACACCTTTGAGAAACAAACTTGGGATGATCAAGCGTTCGTGTTGTATTGCCTTAGAGCTTCTTCACGTAAGTGTTGGAAAGTTGCTGAAGTGAAATTCAAGTGCATTGCAACACCAAACAGTTAATCTTTGGACTTCCGTATGGTTGACTTGGTGCGTTTGGAGGTGCTAAAAAAGGTGGCTTCAAAACGTTTTGCTTGCCCAGTTTGGGCAAGCGTATTTTCTCATTTTCCAAACACTTGCCCCGGGCAATCGCTTATGTAACACCTTGTGGAGAGGAATATAAGTTTATGAACAGTAAGATGTATGTAAGTTCAGTGACTTTATGGTTTACGGGGGGGGGGGGGGTTATTTCACAAAGAATTTAAGTCTATCAAAATTACAGTACACGACTGGTTTCCTTGTTCCATGCTATTTAATGTTTTCAAAGTCCACTTCGTATTGTTATCAAAATTTACAGATAAATTCTTTTGTCGCCTACTGATTTGTTTTATATATTTATAGCTGCATGAAAAACGTCTCCAAAATTTTCATTTTCATTAGGAAGTTAGAAATATGTTGAAGACACACACTGCATACCATAATTCTATGTTGATCTTAACTTTTGAACCACTTAAATTCTTCGTTTAACACCCCTGTGGTCATGTTTTGTGAAATTGTGTAAAGAGAGGGAGTATATTATTGGCAAAATTTCATTGTATATCCAACAATAGAGAGAACTTGTCCAGCTGATACGAGAGAAGATGTCATCTTGTCCCAATCACATCTTTGTCTTTGATGAGGTGGATAACATGCCGCCAGGCTTGCTAGACAGCCTCAAACCCTTCATGGACTATCATGATACCGTGGGTGGCGTGGACTACCGCCGTGCAATTTTCATTTTGAGAAGGTGAGCAAGCCAGCCATTCCGATAGGATGTGTCATGTACATAAGGCCGTGTTTGGTCTCAAATACGTGCCAGAGTTTAGCTCGTAAGAGTGAGCAAGCTTAGACCGCGCTACAACAGCACAATGTAGCTCTCCATTCGTTAGTACCTCTGCCAAAGCATTCCTTCTCATCTTACGACAACAGCATTAGTGTTAACATTAGCATTAACATGGACATTTCTGATCACAATTTTTTTGTCTGGATAGGTCCAGGAATATGTCTAGAATATCTTACCAAAAGTTCTCATAAATTCTCCGTGCTCATTTTTGGCAATCCGCGATGGTGCCCGAAATGGTTACCATTTCCTCTTTTTTTTTCTCATAACATGGCAATTAGGAATATCACAATACACACTCTTGATGTCTGAATATATGTTTTGAGGAAGTTGGGACCTAATAAAAAACCTATTATGATATTTTGAAACTTATGAGAAACAAAGGAAACCATTTGAGCTCTTTCAGAAATCCATATGTGTGCCCAAAATGCCAGCCATTTCCTATCTTTGTCATAACTTTGCAGGTAGGTAACCTCAAGACAATAAAACAATCTAAATGTCAAAATATGTTTTGAAGCATATTGAATTCAATAAAATATGTATTGAGGAATCTCAAACACATAAGATGTACTGTAATAAAATGCTTGAGCTCTTTCAGAAATATAAAAAAAAATGGCACCCAAAATGACCGCCATTTTTTGTTTTCTTGTAACCCTGAAAATCCTTTAAAAAATCAGCTTATCTTGCATTCAATTACAAATCGATCATTTAATTCTACTGAAAGGGGAATGTTGTGTCGGTTTAGCTGCTGAAACAATCAATTTCATGTAGTTAGTCAATGGATGGCACTATGTCTGTTTCTGAAAATAATTTGTGTTAGTTCATTAATTGTTCATCAGGCGAAGTTCAACATGATGCTGATGACAGCATACATTATGTGTGTAATAAGATATGCTTTCACTTATAAATTTTAATTCATTTAGCAAAACATTTGGTAGAATGATATCATGGATCATGAGAGTAAAGCAGATGATATTAAGGCCAGGACTCCTGAGAAGCAACATATGTGCTTCTAGCCCCAACATTAGCTGAAATGTCCAGCAGCGATGTAAGCTGGTGGACAGGGTCAATGACAGTAATTTGCATGTACATGTTGTAACTGAGACAATTCTCTTAAAAAAAAAAAAAAAAAAAAAAAAATTGCTTTCTTTTTTTGATGATGATGTTAACATGATTTACATTTCGTTGAAATGAATTTTTGAATTTCAAAATATGTTGTGTTTTCATGTAATATCTGTTGTGTTTTCATGTAATATCTGATAAAGTTCAGATGACATAGTTGATGGAAAGCCTTGGGCTGATTCATTGGTTTCCGATCATATGTCAGTCATGTGTCATTTGAGAACACAAAAACCATCAGTAAAAGTAAAGAAAGTTATGTGTCGTAAAATTGCATCAATTGATTTTGACACTCGTCTTTTCAGAATGATTTGAGAGCAAGCGATCTCATTACTTGCATGTGTGATGATTTAGATGAATTGGTCTCATTATATGAAAACTCTTTGACATCTGTTCTTGACAAACATGCACCACTTGTAACAAAATATGTGAGTGCGAGGCCCAAAACACCTTGGTTCAATGAAGACATTCGGCAAATGAAACGAAAGAGATGTAAAGCAGAAAAGAAATGGATGAAGAGCCACAACATATGTGATCATGATGATTGTAAGAGTATACGGAATATGACCTTGTCTCTAATGAATCGTGCCAGACAAGATTATTATAATGAATGTATAACTGAGAATGCTGCTGATCAGAAAAAGTTGTTTCATATTGCAAAACCTTTGTTAAAGGGGATGGCTAGTAACCGATCAGTGGGAGTCAGTGGGAATGCTGAGGGATGATTGTTCCAATCCTTGTGGGATTCATTTAAGAGTACATTATATATCTACTGTTGTGTGAAAATTATTTGCTTCAGAACGGTCTCACATTCAAGTAATGTGCAGGTTAATGCCCCGTCACTGACCAGGGACGCTTACCTGGAAACATTAAACTGCACGTTACTTGAATTTGAGACCATTCTGAAGCAAATAGTTTTCACACAAGAATAGATATATCATGTACTCTTAAATGAATCCCACAAGGATTGGAACAATCATCCCTCAGGAATCCCACTGATTCCCACTGATCAGTTACTAGCCATCCCCTTTAAACAAGAAGATATGTATAATGGATCCAATACCCACAAAGCTGGTTGTAAGGAACATTGATATTCTATTGCCAGTTCTTACAAAAATTATCAAGCTGTCTTTGACAAGTGGACACTTTCACAAGAATTGGAAGTTGGCTATAGTTAGACCATTATTGAAAAAGCCCGGTGCAAATTTACAGTTTTCAAATTGTAGACCCGTTAGTAATTTGCAATATGTGTCCAAACTGGTTGAAGCAGCAGAAGCAGGTCAAATTCAGCAACATCTTGTAACCAGTGATTTACTACCACCAATGCAGTCAGCATATAGACAAAACCACAGCAGAGAAACAGTCCTATTAAAGGTGAAAAATGATTTGCTGTTAGCAATGAATAAGCAACAGGTGGTATTTTTGGTTCTACTGGACATGAATGCAGCTTTTGATTTAATCAGACACGACATTCTTGTGAATGTTCTCCAAACACATTTTGGAATAACTGACAGAGCATTGTCATGGTTTGAGTCCTATTTAAATGATAGGAGACAGAGGGTTCAGGTCAATTCCAGTATGACCCCGTTTACAGTGCGGGGCCGGGCTCGGCCGCGGCCGAGTCCGGCCTCAATTGCGCGGCCGAGCCTCGCAATTTTGTCCGTTTACACTGCTGGGCTCGGCCGCGCTTTTGATTCAAACCTTTCAATATTTTGTCGTAGTGGCGCTCTGCTTGTAAACAAACGCAATTTGGTATTGTCTGGTTTTCAGACCCTTTGCCAAATGAATTCCGTGGCGACGAAGTCACCGTTCGGACAAAGGCCTTTGCCGAAGGAAAAAATCCTTTGCAGGACAAAACCACCTTAAACTATACTAGTTTTCCACGTTGAGGGGGTTAATATCCTGAATAGCGAAAGATACAGGCAGAGGGTTTGGAAGCCAGACTAAAATTGGCCGCGCAATTGGCCTCGCATTTGGCCCAGTTTGCCTTTACACCAAGAAGAGGCCGGGCTCGGCCGCGGCTCGGCCGCGGCCGAGACCACCTCCAGAGCGAGGCCAAATGCGAGGCCAATTTTGGCCTCGCATTTGGCCTTTTGCACGTTTACACTGAAGCGGGGCTGGGCTCGGCCGCGGCTCGGCCGCGGCCGAGCCTCGCACTGTAAACGGGGTCGTAGTCCAAGGAGTTTGATGTACCCTGGGGTGTGCCCCAAGGCTCCTGCCTGGGTCCCCTTCCTCTTTACTTTGTATGCTAGTAGGCTGTTCCATGAAATCCAACACAATTTCCCAGAAGTAATGTGTCATACCTATGCGGATGATACACAGCTGTACATATGACCCCGTTTACAGTGCGAGGCTCGGCCGCGGCTCGGCCGCGGCCGAGCCCAGCCCCGCTTCAGCGTAAACGTGCAAAAGGCCAAATGCGAGGCCAAAATTGGCCTCGCATTTGGCCTCGCTCTGGAGGTGGTCTCGGCCTCCTAGACCCCGTTTACAGTGCGGGGCTGGGCCGAGCCGCGGCCGAGCCGCTGCCGAGCCCAGCCTCAATTGCGAGGCCGGCCCCGCAGTTTTGTCCGTTTACACTGTAGGGCTCGGCCGCGCTTTTGATTCAAACCTTTCAATATTTTGTCGTAGTGGCGCTCTGCTTGTAAACAAATGCAATTTGGTATTGTCTGGTTTTCAGACCCTTTGCAAAATGAATTCCGTGGCGACGAAGTCGCCGTTCGGGCAAAGGCCTTTGCCGAAGGAAAGAATCCTTTGCAGGACAAAAACCACCTTAAACTATACTAGTTTTCGACGTTGAGGGGGTAAATATTCTGAATAGCAAAACATACAGGCAGAGGGTTTGGAAGCCAGACTAAAATTGGCCGCGCAATTGGCCTCGCATTTGGCCCAGTTTGCGTTTACACCAAGAAAAGGCCGGGCTCACCTCCGAGACCACCTCCAGAGCGAGGCCAAATGCGAGGCCAATGTTGGCCTTGCATTTGGCCTTTTGCGCGTTTACACTGAAGCGGGCTGGGCACGGCCGCGGCCGAGCCGCGGCCGAGCCCAGCCTCAATTGCGCGGCCGAGCCTCGCAATTTTGTCCGTTTACACTGCTGGGCTCGGCCGCGCTTTTAATTCAAACCTTTCAATATTTTGTCGTAGTGGCGCTCTGCTTGTAAACAAACGCAATTTGGTATAGCCTGGTTTTCAGACCCTTTGCCAACTGGATTCCGTGGCGACGAAGTCGCCGTTCGGGCAAAGGCCTTTGCCGAGGGAAAAATCCTTTGCAGGACAAAACCACCTTAAACTATACTAGTTTTCCACGTTGAGGGGGTTAATATCGTGAATAGCGAAATAGTACGGGGAGAGGGTCTGGAAGGCAGACTAAAATTGGCCGCGCATTTGGCCCAGTTTGCGTTTACACCAAGAAGAGGCCGGGCTCGGCCGCGGCTCGGCCGCGGCTCGGCCGCGGCCGAGACCACTTAGACCCCGTTTACAGTGCGAGGCTCGGCCGCGGCTCGGCCGCGGCCGAGCCCAGCCCCGCTTCAGTGTAAACGCGCGAAAGGCCAAATGCGAGGCCAAAATTGGCCTCGCATTTGGCCTCGCTCTGGAGGTGGTCTCGGCCTCTTCTTGGACCCCGTTTACAGTGCGGGGCCGGGCTCGGCCGCGGCTCGGCCGCGGCCGAGCCCGGCCTCAATTGCGCGGCCGAGCCTCGCAATTTTGTCCGTTTACACTGCTGGGCTCGGCCGCGCTTTTGATTCAAACCTTTCAATAATTTGTCGTAGTGGCGCTCTGCTTGTAAACAAATGCAATTTGGTATTGTCTGGTTTTCAGACCCTTTGCCAAATTAATTCCGTGGTGACGAAGTCGCCGTTCGGGCAAAGGCCTTTGCCGAAGGAAAGAATCCTTTGCAGGACAAAACCACCTTAAACTATACTGGTTTTCGACGTTGAGGGGGTTAATATCCTGAATAGCGAAAGATACAGGCAGAGGGTTTGGAAGCCAGACTAAAATTGGCCGCGCAATTGGCCGCGCATTTGGCCCAGTTTGCGTTTACACCAAGAAAAGGCCGGGCTCGGCCGCGGCTCGGCCGCGGCCGAGACCACCTCCAGAGCGAGGCCAAATGCGAGGCCAATTTTGGCCGCGGGCCGCGGCCGAGCCTCGCACTGTAAACGGGGTCTTGGTGTAAACGCAAACTGGGCCAAATGCGCGGCCAATTTTAGTCTGCCTTCCAGACCCTCTGCCCGTACTAATTCGCTATTCACGATATTAACCCCCTCAACGTCGACAACTAGTATAGTTTAAGGTGGTTTTGTCCTGCAAAGGATTTTTCGAGCCCGGCCCCGCGCTGTAAACGGGGTCCTCCAGAGCGAGGCCAAAATAATGCGAGGCCAATTTTGGCCTCGCATTTGGCCTTTTGCGCGTTTACACTGAAGCGGGGCTGGCCTCGGCCGCGGCCGAGTCTCGCACTGTAAACAGGGTCGCACTGGAAACGGGGTCCTATTCTGTGTCCATTATAAAGCGATGTAATTTGCATCTTCACAAATGGTTATTATCCAATAATCTTCTACTTAATGATAAGAAAACTGAATTTATAATAATGTATGTGGCACTCAACAGCAAGTTTCAAAATTAAGCACCGAAAGCCTGAAAGTGATTGATGTTGATATTTATCCTGTTTAAACTGATTCTGCAAGGGAATCTGGGAGTGTGGTTTGATTCACGCCTAGCCTTTGACAGACATATCTCTGAAGTGTGTAAAAATTCATTTTATCATTTGTTTAATATTGCACATATTCGGAAGCATTTGACATGGGAAAGTATAATGAAAAAATCGTCCATGCGTTTGTCACAAGCAGATTGGATTATTGTAACAGTTTATTTTATGGCTTACCTGATAATCAACTAGGTAAACTACAAAGGGTGCAAATGCATGTGCTAGATTAGTTTGCAATTCTCCTCGTTTTCTCATGGTAGTCCATTACTACGTGCATTACATTGGTTGCCTGTAAAGCAGAGAATCATATTCAAAACTCTTTATGGTACAGCACCAGTGTACATACAGGAACTTGCAGAGTTAAAAAACATCATTTCAAACATTTTATCACCTTCGAAGTTCACGGGATCAAACATTGTTGAAATATCCACCGGGGAAATCAAGTTACTCTCGGTGACAGGGCATTTTTATACTCTGCACCAAAATTATGGAATAATCTCCCTTTGTTTGTAAGACAAGCAGTTACAATTAATGAGTTTAAGGTCAGGTTAAAAAGTCATCTCTTGAAGTGATGTATTTTCTGTTTGAATTTCTTGTATGCATGTCATTTTGTAATGCGCAGTAGAGTATATTATTATTATTATAAGTATTATTATTATTATTATCATTATTATATCTATAGGAGATTTTTTTTTTCAATTGTAAATTGACATTACCATGTTTTCGGAGCTCTTTTGTTTTTGATCCATTTCCTATGAAATTTAAATATGTTGAACTAGTAATAGTTGAAATAAGGAGATTTTTTACCGTGCATTATGTTGTTTGATCAGACATGGAGATTGTAATAAGATTTTCAGTCTTAAAAGTGGAATTGCAAAATTGCAAATTTCAAAACGGAAATTCCGTATTGATTGGCTAGATGTCCATGGTCAACGATTGTATAGCACCATCTTGCATTCACTAGCGGTAAAACAGCAGTCCAATACAGAATTTGCATGCAATTTCCCTTTGTACTGCATCTGAAGAAGCACTAGTCTTAAACGACAAGATCACCTTCATATACATGTGGATTGAGTGCATGCAGCAATATAAGTAGAACACACCAGTGAAAGTTTGAGGGAAATTGGGCAATCTGTTAAAAAGTTACGAATATTTTGATTTTCTACGCAGTCTTTGCTGGATGAGAAGACTACTGTCACACGTAGAACGAAATAAGGAAAATATAAAGGGAATTTCACAAAATTTCATTATTTGAGAAAAAAAAAATATAGATCCTTTGACTTGTCACTACCGTCCTGCCTTATGGAGGAGTTAACTCTAGTGCTCTTTTATTATACGAGAAAAGTGAAAATACGTTTAATTTTCTTTATATTGTTTTACACATGTGTCATCACAAGCTGTAGTAGTCGTCTCATCCTGCAATGGCAGCACTGAAACCTAAAAAATTCATAACTTTTGAACGGATTGTCTGATTTTCCTCCAACTTTCACTGATGTGTTCTACTAATATTGCTGCATTCACTCAATCCACATGTATTATTATGAAGGTGATCTTGTCCTTGAATGTTGTAAAATACTGTACCCTTATAGAACATGACCAGCTGATCAGATCATAAATGATACTGTAAAAACTGATATTTTCACAATGCTTTAATTTTCAAAGAATTTCATGAATCAGTAGGTTGGGCCGCTAATTTAACAACACGTGCAAAAATTTCTGTGATCTCCTCATTTGCGAACATATCTGCACATGAAAGTAACAGCTTTTACGGTAATATCACATCGCATAATATCATATATCATCGCAATATCATCGCAATATATCAGATCATCATATTGTATCATATCATGTCATAACTAAATGATCATGATCATATCATATCATATCATATCATATCATATCATATCATAATTTTATATAGTGCAATTGTACCACCATAATCTGTGAATCCCCAGTTTCAAAGATGATGATCATTGAGCGACCGATATCAGACCCCATGCATATCACCGTTCTTGACCTAGTGACAACATCACATCTGGTTTCTTATTTTGTGATGTGAAGACCTATTCACATCAGCAGACAATCGTCATGCTAATGTTGATGAAACAGCAAGCAAGCACATGATACACTGGAAACACATACATAATGATTCCTACGTTTTATTGCCCCAGCAATTTGGCCGCCAATGCGATTACGACGTACACGTTTAATGAGTATGAAAAAGGAAGAAACCCAAGGTCCATCGAACTGTCAAAATTGGAGCATGTGATCGCCAATGACGTCATACAAAAAGCAGGTGATTTTTTTTTTCTTCTTCTTTTCTTACTATCATTTTACTGTCTTCATATCTTCCTCTGTCACCAAGTTGTAATGAGCCATGCAAAGAATAATATCTTTGTCCAAGCATCTGTTTACTCTTGGCGAAAGACATTTGAAATAAGTGATGTACAGCATATTTATTAAAATAGCTTGCCTGGTGAGCATGTACAAATACAAGTTCGGCTTTCAGCTATTGACTTACTTTAAGCTGGGAAAATGACCCCCCCAAAAAAAAAAACAAAAAAACAACAACAACAACAACAAAAACAAACAAACAAACAAACAAACAAAAAACACAAAAAACAACAACAACAAACAAACAAACAAAAAGAAAGACAGAATGAAGTTTGATTTCTCTTAGATATGATAAAAGGCAATCCTGTGCTGATCCCCTCTTTAGAAGGGAAAAATATAGATTGACCTTCACATAAGTGAACTATTGCATGGTCTGTTTGCTACAGGTACTGGTCTATACTCGGCAAAGATCGTGAGCTCACACCTTGTCAGCCATTTCGTGCCTTTCCTCCCCCTTGAGAGGGCACACGTCCGCCAGTGCATTCTGGAAGAGTTCCGTCGCCGCAGAACGCGAGTGAGTGAAGAGGCCGAGGAGGAGGTGTTGTCAATGCTGCAATTCAATGGACCCCACGACTCACGGCAATTCTCTGTTAAAGGCTGCAAAAATGTACAGGAGAAGGTTAATGTTTATATGTATAGCATATTCAACAGGAATCAGGACACATACAGAAATGAACTGTGATAAGAACTTGTTGACAAATAAAAATCTCAAACTCCACTTCCTGATCGCCGAGTTATCTTTCTCAGTTAAAAAGACATGTATACACTGCCATGTAGGTCGCATGAACACCTTTAAAATCTCATTAAATTGTCATAGTTACTGTTTTTAAATCATTTCTATATTATTCTCCACTTGTGGAAAGGATTGTCTTTTATTCCAAAGAGTGCTTTTTGCACATTCAAAAGACGTTCAACATTTAGCAGACAAATGAGGTAAGTATATGAATTTATTTTAAGAAGTCCACGCACAAGTGAACGAGTGAAAAATATTAATAGTACAGTTTCATTGATATTAAAACCTAGTTGAGATTGTGTATGGAAATATTTCTGTATCAATACACTGGAATCATGTGCTTAACAACAAAATAAAGCCAAAATTGGAAGAAGGGCAACAAAAGAACCATCCTGTGAGAAAACAGAACATTTAATTTGGTGTATATACTGTGTAGTGAAACCTGCAAGATTATTATATTTTCTGTATATATATTTTTGTTTTCATTTGAGCAGAATCGCCATTCATCCGTAAACAATTTAATTGATGCAGTTGTGGACTTTAGATAATTTCATACAAAAATATATCTCCTTGGAAAGTGAGGATTCTTTTACTGTAGTTCATCTTTGGTTATGTAAAATTTTATTTCTTAAGGTAAGAGCATGAACAAAAAAAAAATGGAATTTATCACTGAGATAAGACAGGTAAAGATTGTAAATTGATCCATATATTGTATGTGCTACAAGTTTTGACCAATGAACCTGAAATCTGTTTAGCTTTGTTAAGTGTTGTACGAGTCATTCATTGGAAATTCGTAGTTTACATTCATTATGATACAAACCGACGTATTCTAAAATACATGAACTTGCAATTGGGCAAGATAGGATTTACAACTAATTGTCCAAATGAAAGTGCAGTACTCAAAATAGCAATGTATTACTGACATATAGAAAGTAATCTGGTTGAGGAACTGATGTAATCCTCTCAACAGATCAACACTTTTTATAACTTTCTTCTTTAAATGATCGATATGACTGCTACTTGAAAGACTTTGGTCAATGGCTATATAGAAATTCTTCAGTACTTGCAGGAGTCTACCTTTGTTTTTGTTTTTAATCTAGACTTCAGGTGATACAGCAATCTGTTATTATGTTCGAATGTGAAACATTGATATATTCTAGTGAATATTACATTACATTACATTATATCAAAATAATTTTCCATAAGCTCAATTACATTTAACCAGTTTGATAACTTTGACCAATCTGTCTTATTTAAAATTTACTCCAGTTTCTCTTGGATCTTTGCTGAAATGGATAGACGAGTGTCATTTGCAAACACTAATACTAATTTACATGAATACATCCTGCCTGGCATGTCATTTAATGGAAAAAAAAAAATTCTTTCAGCCATTAACACTGACATTTAGCGGAACTATTTCCATGGAATGCATAGCTCTAAAACCTGACTGAAAGTTTAGTTTAAACATTCAGTCAAGTATTTAACATAATTGATTAGCATTTTCTTCATAAAAAAATAATGAAATATGGTTTTGACATGAAGTATTTATCTTTATTGCATTGAGAATAACCCTTTACATGTATGCCCGGACGAAATCTGCAATTTTTTAAATTCTACTGTAGTACTGCACTTTGTGCTGTGGTATTTTGGTGTCTTTTTATTTTTCTTTATGAATTTCATGCTCACAGAAGGTAGCTGACCTTTATAGTATATCCTTCCTTATTATGCTGTTGCCCACGCTATGCTGTTTGTTGAATATGTATGTGCAACAGTGTAGATTCAGATTAGGCCGCATGCTTTCGCCAGCAACAGTCTTTGTGAGCCTCCAGTGTAATCAGATTACAGTTAGAAGCAGTTTAGAGGCAATTTTATTTTTGATGTTTAGTTAGATACATGTACTTAATCTATCTTATATACAGGACTTATATGTAGAAGGAATGATGGTCAAAGTAAACAAGATAATGACTGATTTAACACACTCTCTGAACGGTTACTATTGCCTGAACAGATCAGGTATCAGACTCTGTCCTCCTCACACAAAACATACTCGTTTTAGAAGTTCTTTTGTCCCGGATTCCATTCACACATATTATGTCAAGAGTAATTAGATATATCACAAGTCAGCTGGATTTATCTGATGTTAGATATTGGAATATAAGACAAATGTAGTACAGGAATTATTTTCCTATTCGTCGAAGTTCAGATTCTTCATTTTGAGTCTTCACTGCCTGAAATGATTGGGTGCTTGTTCAAACATTGAGATTCAGATATTCCTGTACATTCTTGTAATTCCCTTTGCTGTGCAGGGTACTGTAAGCTAGAGAAAAGGGATTAACACCTCTGGACCCTTATGTATGAAATATGTTGATTTTTAGTACGGAAATAAAACAAATAAACAAACAAACAAACCTCTGAATAGCCTATTCTCACATCGTGAATTAGTAAATCAAGTGACTTTTTATCTATATACACTAGTATTGCATTTGTAATTTTTTGAAAATGTGCATCTATAAAAGGTGTTTTTTTTTTGGACAAAAATCGGTTTGAAATCGCTGAGATGTCCAGAAACAAAGAGGGTCCTAAGAAATGGTGGGTAGCACTTTTTATTAAGACCACTTTGTTTGACTTTGTTTTTGGATATTTCACTCATTTCAAACTCGATTTTCTTCAAACAAGCTGTTAATTCTTCGTAGAATGGTATGCTGTGTAATATTGTAGGTAACGGGTTTGTAATGATCTCGCAAAATTAAAAAACTGAATCCCCATCTCGGGTAGTGGCAGTGCCACTACAATCTACAATTAATGTAAGCAATATCGGTGACAGATGCAAGATTCCACTAGAAATTGTATGTCCTGTGCTATTTTACACATATTTCTTATTTGAGACTTTTCATTAAATGAAATTGTCACTTACATTTTGCTTTATGTCTCATCATTTTGTTTCGATTAGTTATTATTTTTGTCTACAGATGTATTTAAGGGTGTTTTTTTTTTTCTGGAGTTTTAGTTAGATTGTTTCCTAGTGTTTCTGTGATCCAGAGAACAGCTGTCCTTACCTATGGCCTTCCACTGCCTGCGCCGGGAACCACTCTACCCTACTTTGGCAAAAGGAAGCAAGTGACAAAAGTGACATTTCTCGTAAAAGAGCAAAATGTGTCTGTCATTTACACTGACGTCAATGGACTATCATGATGTCTTATCTAACATATCTCTTGGTAGGATGAGTGTTTCTGCTTGAAATTTGGCCTGGAAGAAGAGTTCATTATGTGAATTATGAAAACATCAATGAATACGGATGGTATGTCACTTGCTTCCTTTTGCCAAAGTAGGGCACCACTGCTTAGAATGTGCTAGTCATTCAAGCGCAAGCCATTGATTCACAAGAGAAAAGGCAACTGTTGAATCCGGATAGTAATAATAATATGATCCTATTTATCCAGGATATATTCTCTTCAGTGTTCATACTGAACTACCAGAGTATCCTACCAATAAACTCCAACATTGGCAGGCACTAATTTATACACCTGGTCTTATAGAAGAACATCTTAAAGAAAACATCTTGTGTATTATGTCAGAGGATGAACGCACCATGCAGGATTCGATTCGAACCCGTTTGATTGTAAAATTAATTCAGAGTCTTATCCACAGCTCCATGCTTATCGCTTCTACTTCATAAATCGCACATGCAGATATATATTCATGAGGAAAGGATCTACAAAAGAAGCTCACGCTAAACCATATGGAACTAACTTAATGGTGACTGGCAAACCTAAGAAAGTATATCGTATCTGAACTCCGTTTTAGTAAGGTACACTATGTAGAAGATGGAAATACAAACATGCAGTCATTAAGCCTTTGCTAATTGAGGACTTTAGTTTATCTTAACACACATTAAAATATAGAAACAAACGTATGCAAATCGAAATACTATCGGATACACAATTTTCGACGTATCCGATTAAAAATACCTAGGTGAGGACAGTACAGATAACAGTATGCATGCATAGTGCTATGAAGACATTAATGACTGAAGTTTCATAGGGGCCTACACTGTATTTGATTAGAGGCGGATACAGGGATGCCCTGATGGGGGGGGGGGGGGAGGAGGCAGCATTTGTAGCTGACCTGAGCCAAAGCTATAGGCTCAAGTGAGATTCATGTACATGATTGTATTGCGATCGCTCTTCGTCCGGCGTCCGTCGTGCGTCATGCGTAAACTTTTTACATTTTCATCTTCTTGGAGAACCCCATGACCGTTCATGCAGCCTATATTGCTCATGCAGATCCAGGGCTGCCTGGGGGAGGTGGGGGGGGGGGGGGCTGCAGCTAGTACCGCAGCTAGTAGTATCGCGACGGCTGTCCGTATAATACTACATTTCATGATAAAGCATCTACAAATGCGGACCTATATTGTACATTTTCATCTTCTTGCTGAAAACAACATAATGGATTTTCACCAAACTTGGCAAGTAGCATTTCTAGGGGGATAGGATCTCAAAGTGTTTGAATGGGCACCATGCTATCCTTGGGGATCCAGGGGACCCAAATCTTCTAAATTAAGGAATATATTCAATAATATTCTTCTCTAGAATCAGAAGTAATACAATCTTTAAGTCTTTATTCCAAACTGCAAAGTCCAACTTTCTATAAACAGTGTACTTGGCAGTTATTTTTATCGGTTACAGCTCGTTATTCCGAAGGTTCGTTATTCCTAAGGCTCTTCAGTCCGAAGATTCGTTATTCCGAAGGTTCGTTTTTCCGAATTTCATTTTCGGATGAACAAATCTTCGGAATAACGAACCTTCGGAATAACGCAACAAATGTTCGGATTAACGAACCCTTTTTTATTTTCTGATTAACGAACCTCTAGGTATAGGGAATTTGTGTGTTTCGGATTAACGAACCTTCGGAATAACGAACCTTCGGAATATCGAACCTTCAGAATAACGAACAGCACCCATTTTTACCAGTGTGCTGGAATATGCAAATGGACACCATGCCCCCAGCTCTTAAAGCTGCCCCGCCTCCAGTTTCCAATGTACTCAGGTAAGAGTCTGCAAGAATGCATGGAAGGTGAACTTGCGATACTCGGGTGAGCGCGAGACCCCCGGGCCTCTTGTCACTATTTTCAGCATCTTTCAGGTTATTGTATGGCAGATTTTCGCCAAACGTGGCAGGTAGCATCCCCAGGGTAATAAAATCCCACTTTGTTTGAAAGGGCATCTGGTCTGCGGACGGGGGATGGGTTTGGGGATGGGACAAAGGCCCCAAATTCAAGTGATTGTGAAAAAAAAAAAATCTCCAGAACCGAAAGTGATAGAGCCAATACAGGGATTATTAGTAAGTACAATTATGCAGTTTCGATAGAAATCGAGTTCATCTACCATCGGTACATGCAGTGGCGTATCTAGGGGGGGGGGGGCAAGGGGGGCACGTGCCCCGGGCGCCACTCCTTAGGGGCGCAAAAAAACGGAAAAAAAAAACGAAGAAGAAGAAGAAAAAAAAAAGGGGAAAAAACATTCCATGTTCTGTGAGCTGAAATACAAAAATTTTCGGCTCGCTCGCTGCGCTCGCTCGCCAAAATTTATATGAAAAAGAAGGTAAGAACAAAACGTGATGATGACAAAATGACAGTGTCTATTGTGTTCACACATGTCATTTTATATTTAGCAGGCAAAATGTTTCACGGAGCAGCGGCTGCAATTTCGTTCTGAAGCGATCGCCAATTGGATCAAAAGAAGGCGCCAACGGTTTCGAACATACGGGGGGGGGGGGCGCAAAAAACCCCGAATCAAACAAGATAACAACAAAACGTAATGATGACGCGGAAATATACAAATTTCGGTTCAGTCGCTCGTACTAATTTAGAATATTTTTTTCAAGTCCTCATTTTTTTTCAAGTACGTCAACTCCACTGGCTGCCAGTCAAAGCAAGAATATCCTTCAAGCTTCTCCTACTGGTCTACAAAGTAGTCAACAAAAGAGCTCCAGAGTACATTGGGGAGTGTCTGGTACGACACTCTCACTCTAGGCGCACTCGTCTTTCATCATCCGTTACCTTTACTCAGCCACACACGAAAAAACTAGCCGGAGATGCAGCTTTCTCTTCTTCTGCTCCTAGGCTGTGGAATAAGCTCCCTCCTCTTCTCAAATCTTCACCCACACTTGATCATTTCAAGCAAAACTTGAAGACTTGTTTATTTTGATGTCCCTGTATGTGCACTGGACTTATACTGTCACTGCCTGGTATTTTGTATATATTTTATCTCCTATATGGCGACCAGGGATGACATGTCATAGCGCTTTGCATCCAGTTGAAAAGGCGCTCTATAAATATCTACTATTATTATTATTAAATCGTTATCTATAAGGCCGTCACTATATCTTGATTAGAATTGTAAGATTTAATAAGCAGAAAATGACAAGAGTTTCATGATTTGTAAGCTGAAATACAAACATTTTCGGCTCGCTCGCTGCGCTCGCTCTCCAAAATTTGTATAATAAAAGAGAAGAAGATAAGAACAAAACGTGACGATGACGCGGACAAAATGATAATGTCTATTGTGTTCACTCATGTCATTTTATATTTAGCAGGAAAAATGTTACACGGAGCAGCGACTGCAATTTCATTCGTTCTGAAGCGATCGCCGATTGGATCAAAAGAGGACGCCAACGGTTTCGAACATACGGGGGAGGGGGGCGCAAAAAAAAAAATCAAAAAAGATAAGAAAAAAACGTAATGATGACGCAGAAATATACAAATTTCGGCTCACTCGCCCGTACTAATTTAGAGTATTTTTTCAAGTCCTCAGTTTGTTGGTATAAATCGTTATCTATAAGGTCGTCACTATAATTGTGAGATTTAATAAGCAAAAAATGACAAGAATTCCATGTTTTGTAAGCTGAAATACAAAAATTTTCGGCTCGCTCGCTGCGCTCGCTCGCTAGAATTTATATATAAAAAAAGATAAGAACAATACGTGATGATGACGAGGACATATACAAATCTCAGCTCACTCGCGCGCACTAATAATTTTTAAAGTATTTTTTAAAGTCCTCAGTTTTTTTGGTATAAATCATTATCTATAAGGCCGTCACCATATCTTGATTAGAATTGTAAGATTTGGTAAGCAAAAAATGACAAGAATTCCATGTTTTGTAAGCTGAAATACAAAAGTTTTCGGCTCGCTCGCTGCGCTCGCTCGCCCAAATCTATCAAAATTCATTACATTTAAATCACCCTCAAAAGATCCCTTTTAAATGCTTGAAAAAGCATCATGTGGACTTTGTTTAAAGTCCCTACCGGGATGGTGGTGGGGTTGAACACCTTTTCAGAAATTAGGGGCGCAATTTTCGTGCTTGCCCCGGGCGCCGTTTTCCCTAGATACGCCACTGGGTACATGATACTGTTGAAATGATTAAATTTATGAATCGTTCATTTTCCGGTAGCGTTGGTGCATTTCCTGTCAAAATTGAAGGTCATGTTTACCTTTGGGAGCAGTGATTAAAAAAATTTTCAAGAAATCACATTTGATGCATTATGTGAAGGTCAGTTGTATCACAAAACATCCTACCATATTTAATTTTCGTGATAAAGCCTTAAATATAAGGAGATATCTGTATATTTCGCAATAAACCGTAACTGTACACGGTTTAGTCTTGAAACATTCTTATTATTACTATTGTTCAGATTTTTAATATCTGTACTGATTCAAATTTTTACAGTGGTTTTTTTCTATCCCTAACTCACATTTTAGAACTATTTTAATGCAGGGTTTTTGTTTCAACTACAAATGGTAAATTATGTCTTAAACGTCTGTATATTTTCTGGCGTTTGTACAAATCTCGGCTCCACAGACCTCTCAAAGGGCAGGAAAGGCACAAAATGACTGACGAGGTGTGAGCTCACGATCTTAGCTAAGCAGTGACAGCTCACTTACAGTATGTAAAAAAAAAAAAAAAAAAAAAAAGAAAAAAAAGAAGTACAATCGGATTTTCGAATTGATGACTCCGAATATGATGAAACTGTCTAAATGATACTTCAGGGTCTTAAAGGGAAGGTAAACCCAAAGAGCAATGTGGATTGAGTGAAAGCAGCAACATTAGTAGAACACATCAGTGAAAGTTTGAGAAAAATCGGACAATCGATGCAAAAGTTATGAATTTTTAAAGTTTTGGTGTTGGAACCGCTGGATGAGGAGACTACTAGAGGATATGACGTATGAGTGGACAACAATACAAAGAAAATATAAAGGATATTCAACAAAAATTCACTTTTCTAGAATTATGAAAGAGCAGTGGACCAACCGCTTTCAGAAAGCAGGGGGAATAATTGCTACCCTTAACATCTGTCAATATCAAGTTGATGGAATTTGTAATTTTCATGAAAAATTGATTTTTGTAGTATTTTCTTTATATTTTCTTGATATTGTAGTCCACTCATACGTCATAACCTCTAGTAGTCTCCTCATCCAGCGGTTCCAACACCAAAACTTTAAAAATTCATAACTTTTGCATCGATTGTCCGATTTTCTTCAAACTTTCACTGATGTGTTCTACTAATGTTGCTGCTTTCACTCAATCCACATTGTTCTTGGGGTTTATCTTCCTTTTAAGATGTAACATCTTCGCTCTATTTTGCAGAAAACCTCGTTCAGTTGGTTAAGTGGTTACAGAGAAATGTGGATTGTTGTAAAGCATGTCATGGGTCTGATTCTTCCAAGTTTAAAACTTGGATGCTCTTGGAACTACACGTTAATCATGTTAATGTGTGAACACAATAAATTGCTTGGAGGAAAGAGATTCCTGACATGCTCTACAAAACTCCTCATTTCTCTTGACCACTGAAGCAAATCGAATGGGATTTTCTGTAAGATGTGGGCAATGAGTTCTAGTTCCATACACTGAATTTGTATTTAGATGATTTACTTTCTTTTAAAGTTATAATTGCAGAGGTTCCCATAGTATTTTTTTTTTGGGGGGGGGGGGCATACGGCATATGAAGGTCAATCCTCATGTTATTCCTTTCATAGGGTTGATTAGCACGGAATGCAATATGACCACTTATACTGAGAGATCAAACTTTTTTCTGTTTTTAGGTTTGTTTTGTTCTGTATTTTTTAGTGGAGGGGTATCTCTTCTTATATATACCAACAGCCGAAAGTAGAACGTTTATCTATACATGTTTACAAGCCAAGCTATTTTGATTATTGCAACAGCCATTCATTTTTAAGGAGACCTCCGGATGATTTTAGACTTTTGCAGTTGAACATCTTTCAATATTGGTTTATAGTGATTAGGTAATCGGGATGAGGACAAAGAATGTTTTAAAAATTCATAACAAATCGCAATAAACAAGATGGTACAATTAAGAATGTATGAATGGGTGCTCATAGAAGTAGATAAAAAGAAGAAAGCATGCATAAATTTTACACAGGTGCCTTGTTAATCACGCGGTTTTGTAATGGATTAGGCCTACGTTGCTACATTAGTGGAATATTGAGCCTCTATGTCGTCATCCTTCTTCAGTGTAGCACTTATTATGTCTTGGGTTATTGACATGGTACTATCGACCTATGTACTACAATTCAGGTTTCAGGTTTCAGGTTTATTTAACCCTTCCATAAAATAAAATAAAAAATCAACATATAACAGAAACATGCAGCATTACAGTCAATAAGACTACACAAAAGCATCATTATTGCAACAACATTCATGAGAAATGTAACAAAACAAAATGATTGGATATGTGAAATTATGAAAAAAAATGATGCGAAATTATGAATTGTCTGGATTTTTTGTTGATATTTGTCGATTTGAATCTATTTGCTGGATGTAGCGTGAGTTGGATATCATGCATTATTTTGTCTGCACGTGCTTATACACGCACAAAACCCATCACAGAGACACAACAAAGATGCAATAGGGAATTGATAAGACCGGTAAAATTGATAAATTTGGAGATATAAACCTAAAAACGTGCTCCGATACCATACTTGTTGACATCTGTAATTAACTCACAAACGTGCTTGCTCTCGAACGAGGAGTAACCTGTATTTGATAAAAGTTTAACAGACATAAGAAATTTATGTTTATAAATGGAAAAGTATACTGCTAAAAATACGTCTTAAACTGCATTTACACCAAATACGGCGCGGGTCACGGAACGGTGTTTTGCTATGGTGCGCCAAAAGGAACCATGTCTGATACTGCTGATGATCACTTCCCCTCATTAAAAAAAGTAATAATGAAATAAAATAAATAAATAATAAATTGTTACAAAATTAATCTTCTACTGTTGATTATGTTGCTCTTGATTTTGACATAAAGAATAACATCTTGGGTGATTTTTGTACCGATTAATGATTATTTTTTTTAACAGAACCAGACATGGTTCGTTTTTGGCGTATCTTTGTAGCAAAAACCCAGCCGGTGGCCCGTACCGTGCTCGGTGTAAACGCGCCATTACTCAGGACTTTATTGCACAGACTTTCAGTTTATGTTTTTAAAGATAAGACTATCAAAAAAATAGAAGCACTTAACTGAAGAAATTAGGTTTGTAAACGCCATAATATGCACACCCACTCAGGAAGATGGCTTCTTGTCAGCTCTGGGTATACCGTATACATAATGCACGTGCAAGGCACCCGAGTACAAGGAGGCTACAAAAGGTTTGATTAACGTGTCACAGCCTATTATAGTACCACACCTAATCGCAACATCCACTGTAAGGTCTCAGTTCAACCAAAGAAGAGCTAGAGAAGAATACCAACGTCAGACCCTTCACCAGCACCGGCGATGTTGTCACCCGTGGTCATAGCTTTCGCATTGATCTGCCTGACAAGAGACAGTAATGGTGAGGACATATGCATTTCTTTCATTGTCTTTACTTTTCATTTTGTTTTCTCTGTGACAATAAGGTGTGTATAGATTGTGGACTTTTATCACATAAGTACACATTCAGTCTTCAATATCAAGCGGGGTTAGCTTGTATCCCAGTGGAGAGCTATTTTGTTGAAAGGGGTTCTAGAAAGACGAGAGTTTGTCTATACCTCCCCTATATTCCCCAACCATGTAACCGTTTTCACTGATGCTCTTTTTGACTTGGGCCTACTAAGTATATACTGGCTTACAACACGCAAACGTCAACTGTTGCACCTGGTGGGTAGACCTTTACAAAATTCGACAGTATGGAGTTTCTCCAGTGCCCCATTGCATAAAAATATGTGAGGGTACCGGTATATCAACTTTGGATGGAATGGCAACTTCCCATACCAACAGCCAATCAGTAAGCTAGACTCTTGTCGTTACCATGACAATTGACATTCAAGCAGGGGATGCTATCATATCAACGTTTTATGGGGTGATTAACACGTGCGGAAACACTGACAGAAGTCTGATTACAAAATTGTACAGAAGTTACCTCCTTGCCTTGTGTGTTAAACGGTAATCATCTCCTCATAAATTTGGATAATCAAGTGATTGTGCCGTTTTTAATGAACTTTGAAAGTGCTCTGAGAAGACTGTTTGTTGTTGATATTTTTTTTTTTTTGGTCTGTAATAATTCTTTCTCATTTTATTATGTACTATGCGACATGCAGCTGTTTGCACAAGGACGAGATCTATGTGCAAGCAGTCTTTTCAAAATGGAACCATGAGTCAACTGAATCTACTGTCAAAGACACCATCTCTGCCTCAGTGCAGAAGGTTCCCTGTTCCGGACATACGTTGTTTTGCTCAAGGTATGAAGGAAAATGAACTAAGTTGATTTATAGAAACACTGGTCTTTGTTCTTTGAATCTTGAAAAAAAGAATTTCACAAATTGCATATAACAGAATCAATGACCTGAATAGTACCTTTGAATTATACTAAAATCAGCCCCGAACAAGACATTTCGTTTTCAGATCCAACTTATCCTGGTATATTGTTAAGGCAAACAAACAAACAGATCATCCCAATGTGGCAACAAGTATAGCAGGGTTTCACAGTAAAGAAATATTTAGAAGTAAAAAAATCTGAATCTATTAGACAAACGTTAGCAGTCTTTCTAAGTTTTTGTTTTGTTTTGTTTTTAGGGTTGTCTTAGATTGTGGTAGATTTAAAGGATTGTCGTATCCAGATTTCAATGAAAGGATGTTGTAATAGCGGCTCAAGATAATTAGCGAGCCATTGCGATTGTTCGCCGTCCGGCGTGTTATCATGCATCGTCCGTCGCAAAAAAACAAAACAAAACAAAAAACAAAAAAAAACAAAAAAGCAAAAACAAAACAAAAACAAAAACAAATACCAACTTTCAGTCTTTTATCTTGTATTTGACGCCGTAATTGCATCTAGAATCTAACCTGTAGCATAAATCACGAGGTTAAGACGGGGTCATAGTTAAACAATGGTGGTGTAGCGACGCCCTCTAGATCACCTAGGAAATAGGCGGAACCCAAAATACATGTACCCCATATTAGGAGGGTGATGCACAAGGAGTCTACAGCAATTCCATAGTCTCAAGAAGTTTATAATACAATGTACTTAGTTCGGTGGAGTACCGTAAAGGCAAAGTGCAAATGCTCAGGTGAGCACTAAAAGACTCGCGGGTGTTATGCTTTCCTATAAAATGTATTCTGACTGCGAGCATTTCGTATCAATTTCAATGTTTAAATAATGTGTAGGGCGCCCTCTATCTTCTTTCTCTTCATCTCTCTCTCTCTCTCTCTCTCTCTCTCTCTCTCTCTATATATATATATATATATATGTATATGATATAAACTATATAACATGTTTGTGTGTGTGTGTGTGTGTGTGTGTGTGAAAATTGTATAATTACTTCCTGCATACATGGTTTAAACAAAATCAGACATGGACATTTCTGCCAAGGATGATACCGCCAACTATGGAGATGCACCTGTGCCTGAGCATGCTGAGAAAACAGGTCGGTCATAGTGTAGACTTTGGTGACTTTGTACCACTCAATACCGAATAGCGAACTGTGAATCATATAACATTGTTACTTCAGACAGTGATCCATAACCTCGAGGATTCGTACCTTCGAAGATATTTTCTATGGGGCGCCGAGTGTTGCACGGTCGATTTGATTTGATTTGATTTGATTTGATTTTATTGTTCCACATTTCAAAACATCAAACATGATACGATCGATTGAACATAAGATTGAACATAGCGTCGTAAATTACAACGTTAAGAAATCAGTCAATTTCGTTAAGAAATCAGTCAATTTCGTTAAGAAATCAGTCAATTCGTAACGAAATGGACCGTGCGACACTTGGCGGCCCATAGAAGTTATCCTCGAGGTTTAGAATTACAGCGTGGACGTAACTAATGACATACCAACATATCAAATCAATCTTTGGATTCATGAATGGCCACTCGTAAAGCAATCAAAAGCTTACAGCCAGGCAATCATGGGAGTGACAGCTGTAGGTCTTCTATGTCCTCTCAATTCCCTCTTGGGTTTCCCTTGCTCAGCGTGTAGGCGTTTTCTTTTCTTTTTTTTTTTTCCTTTCCTTCCATTCTTTCCATCTATTCTGTCAAGTCGTGTCATGTTGTTGTGTTCCTCCTGTTTTGTTGCGTCCTGTCTTAAATTATATTTGTGCTAAGTATTTGCAAATAAGTATTTCATAAGATTTTTTGAGTGGTTCACAATATACAAGCTTTCTTTTCAAGTGGACCTCTCAATTCTTTTTTTTTTTTCTCAACTGAAGCATAATTTTGTACTTTTGCCAGTATGCATTCTTATGTTAATCTGTATCATTTATCCTTTGCAAAGTCGAATGTACATGTTTATGATATAATTCCTGATTTATTCTGTGTTATGCTTCGTTGGAAAAAAAAAAGAAGAATGAAAATAAATTAATTGAATTGAATTGAATTAAAAATGATCACCTACTAAGTGATTTTTGACAGTGTACTTTGGACTGCATTTCTCGAGCATGTTAGTGTCTGAAAGAATGATATCTTCTCCTTAGCTGAGGACGTTTGGCTTCCTCGTGACTGCTCTGAAATAGACCAAAGTCAGTCAGGAAAAAGTGGGCTGTATGAGGTCCAACCAGCTGGAGGGAACCCGTCATTCCAAGTATACTGCGATATGGACACGGACGGAGGAAACTGGACGGTTAGTTAGTTTGTTTTTATTCTGTTTCCTTATTTTCACTTTTTATTTGTCAATCGGTATGCATTTGCTGACCATGAAATTTACGTTTGTTTTGGGTTTAGTTGGTTTGTTTTTAGAGGAATGAAATAAATTGCAGCATTTAGAGGCCATGGCATCACTGCCAAATATTTCTCCATCATGATATTTTGAATCTAATAAGAGAAGCACTCTGAGAGTGCAGACCTCCGCCAAGCAGCTCATTTCCACCACGGATCTTGTTCTTCCGTAGATATCAATGATTTCTACCCATACGTATGCATGCTGAAAATCGCCCGATCTGGGCCAGTTTACCAGAGCTAGAGCACGCACCCTAGTGCGCGTATGAAAACCTCAAAAATACACAGCTTAAACTCCCAAATAAAGTTCATTGACCCTACCTGCCAAAATATCGAAAATCCTTCCTAAAAAGTAAAATTCATAAAAAATTCCCGGATCACTTCCAATATTTAATCATCTGTTACTTGTGTCATTCTCAACCTTCCCTGTAAGTTTTATCTAAATCCGTTAACAACTTTTTGAGTTATTTTGCACATGGACAAACAAACCAACAAACTAACGCCGATTAAAACATAACTTCCTCCCGTTGCGGAGGTAGAGGTAATAAAAACGTGAAAGACAACCGTGAGAGATTCTCCATTTGGAGAATTAAGGTAAACGGCGCAATTCTTTAACGAGGGATCATGTCTGAGAGCTGTAAATTGAGTAAAAATTGAAATTGGTCAACATACTGATTATTCGGAAAAGTTACAGAAATAAATACGCCACGAAACGTGGTAGATACAGCCTTGTTTCTTTCGTATAATGTAATGACAAAAAAGGAGTCGTTTCTTCACTACGCACTGTATTCTCAAGTAAACATCAGAAGATGTTAGTGACTTAACACATAACATACCATTATTTTGTTATGGCTGTATAAATAGCACAATTTTTCGGAAAAAAACCCACACACATCATCAATAACAACAAAACACTCACCAAAAACCACAGGTTTTCCAGCGCCGCATTGATGGAACACAGAATTTCAATCGCAGTTGGATCGATTACAAGACTGGATTTGGAGACCTGACATCAGAATACTGGCTTGGAAATGACAAGATTTACCAGATGACGTCACAAACATCACAACGCAACTACGAACTGCGCATCGACTTGACCGACGAAGAAGGGAACACGAAATTCGCCAAATACGAGTCTTTCAGGATCGACAACGAAACCATGAAATATCGCCTGCATATTGGTAGTTACTCTGGAAACGCAGGTAATTCTGACCATATAATCATTCATCACATTAATTTGTGAAGTAATTGTCAGAATAAACGTGTTGTTATGTAAACGTGAAAACTTCTACAAATCGATGTGATGCATGCATTAATACTCCCATCTATTCTGTAAAACCATATCTCACACAATCACTTCTAAATTCATCAGTGACAAAAATAATCGGCAAGATTACACGAATCTCACTTTTCCTCCCGTTTCTGATTCATATTTGATGTAATCAGGTGGTACTTGTAACTTTTACGGGATATACCTTGCTGATTATAGTCCTCCTGATGATCTGTGCTTATCCTCTATAATACAATTATATATTTACACATACCATGCATACTGTGTTTAGGCTCTCTGTACTTTGTATTTAAACTTGCTTGAATGTTTATGTTTTTAGTCTTAGAAATGAACGAATGAATGCATGAATGATACTTTCTTCCGGGTTCAAACTTGTAATCTTCATAGTCAGAACTGAACGAAAAAAAAAAAAAACCCTGATGAAATCGACTGACAACTATTTGAGGATTGTTCATTTTTTTGTAACTATTAGATTTATTGTGATTAGACAAATTCAGGAGTGTCTTTTGCAAATCTGCATGGGGCAAAGTCCGATGGAACAGCAAATAACCACAATTTTTCTGCGCAAAATGTACAGATGTAGATATTTATATTTAATGAATCATTTCCATTAAAATTTTTGTGGTTCGTGAGACGCACTATACCTATGAGGAAATGCAATACTGTTATCGATTAAGAAAATCTGTTGGTCATTGGAGTTTGCTAACAATTTGCGTGCATCATGAAAACTATAAATGAATTCAACAGTTTGCTGATATTCACTCCACGAAGAACTTTATATGAGTTTGGTATATCAAAGCCATTCATCAAAGTTTAATCCCCCTTTAAACTTTGAATGAATATTTCTTCCAAGATTCAAACGTGATTTCCAATACTCATGCTAACAGGCAATTTTCTCTCTCACTTTTCCTCTGCAGGGAATTCCTTGCTTACACACAATGGAATGGTCTTTTCCACGTGGGACAACGATAATGACATGTTGGTCTGGCACCACTGTGCTGGCATGTTTCACAGCGGTTGGTGGTTCAAATCGTGTCATCAGGCCAACCTTAACGGACTGTACAACTCGCAAGGCATCATCTGGTATAAGTTAACCGGCTACCTAACCCCCTTAAAAGCTTCTGAGATGAAAATGAGACCAACGTCATTGGAAAGGAAATAGTGCCTTAAACTCTCCCCTAGCCTGAAGTGACGAAGTATTTGATACCCAAGCCTAGTCTGAATTTCAGTCCTGCATTTTTTTTTTCTAATGTTTTAATTGCCATAGTATTAACGCCCTCTAACGACGAGAGAAGTAGCAGGGTGGGCTGCTATTAGTCCTGCAAAAGCGGCGACTTCCTCGCGGAGTTAGCATTTTGTGGAAGTTACCACAGTAGGCAAAGGGTCTGAAAACCAGACTTACAGGGAAACCCTGACAAGTAGGCCTTGAAAGGACCGAGTCCACCTTCATAGGCATGTGAATTGTATAATGCGGCAATATTACTAGACCATATCAGTAATCAGTGCAAGTTTGAGGAAAATCGGGCAATCCGTTCAAAAGTTATGAATTTTTGAAGTTTTTTGCTCATTCACTGCTGGATGAGAAAACTACTACAGCTTGTGATGTCACATGTGTAGAACGATATAAAGAAAATATAAAGAATATTCAGCATATTTCAACTTTTCTCGCATAGTAAATGAACACATGACTTTCCTCTTTCAGAAGGCAGGGGAAATAATATCAACCTCAACATACGTCAGTGACAAGTCGAGGGAATGTGCACTTTTTTTTTCAAAAAAAATATCTTTATATTTTCCGTATATACCTCTACGCATATGACATCATACACTGTATCAAAAAAAATAATAATAATAACTTTCGAACAGATTGTCCGACTTTACCCAAATTTTCATTGATGTGTTCTACTAATACTGTTGCATTCACTTAATTCACATGTATACGAAGGTGGACTTGTCCTTCAAGTTTTCTAACACCTAACACCGTTGAATCACCGAAATTTCTGTAGCACCTTGTAGAGTTTACATTTTACTGACTTCTGACAGAATCATGATTCGAATCTACACATTCCACTGGTCAACGTCACTACCTGGTTTATTTCAGTTGGAGTGGTATGCTAGCTCGCTCATGGATAATGCACGTTCGCTCTTAGGGCTGTGCGGGGAAGAAAGACAACCTCCACCTGTACACATTCATATTCATCCTAAAAAGCAAGCAAGCAAACAAACAAATAATAATGATAATTATTATTATTCTGATAATTAATATAATTTCGTGTCACTTGTCGGATAATTGACAGTATTTTCAAGCTTTTTGTTACTTTGTGTTATGTGCAGAGTTTACAAATAATCACACTTTACACGGTGTTTGTATGATTTATGTTGCAAACATACTGCAAGAATATGTCAAATGGTGCAAAACACACAAGAGGACTGATGCAATTCTTCTCTGCATCAGATGTATTATACGCTTTTATAATGCATGCCCCTACGATGTTAAAATTCAATTCAATTCAAATGAATTTACTGGGTATTTCCCGTATTGAATGTATCACAAATGAAACACAGTCATTTCTTATTATTTCAAGACAATAAAACATCTAATACAGTGTACATCCGAACATAACTGAGATTTACGTGCACAGACTGAAGAAAAAGAATAAGAGAACACGTCTATTGAGAACAACTTGGGATATAATTAATCAAATTTATAAGAGTTTATTTGTAAGACAGTATGCTTGCTTGTGTGTCGTATAATGTTAATTTCTAAATATGTGTATTCTTTTGTTATGTGTGATTTGTAAAAAGGCAGAAATGAAATAAAATCAATCCATCAATCAAATGATCTGACTGAATTATGGCACATGTATTGGGAGTGTGAATGCAGAAGACTGTCGTCAGAAGTCATGTGCATTATACAATGAGTTATAAAAGAAGCCTAGTGTAAAAGAAAAAAAAAACATCAACGGGCCTTAAACTTTATAATTGAATCAATAGAATTTTTCGATTGTATATGGTTATGGGGGAGGGCTCGGTATCGCCAATAGGCGTTAGGTGCCGTGCGCAGAGCAGCGTTTTAGATGCATTATGGGATAGCTCAGGGGACAAACATGCCTCGGTATTTCTGCATATGCACTCCGGTCACGTTCTGCCTTTATCCAAGAGTATTTTTGTTGACGATTTCTTGATAACGATGCCAAAAACTAAGAGTAAAACATGTGATGTCAATCTGGCAATGTAAACAACAATGAAATGAGATTAAAATTAGAATACAGCATGTGAATACATTGTACCACAAAACAAAATACAAGAAATGTGCTAGTCAAGTGTGGTTTCTTTTCTATTTTCCAAGATTTAGAAGAAAAAAATATGACACTGCATATTTTACGAAGTAGAAATTACGTATAAACATGTAAATACAGAATAAAGAAAATAAATGTGTACAAAATTAGAAATATGAAATCAAAGCGTACTATATAAGCCGTAATGGCCCGAATTCACGAAGGTGGTACAAATGAAAGCATGGTTTAAACCATGGACAAAAACCATGGAGCGCCAAGTGCCACATGGAATATTTCGTTATGAAATCAGTCATTTCGTCGATGAAATGATTATTTTGTAACGAAATGACAACATTTTGTAACTTAATGAACATTTCGTCCACGAAATGATAATTTCGTTAACGAAACGGTCATTTTGTCGACGAAATGACCAATTTTGTAACGAAATATTCCGTGCGACACTTGGCGCTCCATGGTTTTTGTCCATGGTTTAAACCATGGTTTCATTTGTACCACCTTCGTGAATTCGGGCCAATGTGTTTGAATATAAAAGAATATGTAACTTTGACCAGATATACATCAATGTTACGTCGATTAAACTGTTAAAAAAAATAATAAAAACTGTATTCAGAAAAGTATTTCAGTTGTTGATTAGCCCCTCTCGCACTTTTCGATATTTTATCTATTAGCTGATTTGCTCACGAATATTACATACGACTTGAAATGCCTGTGCATTTGTCCTATTTCAGCTCTCACAGTCATGAGATGAAATAACGGTTCAGTTCTTTTTGGAGTTAAACCCGTCTATGTCAAGAGGTGCTTTCAAGTAAATTTATATAGAAGCAACACATTTTGTGTGTGTGTGTGTGTGTGTATGTGTGTGTGTGTGTTTGTGTGTGTGTTTGTGTGTGTGTGTGTGTGTGGGCCTACTGTGCCTCTCTTAACATAATGAGCGTATGGGTATAAGTTTCACTTCTGAAATTACCTGCAACGCGTATCTTCGGATTCGTACCTGGTAAGTGACAATGTCAACGAGCAAATGAGTATGAAGTCTATAGCTTGAGTGTGTGCGTGCGTACGTTTGTGTCTATCTCTTTCTGTTTAGAGCTTAGAACAAGAACTGATTGAGTTGGGGCTGTGAGTAATTAACACTGGTGACTGCAGTTTCAAGTTTGCTCATGGAGGATCTGGCCAAACTAGGGCCCAATTTCTACGTTTTCAGCTTCTTCAAAATGATACATTTTTTAAACCATTTTTTTTTTCCCATTTTTGACAGGTAGATGCCTCGGATGATAGGATGAGTTCGTTCATTCATTTATTCATTCGTTTTTCCATCTCCAACAGAACTTGTAAATACATGTACATTTTTTTTCACATAAGATATAAGTACATAATATGTCAACATCATAAGATATGGTAAGTGAAATTTATGGATATTTGATTGAAGGAATGAATATTTTGTATTACATTGTATAAAGAAAAACAGTTTTATTCATTTGTGTTAACCATCAACCAATGTCCATAAATATAATTAACTGTTCACATATTCCTCAGGAACTTCTTATTCTTGTACGAAAGTAATGATAGGATCGTGTATATATCTTTTTAGATGACGGGATCCCGAGATGGGGGGGGGGGGGGGGGCAGAGGGTAATGCCCCCAAATTAAAGAATCTCTCAGAATCTTCTTATCTGGAACTAGAAGTGATAGAGCTTAGCGAATGTTATGAGTATGTACATTGGTGACTGCGTGTTTTATATGTTTCAATTTTAAATGGCGGATCTCCGGGTGAACCCGGAGGGGACGGCGCATATTTTCATCTTCTTCTTAATGGTCAAATTTTCACCGAACTTTACAGATGTACTTTCGCTAGGATACACCTTGGAGGATGCCATATTTGACAATTCAACCAACGACGTGACGAGCAATTGTATTGTGCTTCAGCGAGATCGTTTGATAGAACAAACAACTCGGAATAAGACTGAAGCATGACAGCTTTACCAATGCACTTTTTACAAGTGCAGCATTTCAAATACATTTGGACAGCAGGTTATTATTTTGCAATAATAGCCACTGTCAATGGAACGGTGTCGGGTGATCGTTTATGTTTGATGACTCATGTGATGTGATGAGAACATGCTTGTTCATCTAATACTGATATTATAATTTCATGGAAAGTATCAAGGAAAGATGTATCAAAGTTTATGTGAACATGACTTTGAGAAAAGAGACACTGCCAACGGTGGACTGCATGAATGCATTTGCTTTGTAACATCAGTCTTTATAGCAATTGTCATACGCCAAGTTGAAGATAACATTGCATTCAATTTCAGCGATGAAAGTTTATACACTTGGTGAACAGAGGATAAAAACACAATAAGTGATACTTCTGTTACATACTTTTAAGGACAGAGCGCCTCTTGGGAGAGACGGATTAAACTACAAGAACGACTCACAATTTACTTCAGCTAATTGACTGAGAGCTGAAATTGGGCAAATATAGAGCGTCCTCTTTTCTTGATTGTAATGATATATAATTATTTTAGAATGAAATTTAAAAATCAAATTGATAAGAGTAAAACATAAAGAATTGCTTTTAAGGAAGGGGTCAAATACTTCAAATTTGAATATATGCTGAAGTATGTTGTTTTCTTTTGTTATTTAGTTTTTCCACGGGAAACATTTCTGTCACACAAATTGATATTTTACATTTGTAAGACCACATTTCACATTCCATATTTTCATGCAGCATGAAAAAAAGTAATTGTTACGATCATCTATCCACAAGTCACTAAGTAGACTGAAATAAAGTTATAGATAGACAAATTAACATATAGTTTCTTTCTTAGTTTTTTTCTAGATATGAATGTAAGAGTGTATGGATGTGTATGTGTGTTTTGGTTTGTTTTGTGTGTGTGCGTGAGTGTATAGGTGTGCGTGTTTGCATGGGGTAGAGGGAATGGATGTTTGTTGTTGCTGTTGTTTTCAAAGCCCTTCTTGTTTTTATTGGCGCCCGAAATGTAGAGAGGACAAGCCAGTAAGACCAGTGTTACACATGCGAATCGTTTACACTATACACGAATTGCGGACCGGCTTGAGTTGCGGGATGATCCTCGTGGACCCTGTGTACATGCACACGGACCGGCCTCACGTCAGTGCAAAGCGTACGGTCTTCAAAAGTGCTCAGTAGGAATTCGCGAAATTCCTCATTTTAAAGGCATGGTTTGGGAAACTCGGAAAGGTCACTAAGACCCTCTCGTTATAGGATTTGCTTCTTAATTGATAATCGCTTCATTTCATCTCATTATTTACTGTCCAATGAAGCAGGTCTCATCTTCATCTCGGTACTTTTTAAATGAAGATTGCGCCCTTTCCAGTTATTCCAAGTGATAAAGTGAGTTTTCTTGCCAAAGTTGTACGGTCCGTTCAGGTTGGCCCAATAACAAGTTTTAAACCACCAACCGCTGCGAAACTGGCTAGCACAGTTGCCGGTATCATCTCTGTCCGAAGTGGAAAAGGCTGCCCCATTATGTAGACCCATGGAATTTCCTGCAAAGGAAATAATAAGGGAGAAGAGGTTTCTTTATCAACGAATATCGCAACAGTTATCTGAAGAAATACTGGCTTGAAAAGGGGAAGAAACGTTATAATTCAAAGAAAGATTGGTTATATACCGTAACCCGTATAATTGTTCATATGATATATCATGCGTGTTCAGTTTATAGATTTAGTAGACTGCATATAAAATGCCTGCAAATTGTAAGCATACTCTCATAGATATAACCATGTATTTTTTTAATGGTGCATGCAATCAACATGGTGCAGACCGGCAGATTGTCCAATAATCATTCTGCCCGATGGGATAACGCAATATGAGCAATGTGTATTTAGCAGCCATCTGAGGTATGTTCGCTGCTGGTTAATTGAAATTCTATCATACATCAATGCAAATTTGCAAACGAAGAGAATCCTACCGTTGCACATTAAGTATTGTCCAAGCACAATACATTTTATGAATCCGAAACATAATCTGACATTTCCTCTGGTAATGTTTATTTTGTTTTCATCGAAGCATGGTGGTTTGGTTGTGTTTATCTATTTATCTATCTGTCTCTCTCTCTCGTTTCGATGTAAGAAAATTACATTTTTTTTTCTGATTTTGGATAATACATAAAAACGTATCATACTCTATTCATTCCTTCATTCATGTATTAAAATCTCCACAACTAAATTAAAACAAGCAAATAACATGATAAAAATGGACGATGCAAGACACCACACAAGTAACTTCATACACACAAGGGCTTTTTACACTTGTGTTTCTTAACCCCGGACTTTCTCTGACCCATGCAGGACTATCGTTAGTCCCGTACCAATTTTTTCAGCTTTTTACACTCGCCAATTAGTCCCGTACTATCTCTTGTCCGGGGCTAAGGAGAAAACTGACCTTTTTACACTCGTATTTCTTAGCCCCGGACTTTCCAAACCACATGAATATTCATAATTACGCTGTGTACTGTACACGTACACGCACGCACAGGCAGCACTTGATTACCTCGTTTCTGATTGGTCAGTGAGGGTCGGACTTCGTCTCCGTCGCTTAGCCCAGGATTATTTTTTCGTTCTGTTTACACTTACTTCCTTGGCACCGCAATTGCGGTGCTAACCCCTGCTATTTTGCAGGGCCAGATAGTACCGTACTATCGGTGGGGCTAGCCCACTTTGGCAAAAACGAGTGTAAACAGAAAGTGGGCTAAGGATAGTCCCGTACCAACGGTGGGGCTAAGGCCCCCCCCCCCCCCCCTTAGCCCCACCGTTGGTCCGGGGCTAAGCAAAATTTTACAAGTGTAAAAAGCCCTACACACAGAAAGAAAAAAAACATGATCATGGAACAAATTAATTCAATTTAAAGATTAAATTAAAGGAGACCTCCGGATGATTTTCAGATTTTTACATTTGAACAACTATAAATTAGTTATACTGAGGACAGAGTTTCAGAATTTGTGATAACTAGGATGAAGAATAAGAATATTTTCAAAATTTAGGACAAATTGCAATGAACAAGGATGATGACATGGCAGAGTCACCATAAGAATGCATGAGTTGGGGCTCAAGGAAGCAGAACAAAAGAAGAAGGCATGCATAAATTATACACAGGTGAAGTCGCAAGCAAGCGGTATTGTAATGGAATTACACTGCTACATTTCTGAAATATGTGAACCTCCTATGTCATCATCCTTGTTCAGTGTAATTTGTTTAAGGTTTTTCAAAGTATTGTTTCTCTGCTCAAGAACCACAATAAATTCCACAAATCTATACATGGAGTTGTCGATTTATATACTGCATGATGTGAAATTAAGAAAATCATCTGGAATGTCCTTTTAATGCGAAAACTGCATCAATTGGAAATATAAAAACGTCTCGCCGGGAAATGTAAAAAAGTTCAGTTCTGTCGGGAAATGTAAACATCATTTACTTCAGGGTACATGTATTATATAAGAAATGAATCAACTGCTTTTAAAAAGCATGAACCAAACAAAATTGGTTAAATATTGTAAGCTTAATATGTGTGTGTGTTTGTTTGTGTGTGTGTGTGTGTATTGTGAAGTTCTCTGTATAGTTACTGAACATCATTTATTTTCAACTGATCAATACATGAAATAAAGGGATAGAGTGGTTTAAGACGGCGAATGAGGAATATATTATATGTCAAATTGCCCTTTCTGTTTAATAACAATATCCTCCAGCTCCATGCACTTATCTTCAAGCAAACATTTTGTGGAACTGTTCATCTAACTATTTCATAAATGAAATAAATAAATAAATAAATCAAGCATATCAATCATATTAGGAAGAGTAAGATTCTTACGGATTTAACTATTGTTATTCCTTCCGTTTGATTATGTGAAAGTAAAAGTGATTTTGTAATCAAAATTAGGGCTTCACAGAAATAATGGATTGTGTTGCGTTGATACATTCGTCATATTCATTGCAGTGGTCGTGCACGTTAACGCACCACCACGTATATTCGCACAATTGTTCGCAGATTGATGTCATGAATAAATTTACATAATAACCTGTATCCCCAAGGTAACCACCAACATGCAGGCGATATTTCATGGTTTCGTTTTCGATCCTGAAAAACTCGTATTTGGCGAATCTCGTGCTCCCTTCTTCGTCGGTCATGTCGATGCGCAGTTCGTAGTTGCGCTGTGACGTCATCTGGTAAATGTTGTCATTTCCCAGCCAGTGTTCTGATGCCGGATTGCCAAAGCCAGTCTTGTAATCAATCCAGCTACGATCGAAATTCTGTGTTCCATCAATGCGGCGCTGGAATACCTTTTTTTTTATTCAGAAAACAAAAGAAGAAACAAACAAAAAATAAAACAAAAACTAAACCAATTACACAGTCGTAAAGTATATCATCAGCAGATGTACCGATTGGCAGACAAAATGTGGCAATAAAGAAACACAATAAAAACAAACAGACCCCCCCCCCTTTCAAAAAAAAAGAAAAGAAACAAAACAAAAATGAAAAAAAAAAAAAAAAAAAAACTAACCGTCCAGTTTCCTCCGTCCTTGTCCATATCGCAGTATACTTGAAACGACGGGTTCCTTTCAGCTCGTCGGATCACATACAGCCCACTTGCCCTGGACTGACTTTGGTCTATCTCAGAGCAGTCACGTGGAAACAAAGCTTCCTCTGCCAAAAAGAGATGCTTCTTTGAAAACTTTAAGAAACAAAAATACAACAACAAACTTCACGCACGACACACGATGGAGATTTTCATTGCTTTATAGGTGGCCACCGATCTTAAGATCAATGTTACAGTTTCATATGCTTGCATAACAATGATTTAAACAGTTCGCTTCTGCATGTAACGTGGTTAAAAAAAGGGGTCACCAAAGTTTTTTCTAATGATGTTATTTACCTGAGGTGCCTACATCCTATAAGCTATATGTTTTTATTGGGTCCCTCCATTTTTCGCAGATTACGTATATTTATTTCAGTTTCTTTACTTCAGTTTTCATGACAATGTATAATTACTATAAAGTTCCACAATATTGTATAATATTATACTCTTTTAAGTTTACTTTGCTTTGCTTACGAACCATTATTCTTTTTTACCAAAGAAAATGAGATGCACACGTTCTTGTCGATAATGAAATAAAATTTGAATTGAATTGAATTGAAATGAACTGAATTAAATTGAAAAGTCTAGACTAATAACATACCTGTTTTCTCAGCATGCCTAGGCATGGGTGCATCTCCATAGTTGGCGGTATCAGCCTTGACAGTTATGCCATTCAAGGAAATTTCCACGTCTAATTTTGTTAATAATATATGTAAGGTGATTCTCAGCACGATAGGCTGTTAACGTTAATAGGTAGGTTTACAAGTGGACTTTTTAAGTATATTATAGTTTTTATCTACAGTTATGTTTAGGAAATATTCTTCGGGATAGCACTAGAAGACTAGGAACAGACCTCTGAACATGGAATGCTTGGCGTAAGTTAATTAAGAATTCAATTAAAGAACACTCTTAAGGGCTTTTTACACTTGTAAATTTTTGCTTAGTCCCGTACCAACGGTGGGGCTAAGGGGGGGGGGGGGGGCCTTAGCCCCACCGTTGGTACGGGACTATCCTTAGCCCACTTTCTGTTTACACTCGTTTTTGCCAAAGTGGGCTAGCCCCACCGATAATCCCGTACTATCTGGCCCTGCAAAATAGCAGGGTTAAATATTAGCACCGCAATTGCGGTGCCAAGTAAGTGAGTGTAAACAGAACGAAAAAATAATCCGGGGCTAAGCGACGGAGACGAAGTCCGACCCCCACTGACCAATCAGAAACGAGGTAATCAAGTGCTGCCGGTGCGTGCGTGTACGTGTACAGTGCACAGCGTAATTATGAATATTCATGTGGTTTGGAAAGTCCGGGGCTAAGAAATACGAGTGTAAAAAGGTCAGTTTTCTCCTTAGCACCGGACAAGAGATAGTACGGGACTAATTGGCCAGTGTAAAAAGCTGAAAAAATTGGTACGGGACTAACGATAGTCCTGGGTCAGAGAAAGTCCGGGGTTAAGAAACACAAGTGTAAAAAGGGCTTTAAAGCATCCGAGTCAGAACTGACCCGGAACTGGGTCCGTTGGGGTCACACACCGTTCCGGGTCAGAAATGACAAGGAATGGGGTCAGATATGACCCATGCAGAGTCATGAGTTGGGTCAGGGTGACCCCATTCGGGGTCTTCATGACCAAAGTCCAAGTCATTTTTGACCCGGAACGGTGTGTGACCCCATTTGACCTATCGTTCCGGGTCAGTTCTGACTCGGATGTTTTAAGAGTGAAGGAGTTCCTTGAGACTTACTCGTGAGAATCAAAACTCGTTTCTATATCAAACCATTAATTGTTCATTCATATCTGAAGCTTTGTAAAAAAATACTTATATGATCCTGTTTCTTCACAAATGATTATTGAGGTGGCTAATGTCCATTAGAATATACTAAAAATGCTGTTCCTGTTATCAATCTTATAACATTCAATTTGGACATTTTTTTTTAAATTAAAGATGAAAACTAGCCTCTTTTAAAAGGAAGATTGTAGTCATTTTCTTTCTACCTTGGGCAGTACAACGTATGTCCAGAATAGGGATCCTTCTGCACTGAGGGAAATGTGGCGTCCTTGCCAGAAGTTTCATTTGACTCAGGGTTCCATTTTGAAAAGTCTGCTTGCACATATTTTTCGTCCTGGCGCAAACAGCTGCAAGCCACACAGAGTGAAGAAAAAATGAAAAAGAACTGAAAAGTTGCTAAGAGTCATTATAAAAAAAAAATAGATAAACTCCTTTTCAGAACACATTCAAAATCACTTCAAAATAGTCCCAGATCATTAAAGACGCCACAATCACTTAAGATTACGCAAATATGATTAGGAGATCAGTATCATTTGCCATACAATTATCCCTATGGTCTGAATTGAATTAAAAAAAAAAAAAAAAAAAAAAAACGTTTTGGAAATGATTAGATGCAGCCAAGCGAGTGAGGACCAGCACATTAAATAGGCCAGTTCGAGTCAAAATCAGACATCTTATACGTTGGGAAATATGATTATGAGTGAGAGGTGAGACACTGGGTATTTCGTTCAAAAATCATCACGTCATTGCATGAGGTGTGGTATTTGTATCGCAGGTTCAAATCCCAGGCTACTTCCTTCTTTTTCACATGGTCTTTATAATAGATGATATAGTTCAGATCCATTATGCGAATACAAAGTAGCAATGCTTATGACCAATGGTTTACCTATTGCAATGTCACCATTGCTATACACGCCTCTGTCATAGCTTCATGTTATCCAAATCTTTAGCTTTGTTTTATATAACAGAGTTCGTTAAACAGCGACATCTTCCTGTCGACACCACCCTGCAATTCACAATAAAGACGGCCTTCCATCTACCTTATACATGGTGGCCCAGAAGTGACATCGTCTACCCACAGTCAAGGCAATCGAAGCGCTATTACTATCTGAAAATATACTACGAACAGCATAAACTACACGGAAAGTCAACCCACATTCGTCTAGTTGGCGCCTATTTCCACCTTGTAGTACGAAACGAGGGTCAAAAGCATCACCGTTCGTTTTGCATAAAGATTGAATATTTGTGGTGAGCTCATCAGCTTCTTCTTCTTCTTGTAAGACTTATTGTGTGAACTTTTCACTATTTTAAGATCAGTCAGATATAATTTTCTGCTTTTTTTCTCTTCGCGCAAGTCTTAACGATTTTATTACCAAAATACATTTATCTTCTTCCGCTGTCATAAAGAAATATACACTCTGCAGAAAAAAGAAGAAGAAAACACTTTTTCGAGTTCATAAGAAGCCTTTGATAAAAATCAGTGTATATGCCATAATAATTAAAGGTAATTTAATTGGGCCCTATCAAACTAGTAGGTCAATATAGAGGAGAACTTTGCGCGTGAGTGAACAAAAACAAAAGTAAAAACTGCAAAAATCGACACGTTGTCTTTCATTTGGAAATGCCCTTCAAGATAACAAGAACAACAAAAGACCAGTTTAACACAATGAGAGACATGAATGAAGTAGAAAAAATAAGTTTTCGTTCTCTCTATCTCTTTATAACCTCAAACAAAAGAAAAGTGGGAAAATAAGAATTTTTCTATTATCTCAAACTTCAAATAACATAGAGAGTAAGAACACAAAGATAATAAAATGAACAGAATATCTTTATTACATTCTTTTAATTTAGTAATTTGAGAATTTGAGAAATGAGGATTTCTGAAACATGTCGGGATTTCGACCATGTTTCAGAAATCCCGACATTGAAGTGAATACAATGTGTCTGTAAGAAACCCTGGTGTTTTGAAAGACTGCTGAAGTTAAAATGTATTTATGAAAAGGTATCACTCTTTCAGGGACAAAATCAACTAGAATGTTCAATTTCATAGTAACGACATTCATATTCAAAATTACTAAGAATAGAAAAATTAGGTTATATCAATATAATATGGACTGACCTTGAGGGGGATACGACATTTTGCCTGAACTAGAATTGTTATTGCCCGAGTCGAAGACGAGGGCAATCTAGTGAGGGCAATTAATGTTGTATCCCCGAAAGTAGACAGTCCATATCATTGTTATTACCCATTTCAGGCATCTTGAGCAGTAAAATAAATCATTACAATGTAAAATTTTTACAACTTCCCAATCCACGGCATTCCACTCGGCGCCAGCTCGAGCTCAACACCCACCACTGTGCGCTACATCCCTTTCCACAGCTCAGGTACGCGGCGCGCGAACCTGAGCTGTGGAAAGGGATGTATAGCGCAACTCACACTGGCGATGGGATAGTCCTTTATTTGCCCTTCGTCGCGAAATGACTCTGCGAGAAACTGTCATCAATAGCACATTTTCATCACTAGGAGCTCAAGTGCCCGAATGCGATATTCCCCTCGTTTTTAACACGCAAATCCCATAAGCGTTTGCCAAAGCGGGGAATATGGAACATTTGCTCCTCTTCTCCCTGATGGCGTGTAATCCCGCGCGTAAAACGAGGGAAATAAATTTTGTAGAACCACAGCTCAGATGCCTGATACGGGTAATAATATGTTATATTGTTGTAACAAAAAAAAATAGTTGTAAAAGAACAGGTGGAGGTGTTGCATTTCGTGTGAATAATCCATTATCTTACACAGGTCTCATCCGTTTCTACAAGGTAACTTGTGTTGCAATTCAATGTTCATTGAAATAACATTATTTATTGACTGTCTAGCAGAAAAGGAATATTTAGATGACGCTTTTTATAAACTTCAAAATGTAAATATTTTATGCTAATACATCATAGTCTTTTATACTCAAACGAGGATTTCTTTTAAGTTACTGGGAAAAAGAAGAAAAAATGGATTTATAAAATGGGCGATTTGATCATGACCTTTTAAAACGTAAAACACATTCAAATATTCAGCCTGAAATTGAACATTTAAAGTGTACTTAATTATATGTACAGTCCACACCATTCAGACCTTATTGTCAGAAAGCAAACAAAATATAAACTAAAGGAAACCCTATGTCCTCACCGTTACTCTTGTTTGCTAGGCAGATCAATGCAAAAACTATGACCACGGGTGACAACATCGCCGCTGCTAGTCTAGTGAAGTGTCTGACGTTGATGATTCTTCTCTAGCTCTTCTTTGGCTGAACTGAGACCTATAACAGGGGATGTTGCGATTAGTTGTCGTACTGGGCTGTGACACTTACCGCACGTATTCTCTTTGTTCGTGCATCATTCTTACCTATCATGCCTATAGCGCCTGAAAAGCCACGTGATTTTCCTCGGTGGGTGTGCTTATCATGACATTTGCAAACCTAATTACACTAAGTGCACTGCTTCCATCGCGGTATGATCAACTAAGTTTTTGGGTTAACGACCTTGCTTTAGAGGTAAAGTGGGGTAAATCACAAAAAAAAAGAAAATAAAACGCGTCAAGAAATATTCAAGCATTACAGTTTGACCATTAACACAGTACAAGTACAAATATGTGATTATTATTTTGGGTAAATATTATTCATAATTAAGTTCAAGATTACACTTTAGTCATATCTACTCCATTATCCCACTTGCCCCGACGTACTGGGGTAAGTGGAACAGCATTGTACGCATAGGATTGTCTACATAAAATGAGAAAGGTGAAAGTACGCGGAACTGATAAAGTCACTAAGCCGTCCATTCAATAATACATGCGTTCCACTTACCCCAACCCCATGGGGTTAGTGGAACAGGAAGTGCTTTAATGCTGTAATTGATGGAAAGTAACATTTTTCTCCCATAATTTTGATAGTTAATTGAATAAATAGTTCCCTTCAGGAAGTTTTGGTGAAAAAAAGTAGCACCATGAACACGATTAGTGACTTTAAAACCAATTTTCAGCAGCGTGTGCATCATTTCAATTGTCAAATTTACCTCCCTGACGTCATGGTCTTACAGGTCAACGAGATGCCATTTCTATGAGTAATTTAGTCCACAACATTATCATTTTTTACTTAAGAAATAATCTTCTAAAGACTAAAACGAGTCTTTCAGGAGTTTTCGGTCCTGTAAACTTGTCAATGAAATATTTTGAAGAAAAATAAGCCTAAAATGAGTCTGAATAAAACAAAGCACTGACAGGAAGCTTTATCATCTCGATGATGACGTCGGTCTCAACACGCCGTCGATCAATATTTCTTCTGAGGAGAAAATGCCCGAAATTAAAGTAAAAGATAAAGACAGAAAAAAAAATCTACTTACGTTTTGTTGAACTTCTAGTTACCTGTTGTACAATTTTTCAATCACGACACAGAAATATGCTTTTTTAATCAAATAGGACACCAAACACTACCACGTTTTATCCATTGTTGTTTATAAAATAGTTACGGCGCAAAATGTTCAGGATTTTAGAAAATTTTAGCTCTGATAATTCTAATTTTTGTCACAGTGGAGGCATCCATTTTGTTTCTACGTAATTGTTTGTTCGTAAAAAAACTTTTACTCCACTAATGCCTTCTCCTAAACAATGTACGTACCCATCATGCCCATAATCCTTCAAGTGTTCCACTTACCCCAGTGTTCCAGTTACCCCACTTTACCCATACAAGGTCAAAAATTAAACGTGGTAAAATCATAAACAAAAAAGTTGCAATGGTGAAGCCCATTGCAAGATGTGCTCTAACAGCACAAAGTAAGATCAATGCTTTTCCATCAACGGCAGTAACTTTTGTATGTTTTTGAAAAACTTTTATTAAATTATAAACAAAAAAACAAAATATAAACTGAATATTTTGTTGCTAAAAATATAAACAAGCTTTCTGTTCATTTTAGAAAATGGAAATTTGACTTGTAAGCCTATTGGTTTCCAGGTATGTACCCTGTATTACCCCCAGTTATTACATATTCTCTACATGCATGTTTTGAATGTTGTGAAACATTATAATCTAAGAACTGAATTTTTATCATGACCTTGTTGGTTATATTGCTTATGATATTGTCCTGAAGGACAGTGTTACTTGTGCCCAGCCACCTTTTTTTTTTTTATATTGTATCCCCCTTTTGTCTTCTTTTTTCTCCCCCTTTTTTACAGTATTAGTATGGAATACTGTGAATTAATTTCTGCTCTTATTTATCTTTGTTATCATTTGTGTAAATGACTATGTAAGTATTTTGTTGATTTTTTGATTTGTATTGATTTTGAAATGCAGAAATAAAAACTGAACTGAACTAAACTGAATACAACTGTTATATATAAAAATCAATAACGACATACATTGTAGATTTTTTTTTTTTTTTAAAGATACAGGCTACTCCTTGTTCGACATCAAGCACCTTTGTAACGAGTTATGCTAAGTATGATATGGGAGCACTCTTTGAGGTTTATCTCTCCAAGTTTACTCCAAAGATGCCAATCACTAGATCCCCTTTTACATCTGTGTTGTGTCTTCAAGATCACGGTTGTTCGTGTAACAAATGCACGTGGAAGATAGAATTAGAAAATGATTTATGGTATCTAACTGCAAATGGATTCAAAACAGTGAATGATAATCGTATCCATCGCGTGTAGGTATTCAGCAATGCTTGGTTCATCACATACGAGGAAATCTTGAATTTGTCATACATTTTTGTGTATACTTGATAACCCCCAGTTAATGTAATTTGCTTCAAATGCTGTAGTGTGTTCATTTTGGTGAAGTGCAGTTAGGCATATTTCTGCATAGGTGAAGTAACAAATTCTTTTGGGGGTTATTCGTTTATCATTCGATGTCATCACACACCATACACCGCCGGCGCCACGTTTTAAAAAATGGGGGCCCAGTTCCGGTTTCATGAGCTAACAAGGAAAAAAGAAGGCCTTAAGCGCAACATCGGGTGCCGCTTCCGGGTTTCTTCAGCTGATAAGCCAAAAAAAAAAAACAAACAAACAAACAAACAAACAAACAAACAAAACAAAAAACAAACAAACAAACAAACAAACAAACAAACCAAACAAACAAAAGCCTTACCTCGCCCAAAGGTTTCATTCTATTCTTTTTTTCTGGTTGCCACTTTCGGGGTAAAAAAAGTGGGGGCCCAAAGTGGTGACACAAAGCAGTATGTATTTCCTATGTACGGGTGCAAAAAGTGGGGGCCCGAGCCCCCCCCCCCCCCCCCCCCTCCGTTTGTGTTATGATTAAGTACATTGGGGACTGGAGTTTCAAGTTTGTTCATGGTGGGACCTAGAAGGAGACCCAGTGGCGTATCTAGGGAAAACGGCGCCCGGGGCAAGCACGAAAATTGCGCCCCTAATTTCTGAAAAAGTGTTCAACCCCAATCCCATCCTGGTAGGGACTTTAAACAAAGTCCACATGATGCTTTTTCAAGCACTTAAAAGGGATCTTTTGAGGGTGATTTAAATGTAATGAATTTTGATAGATTTTGGCGAGCGAGCGCAGCTCGCGAGCCGAAAATTTTTGTGTTTCAGCTTACAAAACATGGAATTCTTGTCATTTTTTGCTTATTAAATCTCACAATTATATTGAGTGAGCTGAAATTTGTCCTCGTATTCATCACGTATTGTTCTTATCTTTTTTTATACAAATTTTGACGAGCGAGCGCAGCGAGCGAGCCGACAATTTTTGTATTTCAGCTTACAAAACATGGAATTCTTGTCATTTTTTGCTCATTAAATCTCACAATTACAGTGAGTGAGCTGAAATTTGTATATGTCCTCGTCATCATCACGTATTGTTCTTATCTTTTTTTATACAAATTTTGACGAGCGAGCGCAGCGAGCGAGCCGACAATTTTTGTATTTCAGCTTACAAAACATGGAATTCTTGTCATTTTTTGCTTATTAAATCACACAATTATAGTGACGACCTTATAGATAACGATTTATACCATACAAACTGAGGACTTGAATGAATACTCTAAATTAGTACGAGCGAGTGAGCCGAAATTTGTATATTTCTGTGTCATCATTACGTTTTTTCTTATCTTTTTTTATTTTTTTTTGCGCCCCCCTCCCCCGTATGTTCGAAACCGTTGGCGTCCTCTTTTGATCCAATCGGCGATCGCTTCAGAACGAATGAAATTGCAGTCGCTGCTCCGTGTAACATTTTTCCTGCTAAATATAAAATGACATGAGTGAACACAATAGACATTATCATTTTGTCCGCGTCATCGTCACGTTTTGTTCTTATCTTCTTCTCTTTTTTTATACAAATTTTGTCGAGCGAGCGCAGAGAGCGAGCCGAAAATTTTTTATTTCAGCTTACAAATCATGAAACTCTTGTCATTTTTTGCCTATTAAATCTTACAATTCTAATCAAGATATAGTGACGGCCTTATAGATAACGATTTATACCAACAAACTGAGAACTTGAAAAAATACTCTAAATTAGTACGAGCGAGTGAGCGGAAATTTTTATATTTCCGCGTCATCATTACGTTTTGTTATTATCTTGTTTGATTCGGGTTTTTTTGCGCCCCCCTCCCCCGTATGTTCGAAACCGTTGGCGTCCTCTTTTGATCCAATCGGCGATCGTTTCAGAACGAAAGAAATTGAAGCCGCTGCTCCGCGAAACATTTTGCCTGCTAAATATAAAATGACATGTGTGAACACAATAGACACTGTCATTTTGTCATCATCACGTTTTGTTCTTACCTTCTTTCTTATATAAATTTTGGGGAGCGAGCGCAGCGAGCGAGCCGAAAATTTTTGTATTTCAGCTCACAGAACATGAAATTTTTGTGTGAACACAATAAACATTGTCATTTTGTCCGCGTCATCATCTGTTTTGTTTTTATCTTGTTTGATTTGGTTTTCTTCCCCCCCCCCCCCCCACCAATCTCCCTTCCCCCTTCCGGGCGAGTTTTCTTCTTCTTCTTCTTCTTCTTCTCCTTCTTCGTTTTTTTTTTCTTCTTCTTCTTCTTCGTTTTTTTTTTCGTTTTTTTGCGCCCCCAAGGAGTGGCGCCCGGGGCACGTGCCCCCCTTGCCCCCCCCCCCTAGATACGCCACTGCAAATAAGAGTCTAGCTTTCACATTTTCAGCTTCTTCTTATAAAATCCATGACAGATTTCTCACCAGACTTGACATGTACAAGCTTCCCAGGATGATATAGAATATCTTTTTTCTTCCAAATGAATGCTGATGAAAATGCTTGACACAACTGAGCTCAGTGCCTGGGCACAGATGGGGCTTATCAAAAAAAAAAAAAAAAAATCGTCTTCTCTTGAAATAGAAGTGATAGAGCCTAGTGAGTGTTTGAGTAAGTATTTTGGTGACTGTGTATAGTTTCGATTCTGTTTATTGCATATCTGGGGTACGCCCCTCACGACGAAGGGGAGGGGGTTAGAGATTAGAGAAAGCAAAATACTTAATTTTCATCTTCTTCTTAGAAACGCATAGTAATATTTTCATCGAATTTGATAGGTACCATCGCTAAGATGACATACATTTTAGACACATTGTCAGCCAGTTACATGATAAGCAGTTGCATTGTTGATCCCTTAAAGGGGTATCTCACCGGGCTTGAAACTAGTTCGCGACTCCAGATTTTGCTAGTTGCAGAGACGTCTCCGCGACGTCTCCGAGACGTCTCCTGAAAATTACAGAGTCTCTGATTAGTCGCAAGAAATTCAGACATGTTCGATTTTTCGCGGAGTCTCCGCTACGTCTCCGAGACGTCTCCATCAGTTGCGGAGACGTCGCGGAGACTAATCATATCCCCGACTGCTGAGACGTCTCCGCGATGTCTCCGCGATGTCTCCGCGATGTCTCCAAGACGTCTCAGAGACGTCGCCGAGACCTGCATTGATGGAGACCAGAAAAATTGGTGAGAGGTCGCGGAGACGTCTCCGCGACTCTATTTGACGCTGTTTGACCTACTTTAGAAACCACGTGACCCATCTGCGTGCAGACATCCTGCCTGGATCAAGCCAGGTGATCCTGCAACGGCTCCCTCATATTTGAAATTTTTTGACACCTGCCAGAACTCGTCTCAGAGACGTCTCCTTGGTGAGACCGCAAGACATTTTTATGTTGGAGACGTCTCCGCGACTGCTGTGACTGATAAGTTGGAGACGTCGCGGAGACGTCTCCATTGGTGAGATGCTAGCTTAGAGTCATTGTGAATGGACTGTTGTCAGGACGGGTGGTAGTTATAGACGACCTTCCTGATGTGCATTTGAAACCTTATCTTTTTCTTTCTTTAAGAACATACTTAATGGCCATGTAATACTGTTTATGATCATATCATGGGAAGTGTCAGGCAAATTGTATGCGGAAAGATGTACTGAGGATGATGTGAACGTCAGTTTAAGGGGGAAATCCAGTCCAAATATAAGTTAGTCTGATAAACAAAAGAGTAAAATCATACGAGTTTTATAACGATAAAAAAAATGACTGAAATCGGACGAAAAATAAGGAAGTTATGGCATTTTGAACAAGTTTTGCTAATTTCTGCAAAACACTTCCTGTACAGTGGATATGCATTATGCAAATGAGTGAGCTAACCATGTCATCCCCTTACAATTTTCAATTGATTGTGTAAAATGCAATGTTTCTGTCATTGAATTCTGAAACATGATTTTATTCCCGGTTGAATAACTTCAGAATAGTGATCAGTTACCAGGATTAGTTACCACGCAGGGTCAGTGATTAGTTACCAGGATTTGAGCCTCGGGTGTAATTGCGTTTGAATGAAAAACTGGAAATTTCAAAATTTTATGTACAAACTATATATGGCTAGTTGAGAGGGAATGACATGCTCACTTTGCCATTTACATAAAAATATTCATATTGACCGTTCAAGAACTGTTTCCTGAAAATCAGCGAAAATTCTAGATTTCATAACTTCCTTATTTTTCACCCGATTTCGATCAAAATTTCACCATTGAACTTGTAATATCTTACTCTTTCTTATAAGACGAACTTATAATTAGATTGGATTTCCCCTTTAAGAGAAAGAAAGAGACACGACAAAAAGTAGACTCAATACGTATTTACTTTTTGATATTATCATCCACCAAGACGGAGATAGCACTGCATTTAATTTCAACGATGAGAGCTTGTACTCATACACATTATGTGAACAGAGGATAAGATACACACAATAAGTGCTACTGTAATTATTATGAGGATAGAGCGTCTCTTGAGAGAGACGGGTTAAGCATTTTAAACTTCAAGAACAATTCACTCTCTCTTTCATCTTATTGACTTAGAGCTGCAATTGGGCAAATAGAAAAAAAAAATACGTGTAATGTTATATTAAAATGAAAATGATAAAAAGGGTGCATCTCAAGAAACGCTTTGAAAAAAGAGTTAAATACATATGAAAATACTCCAATTAAAATATGAAGTTTTAAGTGTTTTAGCCGGAAACATGATCACACAGATTAATTTTACATTTATAAGACATGTATTTTTTTTCTTTGTGTTGCAGTTACTCTTAGACCTATATACATATTCTAGTTGGTAGAGTAAACGATATCGCATTTTCCCTAAATTTTGCCGATGATAATAAGGAGCCTAACCTGACTCACACTTGTACCTAAGATGGCTCGTCCTTACAATCTTATAGTATATTAACCTTCTAAATGCATTAACTCTCAATTATTCCAATATACATACATTTCATGGTATTTTGTTTTCTGCATACACGTACATGTATGTATTTAAGTTATATCTTACTTCAGTGTTGGTATTGCAAAATGTGAAAATTGTTACTTTTACTTCTTGGTATTGTTAAGAAACTCAGACAAGAACTCATATGATTCACAGGACCTGCGGTTGTACAAGCTTGCTTCTACACAGGCACCACCATATTTCTCGCGTTGTGACCATAGCTCAACTCTCATGTATACAGACCTTTGTCTTTATAACGAGACAAACTATTGTACATTCCGGTGAAATTCCACCTAATTTATGTCTTGTACAATCTTTATATTGTATAATCATATTTTTTTTTCTGTGCTATTCGTAAGAAATATGACAATAAATTGAAAATGAAATTGAAATTGAAATTCAAGTCCAGTACAAGTATGATTTCATCACACTCATACTAATAATGTCCATCGGTACCATGTTAGCAAACTGAACATCAATGCTGCATGCTTTGAATTCATCTTCTTATCTCTTTTGCTACTAGTAGATAAGGCAAATTTTCCGAGAAACAACGCTGAACTACACATATTTTGACATTCTTATCTGATTATGTATCAATTTATTCATTTATATCTTTTTATTAATCGATTTATTGTAACTGTTGTCATTACAACAAATTCAAGCACTGGTACATGTGTCATTATTAGTGATGTTTCATCATTCTAGCTAAAGTAAGAAGGAACTTTGAAGCTAAGATGTGTGTACTGTATCTTCTTTCATGGGGGTCTGTGGGGATGGTAACCAAATATACTGAAAGTGTCAGAAAATAGAATTCCTTTTATTACTTCTAAATCTAGAACTGAAACTGCAAGCGGTTGTGTGTATATATGTGTGTTTGTGTGTATGTGATGTGCTCTTCTTTTTCAATCTAAACATTCCTTTCAAATCATGTAAATGCCTGGAGTATACTGAATATATATAAGTACATCATTTGTAATGCGTAATGGATCTAGTGGTCTATTCTGAGGTGCCGAGGGACATACAAACAGAATAATATTCATTATATATAAGTTGTACTTTAAAAAAAATTGAAGAACAAGGAAAAGATAATATATATATATATATATATATATATATATATATATATATATATATATACCCAGTAAGCAATTCAACAAATATTCAACGAAAACAAGATGCGAACATATTATATGACTTTAAATGCTTTTTAAATGTTTCAATGGTTTTTGCTGATCGGACCCTCAGTGGAAGAGCATTCCAGAGAGATGAGGCTGCAGAAATAAAAACACCTTCCTCCGAAAGTTTAGATTGTTCTTTTAACTGTTAATTGCTTACTATTACATGGGTGGAGATTTCTGCCGGGGACGTATTCTGAAACAAGGTTTTGCAAATGTTTTGGAGCTGAACAATTTACTGCTTCCATGTATGGAGCAGAATTTTTGATTCTATCTTTTTGGACACTGGTAGCCAGTGAAGAACTGGGGTAATGTTGGAGAAACGAGACGTTTCACTGCGGACCCGAGCAGCAGAGTTTTGAACATGGCCGTAGTTTGGCCAGTTGGTAGGATGAAGCATTGAACAATAATACATTTCCATAATCAATACGAGACAAAACATATGAATGAATAACAGAGGCTGCAACTTTGTGTGATAATGATTTCGTGATATTGTGAATATTGCGTAGTTGCAAATATACAATCGACATGTGTTTGTAATTTGTGTCGCCATTGACATTTCATGGTTATGCAGTCCATGGTAGGATCACAAGGTTATGAGTGTATTTTATAGGCCTGCTCGATAGTTGCTGCTGCCTTAAAAACTATGTCATTGAGTTTTACATTAATTAGAATTATATTTAATGAATGGCTTTCTCATCTGGACCTTAAAATGCCAAGTTTAGGTTAGCGTTCAAATGTTTTTTGTGGGTAAAGATTAAGCTTTCTGTTTCCAGGGACTTTTGGCACTGTATACAAAGCTATATGGATTTTTGTATGCTATGTAAATCGGAACGGAAAGCAAACGAAGGGTAAAAAGGAAAAGTATTCACATGTGGACCCCATGACGTGACCTACTACACGAGGCATTTAGCACGGTCATGTCATTTATTTTTCCTCTGAGAAGGTAGCAGCAATTTCTAAACTTTTTGTGCACATCATGGGAAATGGATCCTGTTTACACATTTTTGACATTGGCCGGCCTCGCGTCGTCTTTCCTTACCTTACCGCAAACGGTATAGGAGTCGGCCTTGTGAATTTGGTCTTTTTTTTTTTTTTTTTTTTTAGTACCGTATGGTGCGCCCTTCAAGTAAACAACATTTTGCGCGTAGCCTCCCCCCTTTTTTTTAATGTTTTTATTGAACAACAGATAACATATGTAGGCCTACAAAAATGCGTATGAACACACTTGAAGCAACAGAACAAAGCACTAAAAAATAAGACATAAAAAAGTAATAAAAGAGAGAAAAAAAGAAAAAAAAATGCAGTCACAGTTAAATAAAAATATATGCTGACCCGCGGGTATCCACTATGATGTATCGCACTAATTTCAGCGTAGCCTTATATTTGGTTTCAACATGATATTACTGATAATGACCCCTGCAGAAGGTAATGTGACGATCGTGCCGAAAGCTGGCCTCCGACCGCGTACCATTAGATTGCACTTATCCGGGACGCGTTCGGGACCGTCCTCAGACCATCTCCAGACAAGCCAGAGATGGCCTTAGCTAGAATCGGCCTCGCCCTGGACTTTTCATACGTGTAACATGGGTCTTTTTTATAGTTTCGAGGCCAATAAGACCGTTGTTACACAAGCGAATCGTATGCACACGAACTGCGGACCGTCTCGAACAAAATGCCGAGATCCTCACACAGTTATGTATGCTACCCTAATCAAGGAGTCGGCATCGAGTTGGATTTTTCGTAACCTCTTCAAGCAGCTGTCATACATATTGAATAAATCTGTTAGGTAACCCCAGTTTCTTTCACCAAATTAATTTTTATATTCACCTGTCAGCCGTCAGTGCAAAGCGTAAATTCTTCAAATATTAGTAGTTCAACCCTATGGGAATTAGCAAACTTTGGATTTTTTTTTTTTTTTTTTTTTTTTTTTTTTTGCTAGTCATGGTCTAGGAAACTTGGACTGATCACTGAGGCCCTCTCGTCATAGGATTTGCTTCTTAATTGATAATCGCTTCATTTCATTTCATATTATTTCTTTTCCAATGAAGCAGGTCTCATCTTCATCTCGGTACTTTTCAAAGTATGGGTGCCTTTCACGTCCTTCCAAATGATGCAATAGTGTGTTTTCTTGCCCAATCTGTACAGTCCGTTCAGGTTGACCCAAAAACAACCTTTGAACCACCAACCGCTGCTAAACTGGCGAGCACAGTTGAGAATTGAAGACTCGTCATTATTGCTGTCCCACGTGGAAAAGGCTGCCCCATTGTGTCCATCCATGGATTCTCCTGCAAAGGAGATAACAAGGGGAGAACCATGAGATTTTTTTTTTTTACCCATGAATAACCATGAGCAATTGTTATCTGAAGGAAGATTGGCTTACAATTCAAAGAAAGAATGGCTATACCATAAAACGTATAGGCCCTACAGTATTTTTTCGTACGGTATTTTGTGAGTGTTTAGTTTCTTCAGTAGACTGCATGATGACTGCAAATTACAAGAAAATTCCCACAGACATAACCACAGATTTCCTTTAATGCAATCAGCAAAATACAGAATGTAAATAATTATTATTAGCACCCATGTTAGGGATGTTCGTTGCCGGTTAATTGAACTTGAACCCCAATGCAAATTTGCAAACGTAGAGACTTCTCCGTTGTACATAAAGTATTGTCCAAGCAGAGTACATCTTATGAATCCGAAAAATAATCTGACATGATTTTCCTCGAATTTTTGTTTTGTTTTAATTGATCAATGCACTGTTGTTGTTGTTTTTTTTTTTTCTCTCTCTCTCTCTTTCTCGTTTTGATCTGAGTAAGAAGATTATATTCTGATCTTGGATGATGCATAAAAAGTATTATACTTTATTCATTCCTTCATTCATGTATCAAAATCTCCACAACTAAATTAAAACAAAGAAATAAAAATGATCAAAAATGGACCAAACAGGATACCACACAAGTAAGTTCAAACGCAAATTACATGAACACGGCCGTCAGGAGACCTATCAAAGTTTTATATCCAATGTATCACAATAATTATCAAACAGATATATGGATGCTACAAAACATAGGAAAGATAAAGGAAAATGCAAATAAGACAAAGATAAAAATCAGTTTCATCTTAATAAGGTAAGTATCAATCAGAAAATGAAAATTTCTGTGAAAATGTATATTTCAAGGAAAATAAAGGGGTGATGATATTTATTCCAAAGGTTCGTTATTCTGAAAATAAAATGAGATTCTTTATTCCGAAGTTATGTTAATCCGAAAATTCGTTATTCTGAGGGTTTGTTATTCCGAAAGTTAGTTAATCCGGACACTAAATGGGGTTCGTTAATCCGAAAATGAAGTAAGGTTCATTCATCAGAAAGTGGAATAAGGCCTGTTAATCAGAAATGACTTATTATTTGGTTCGTTATTCAGAAAATTAAATGAGCTGCGGCGAAGTCGGGAGGGACTGGAGGAAGATGAGGGGGTGGGTCACTGTTGCTGTCGAGTATAGCTATGAGGGTGGGATGGGGCTGATCTATCATGACCAGGCATATGCCGGATTCTTTCAAAGAGTTATATTCTTGGTAGAATATAAACGAAATTATTTTGTCTTGTGACATAAGGGATTAATGAACTATTCTTAAAAAGCATGTATTAAACAAAATTGGTAAAATATAAAAGCTTATATGTATATACCGTCAATGCAAGATTTTTGCAGTTTATGAACATCATTTATTTGAAGGATCAGAGTGGTTTAAGGCGGCGAATTATTGCTAAATTATATCCATGGCTTTTCTGTAATAACAATATCCTCCTTCTAGCATATTAAAACAACAATAGAAAGAGTAGGATTCTTATGGATTTAACTACTATCACTACTTCTATATTTGATAATGTAAAAATAGAAGTGATTTTGTATTTGGGTTTCACAGAAATAATTGATTGTGTCGTGTTGATACATCCACCATATTCGTTGGTACAGTGGTCACGATAACGTACCACCACGCTTATTTGGACAATATCTTCACAGATCGGTGTCATGAATAATTATTCATAATTACCTGCATCTCCAAGGTAACCATCAATATGCAGGCGATATTTCATGGTTTCGTTGTCGATCCTGAAAAACTCGTATTTGGCGAATCTCGTGCTCCCTTCTTCGTCGGTCATGTCGATGCGCAGTTCGTAGTTGCGCTGTGACGTCATCTGGTAAATCTTGTCATTTCCCAGCCAGTGTTCTGATGCCGGATTGCCAAAGCCAGTCTTGTAATCAATCCAGCCACGACTGAAAAGCACTGTGCCATCACTGCGGCGCTGGAATACCTGTTGTTGTGAGGATTTCTTTTTTCTTTTTATTCAGAAAAGAGCTATTTGTACAAGTAATAAATGTGGTTTGTCACTTTTATAAAAGAGTAATAAGGTGAACCGTTAAGATAACGGATCACCTGTGACCTGTATTTGTACGAATTCTTTCTTCTTATTGTTATTATTGTTACCTGGCGTTATAGATAGCTTCTCAAGTTGGCGAACATTTGAAATTAACAAGTCGCATAAAAAGATAAATATATAGGTACAGTATATGTTCTCCAAAATCGAAAATGGCTCAAATGTCTCTCGAAAAGGAATTATATACTGATTTTGATTTAATCGCTGTAGTAATCGGTTTCTAATGCAAGCACTCACGTATTATCTCTAACGTCTATTTTAGCTGCAAAATATAGAAATAGGCCCCAATGAGGCTGTGGTGCCATGGCCTCCAAATGTTGCCATTTATCCCCCCCCCCCCCAAAAAAAAAAAACAAACAAACAAACAAACAAACAAACAAACAAACAAACAAGCAAAAATTAAACCACCGACACAAACATAAGGTGTATGGCCAGCAAGTGTAATGACTGGTAAACAAAAAGTGAAAATAAGGAAACAGAATAAAAACAAACAAACTAACCGTCCAGTTTCCTCCGTCCGTGTCCATATCACAGTATACTTGGAACGACGGGTTCCCTCCAGCTGGTCGGACCTCATACAGCCCACTTGCCCTGGACTGACTTTGGTCTATCTCAGAGCAGTCACGTGGAAACAAAGCTTCCTCTGTCGTGGGTAGTGAAAAGATATCTTTTAGACATTGCCATGCTTTAGAAAGGCAGTGTTTTTTACTTACTGTTTAAAAAAAAAGTCTTGTAGTGTTTATTTTAAACAGCTCTCGGCAAGAGTAGCCATTTAATGAACGTGTGTGGTGTCTATGACTGTTGAAAAAGGGAGAATAGAAAAAAAAAACTACCTTGAAATTGCCAGTATTTATCTCCTATCAAAGTGTTTAAGTCGATTGTACGGTTCGAAAAATTGTGTTATGTTCACTAATTTGATATGCGTACAATTAAATTGTAATTAGTGTAGACGTTAAAAGCCAGCGCGTGCCGAAAATGGTGAAATGCTCTTATTGTTCACAATGTTGTATACCTCAATCCCAACAAAATCATACAAATGTATATCTGTATGTATGAGTACCATAAAAAGGGGTCCCAGTAAAATGCAACTGCCTTTATACAAAATAACCGTAATTGAAATATTCAACCAACCTGTATCATTATTCAATTATACCCATTTAGCCTTTTATACTGTATTCGGGACCAGACATAGTTTAAATAAGATTTATATCTTGCATTGTTATACTTAACTTGATGCACTGTGATAAACATGTGTGTGTGTGTGTGCGCGCGCGCGCGCGCGTTTGCGCTGTGACGACCACAAAGAAAATGACTAGAACTATACTTCAGGGGAGCATTTCATGAAGGAACTTGTCGGATAAAAATAATCTGCCAAGTCAATTATATCCGACAAGTTTTGAGAAATGCTTTAGTCTGATTGGCTGATTTCTCTGAACTTGTCGGATATAATTGACTTGTCGGATAAAATATCTGACAAGTCAATTATATCCGACAAGTTTTGAGAAATTCTTTAGTCTGATTGGCTGATTTCTCTGAACTTGTCGGATATAATTGACTTGTCGGACATTTTATCCGACAAGTTCCTTCATGAAATGCCCCCAGGTCCTGTAGAGAGGCCACGTATAACACTGGTATAACCTATAATGTTTCAGGGAGGACGTATAGTGCTCAGTCCTGTGGTAACACAAATGACTCAAGGATTTTCATGCTTCATGAGTGGTCACGGATCCAAAGATTAATGTGACAGTTCATTTTTTTTTTCCAGAAAATGTGGCGATTTGCAGTTGGCTACTAGATATGAACTGGTTCAAGTAAAGGTCACCAAAGTCTAGAATATAACCTACCTGTTTTTTCAGGATGGTCAGGCACGGGTGCATCCATGGGTGTGTTGGTGGCAGTAGCCTTGGCTGTTGAGTCACGCATGGCAATGTCTACATCTGGTTTTGTTGATGATTAAAGGACAAGTCCGCCGTCACAGATATGTGGATTGAGTGAATGAATATTGGTAAAACACATTAGTGAGAGTTTGAGGAAAATCGGACAATCCGTTCAAAAGTTATAGATTTTTACGAAGTTTCTTCTCAGTCACTGCTGGATGAGAAGACTAAGTACAGCTTCTGATGTAACATCATTGTGTACAACAATATAAAGAAAACGTAAAGAAATTTCACTTCATTTTCCCTTTAGGGCCTAATAAAAATGCTTGATTTGTCTCTTTCACAAGGCAGGGGGAATAATACCCTTAACATACATCGGGTGATAAGTCGAGAAAATGTGCACTCCCCCCCCCCCCAAAAAAAAAAAAAAAAAATCTAATTTTATGAAATCTTTGTGTTTCCCTTATATAGTTCTAGGCAGGTGGCATCATATACACTGCAGCAGTCTCCTTATCCAGCAGTGACTGCGCGGATACATTACAAATACATAACTTTTTAAAGGGATGGTACAGTATTGGTGGAGATGAGAATTGGGCTTTTAACTTTTTGCGAGATACCAAGAAAACACTTATGAAATAGTACAGAGCATATCATTTTAAGAGGAATTCAAAGTTTATTTGATGAAAATCGGGTTTGGAATGACTGAAACATCCAAAAACAAAGTAAAACAAAGCGATCGTAATAAAGTTTGGGTCCCACACTTTACTAGAATCGCTCTTTTTTTGTGTGTGGATATCTCAGCCATTTCAAAACCAATTTTCATTAAATAAACGCTGAATTCCTCAGAGAATTGCATGCTCTTTCATATTTTATAAGAGGTTTCTCATTATCTCACCGAAAAAAAAAAAATGTTAGAAACCTGAAATTAGGTCTCAACCAAAACTATACGATCCCTTTACTGTATTGTTTGATTTTCCCCAAACTCTCACTGATGTGTTCTACTAATATTGTCATGCATTCATTCAAAGCACTGTATATGAAGATGGACTTGTCCTGTAAGATGATTATCAGCAGGAGTGAGATATGAACATTTATTGGTGGACCTTTTTTAAGTACATGACAGCTTCTGTCCACAGTTCCATCACGAAGGTAGAAATCCACCATAGTTCCACATAATTATGTTCGGCGAGATAGGATATAGCGCTGGAAGACTATGAACGGATACCAGAATATGGAATGCTTGGCGGAAGTTAGAAACTGATTCAAGAAGAATCTTCGTGAGACCTGTCCATGAGAATCATTGTGTCAAACCATGGTCAAACCATGAACTGTTCATTTACAGCCGATGACGCTCAGGAGCCTTTTTTTTTTTCTTCTTCTTCTTTTTTTACAAATTGCTGCCGAAATAATTAATGTCCACCAGAAGGGGCGCTGTTCTTGTCATTGATTATGTAGAATTGATTATGTCATTGATTATGTGCTTTGCCCGCTCCATAATATACTGGTTCTTTTTCTCTGATCGTCATTATTAAATCTTAATTATCTGGTTATGAATCTCCACTTGCCTATGACCCAAAGAGATATTAGTTCTCATGATGTTTATAACTGGTGAATAGATTACATTTTAAAGATTTTGTAATTCCATCACCTCTCATGTTTCTTGTACAGTGTATTTGTTTTAGATAAAATCTTTATTCAGACTGGTGACTGAATCATGTCAAGTGTGTACAATTTATTAATGTTTAATCTATATTTTGCACAAACCTTTTTGTTGTCCGTCAAACAGTGTAATATAGATATTTTGTGTCACTACAATGTAACAATGTTGATTGGTCTGAATAAAGGCTATAAAAAGCGTCCAAAAAAAAAGTATACAATTGGAAATTTGAATTTCTGCAAGATTAAAGGACAAAACTATAGTGGTTTTTTTAAAAGATGGTGAGTTACTGTCCTTTCTGCTACACGTCACGAGTTCGACACCCGTGCACGAACCATTCAGCCTACGAGTCACACAGCCAATGTCATACAGTCCATGAGTTATACAGCCCATAAATCATGAAGCCCACGAATTATACATCCCACGAGTCATACAGCCATTGGACCTAATTCACGAAGGTGGTACAAAGAAACCATGGTTTAAACCATGGACAATTTTGTATGGAGCGTCAAGTGTCGCATGGCATGTTTCTTTACGAAATCAGTCATTAAGATTTCGTCGACGAAATGACTGATCTATTTACTGTGCATGGGATTTACTGACTTTTTACCTTCAGAGGGACAACGTATGTCCGGAACATTCCTTCTGCACTGAGGCGGAAATAGCGTTTTTGACAGTACATTCAGTTGACCTATGGTTCCATTTTGAAAAGAATGCTTGCACATAGATCTTGTCCTGGGACAATCAGCTAAAAGCCGGAGAGAGAAAAGAAAAAATACGAGAAAGAAAAGAAAAATTGTCATGAGTAATAAGAAAAAGGAAAATCCTTTTCCGAGCATTTTCAAAATCACTTCGAAATAGCCCCAGTTCATTAAAGACCCCACAATCACTTTAAACTATGCAAATATGACGAGGAGATCACTATCTTTTGCCACATAATTACCCCTATAAGTCTATATTTTCAAATGCTTTTGGATATGATTTGATGCAACCAAGCGAGTGAGGACCAGAAAAGGTCAATCCGGAGCAAAAATAAGAAATCTTTGGTTGGGAAATATGACTGTGCTCATAGCAGTCATTTTCTTTCGGACAAAGATTTTCTGTCAATTCATGGGGTATAATATTGCACAAACTTGAACCCTTTGTGTGCCCATAGACACCTACCTTTAACCCATTAAAGACTAAAGTCTTGAATATACCCAGGCAGGTACGGTGTCTGTGGGAAATGTGTGTTATATTACGAAAATCAGCTTGTCCTTAATGGGTTGAGCTACAAAGTTTTCTCATCAGTAAATTTAACAAGCCCACTCAGGTGTAGTAATTCCAATGTGCTTGAGTCCAACAGGAAGGCCATGATGACACCATAGGGTTTATACGGGGACTAGGTAATCTCTATTGAATACCTACTTGATTCCCAGATCTCTATTCAAACTCCTTGAAGACATTAAGTGCAGCCTGCGTATTTCAGCAGGGGTTGATCTGGAGAGAGGCTGTTCAGAGTAAAGAAATTTATGAAGATGCACCCAGGTGCAACCGCTGAAGTTTACGTGCAGGTGTCAGAAAGAAATAATGATAACACATGGTAGTGCACCCATTATGCGCAGGTGCAACCGTTGAACTTTGATTGGTGTAAAGAGGTATTTATCAGAAAATACAGTAAATTAGTGGTTAATGCGGTTGTGGGGATGCCGGGCTATATTATTTTTAACTCTCCTCTTTCTATTATTATAGAACTTGAGCCCTTTCAACAAATATCGCTCTCCATTGGAATACACACAAACCCAGCTTGATATTCAAGATTTAAAATGTACATCTGCATGTTCAGTATGATATGCAGGCCTACAGTCTCCAACATACAGATCTTATTGTCCCAGAGAAATATCATAAATATCAAGCAAAGAAAACCGTATCTCCCCACCGTTACTCTTGTTTGCCAGGCAGATCGATGCGAAAGCTATGATCACGGGTGACAACATCGCCGCTGCTGGTGAAGGGTCTGACTTTGATGATTCGTCTCTAGCTCTTCTTTGGTTGAACCAAGAACCTTACAGTGGATATTGTGATTAGTTGTCGTACTAGGCTGCGACAGTAGTCTCCTTGCACTAAAGTGTCTTGGCCATGCATTATTTATATCCAGGGACTGACAAGAAGCCATCTTCCTCGATGGGTGTGCTTATCGTGGCGTCTGGCAAATCTTATTACTCGAGTGAAGTGTTTCTATGATAAGGTCAACCAAGTTTGTTGATAGTCTTTATTGTCTGTAAAAGCTGTAACGTGCATGAGGTCTGTCTTTACAAACAAAACTCAGAGTATAAGGCATGCTTTTACATCCAACAGCAATGGTAAATTTTATATATACCTGTTCAACTTTTAGTAGATAGCACTTTTGTAACTCAAGTATTCCCAAGATGGTATTGGAGCACGTTTTAAGGCATCTTTATTGAGCTGTTTTTTGTCCCCGCCGAACGAGTTCGAGCAGGGGACTATGAAACGGGCTCCGTACGTGTGTGTGTCCGTGTGTCCGTCCGTCCGTCCGTCCGTCCGTCCGTCCGTCCGTGTGTCCGTGTGTGCGTCCGTGTGTGATCAAAATGTTCAAAATGCTACTCCTTCGCCATTTCTAACCCGATTTTGATTCTGTTTGCTTTATATGATGGCACTAGGTGAGGGCTTCAAAACTTCTACGCAGAATTTTGACCTTTGACTTCTTTGACCTTTGACCTTGATTTTTGACCTATATTGTATATTGCCTACAAATGCTACTCCTTCGCCATTTGTACCCCGATTACAATTCCGTTTGCTTTAAGTGATGGCACTAGGTGAGGGCTTCAAAACTTCTACACAGAATTTTGACCTTTGACTTCTTTGACCTTTGACCTTGATTTTTGACCTGTATTGTACATTTTGCTACCAAATGCTACTCCTTCGCCATTTCTAACCCGATTTCGATTCTGTTTGCTTTATGTGATGGCACTAGGTGAGGGCTTCAAAACTTCTACACAGAATTTTGACCTTTGACTTCTTTGACCTTTGACCTTGATTTTTTTTACCTATATTGTACATTGGCTACAAAATGCTACTCCTTCGCCATTTCTAACCCGATTTCGATTCCGTATGCTTTATGTGATGGCACTAGGTGAGGGCTTCAAAACTTCTTCATAGAATTTTGACCTTTGACTTCTTTGACCTTTGACCTTCATCTTTTTACCTATATTGTACATTTTGCTACTAAATGCTACTTCCGGCGGGGACATATATTACGCACCGCGTAATTTCTACTTTTCCTTGTTTGTTTTTGTTTTTTTTTTGACCGCGTTTGGCCTGTAAAAGCACGTTCACAAACTGAATTTTTTTTATGGATTCAAAGCAGTGGATTAATATATATATATATATATATATATATATATATATATATATATATTGTCTGTTACTATGCTGCTCAACACAACAGTGACTAGATCTAGTGGGTATCTACGTACTAGTGATAGTGTCTGACGTTGTTGAACTGCCGCATTATCAACATGCCCAAGCCCTTAACTCGTAAGAATACCTCTGCATCTACTTTTTCAGACATTGCATGTTCTGTCTGATCTATTTATGCGGCATCTGACTCGGGTGCTGTTCTCGAACTGTTCCAAGATTAGGCATTCTTGAAGATTCATGATCTTGTGCGAAACACTGCGCATGAAGTGGCTGACACTTCTTTCGCGAAACTCAGTCATTTGATCGAGCAGAATGAGGGGAGGCTGCACGAGGTCGAGGTGAAGGTTGAAGAGAGGAAACAGCGTCTGGAGGAGTTGGAAAAGGAGATAGAAAGGAAAGAAAACAGAATTTTGACATTAGAAGCAGCTGCAAACGATCTCCAGCAGTATTCGCGAAGATCCTCTTTGAGGATCTTTGGTGTGCCGGAAAAAGAAAAGGACGATATGGATCAAATTGTGTGTGATATTGTGTCCGGCAAACTTGGCGTCCCCATTACGCGAAATGACATCGATCGCTCAAACCGAACCGGAAAGCGCTCAAGGGATGGTAAACACCACCGATCCATCATCGTTAAGTTCTGTTCCTATACAGGAAGAGATCTGAAATTATCAAAGCACGTAAAAAACAAAACAAAAAACAACAACTCAAAAACTCAAACACTCCGGGATCACAAAATATTATTCAAGAGGATCTGACAACCCAAAATGCAGAATTCTACACAAAAACCTACAAAAACCCAAAAGTCAAAGCAGCATGGACACATGTTGGCAAAATCATTGCCTCAATCCAAGCCTCAGGTGGAAAGATGATCACAAAAATTATCACTTCAGACAAAGACCTAAGAAGCCTGTGAGCTGTCGCGTACAGATATTGAGATCAATGCGTAATTGATGTTCTGTCATCCTGAAAAATAATTACTCCCTGCATTGTGGATTTGTTTACATAAACTTCTGATTTTTTTTTATACAAAAGTTTTGTTTTTGTGATTGTACTTAAACTGTGTATGATTGTACTTGCATAGTGTATGCTTTTTAAATTGTATTTTGACACTGTATTTATTCATTTATTTTTAAGAATACATTTTCCCCTTCTGTAGTATGTTTAATTCATGTCTGTGTGTTACATGTTCACAGCCTGTTCACTCTGAAGAAGTATCACTGCTTTGTAGTTTATGTGCCCATTTGGTGCATGTAGAATGTATTCCTGATTTTTCTTTCGATGATTTTGAAAAATTTGGTGAACGTGAAATGTCATCCTGGTATTGTCATGTATGCATTGGTAAAGAATTGCCGTTTAATATGCACTCCTCTGATACTGATTTTTATAATGCAATAAATACTTTTTTCAATTCTGAAACAATGCGTTCTCAGCAATCAGATTTTTGTTGTGTTAATAATGGTGTTACGGATTTCTTAAAGGAAGATATGGATGATGATGATACTTCAAAATATTTTATCTCAGCTGATTTTAGTGCATTTTATGATTGTAAATATAAAAAATCATTTTCTGTTTTTCATACTAATTGTAGGAATTTACCGAAGCATTATGAAGATATTGCATTGTTATTGGATTCTCTTGAGTGTTCTTTTAATGTTATTGCATTAACAGAAACTTGGTTAGATTCAAACAATGCAAAATATTATTTTTTTGTGGATATAATATTGTCAGTAAAACAGGATAGATAAGAAGGGAGGAGGAATAGCTCTTGCCATCAAACAAGATGTGAAATATGTTGAGACCAGATATTAGTAAATTCAATAATGTATGTAAAACGTTGTTCATTGAAATACATAAATCTCGTAAAAATGTTAATATCGGTGCAGCGTATGTGTGTTACAGACCACCCTGTAAATCTGTAAAAGGTTATCTAAATCATTTGAAAGAAATATTACCTGTTGTTAATTCAGAGCACAAGGAATGTATATTGCTTGGAGATTTTAATATAGTTCTTATTCACATGAATTTTTAGAAACATTTTATGCCCATTCATTCTCGCCTATGATAAGCAAACCTACAAGAATAACGGATAAGTCTATGACTTTGATTGATAATATTTATTAAAATAATGATGATAATGTAAGTGTTTTTTCTGGGATAATGGTGACAGATATATATATAATATCATATTTAAAGAAAATAACGGTAGGGATCCATAATATTTATATACAGATTTTATGGAGTTTTATTGTAATGCATTAAATTTTGATATGTGTTTTCCACTGAAGTGTGTTAAACAAAAACAAATTAATAAATCTTGGTATTTGTATGAATTGAAGAAACTGTGTTAAAAAAAAGGCAGGTTGTACAAGAAATTTATTAAGAACCCTTCCCAGTACCGAAAAGAATGTTACCTTAAATCTCGTAATGTATATACCAATGCTGTTAAAGCTGCCAAACGAAAGTATCATTATTGTAAATTTCAGAATTTAAAAGGTGATATATCTAAAACCTTGAAGTTAATTAATGATGAATTACAAGTACGTAAATCGAGGGTTCAACAAAAGGTGTTTCAACATGATGGTAAAGTATTAGAAAATCCTGAAGATATTGCACAACACTTTAATCATTATTTCATTAATGCTGGAAATAAGATTGCTAAAGGCTGTAGGCAAGGCTTTTTTTCTCACAGAGATTTTTACATGGAAATTTTAATCAAACTGCTTTTTTTAAACCTGTAAATAAAAAAGAGATTATTGATTATGTTTTAGCTTTGAAAGATGGAAAGGCTCCATGGTATGATCAAGTTAAGTTATCGATAGGTAATTCATATAGTATGTATACCTTTGTGTTCAATTTTTAACCTGTGTCTTGAAACAGGTCAAATACCAAAGGAATTAAAGCTAGCAAAGATTATTCCAATTCATAAGAAAGGACCAGTTGATGTGTTTTCAAATTACAGGCCCATTTCATTATTACCTTTGTTTTCTAAAACATTTGAAAAGTGTTTGTATGTTAGATTACAAGGTCACTTAGATAAACATGAAATTTTATATAAAAACCAGTTTGGATTTAGAGCTAAACATTCTTCATCTCATGTTTCGTTGGATTTTTTGTTGAATTCATCAAAAGCAATATAGAATAAAAAAAATAATAGTTGGAATTTTTCTGGATTTAAAAAAAAACGCATTTGATTCTATTAATCATGAAATATTATTGGACAAATTATGTTTTTATGTGATCCGTGGAGTAACACTTGAATTGTTCCGGAATTATTTGCTTGATAGAAAGCAATTTACTGTATTTTCTGATCATAATTCTTTATATGAAAAGTTGTGTGTGGAGTACCTCAAGGGTCAATATTAGGCCCCTTTTTTATATTTATCAATGATTTATCAAATATTTCCAGTGCTATGAATGTACTCTTGTTTGCTGATGATACCATAAAACATGAAAATGTAGAATGTTTGGCTAATACCCCTTTCATAAACTCATCCTCCTATTATCCTATTAACATAAGAATAATGCGGACAATTCAATAAAAAATGCGTTCACAAACTCTGAAAATAATCCGCATTATTTTTACGAGCGCCCGTCCTGAAAAAGGCGGATAATCGTCATGGTGACTGCACACGTCCCTCCTGCAGGAAAGACGGGTGACGTTTGACCGCACCCCGGCAATTATCCGCATTATTTGGGTTTGCGTTCATAAACTCCAAATCTGGTCCCGATGCTGCTATTATGCGGATAATAGAAGGGTCGAAATAAAGCGCATTATTCTTTCCCCGCTCCGATTTTACGACCAAATGTTGCGGATATTATCCGCATTATTGAGTTTATGAAAGGGGTATCAAATGATTAATATGGAACTGTGTAAAGTTAGTAATTAGATAAGTGCAAATAAGTTACAATTGAATTATGAAAAGACGCATATGATGATTTCTAACTCTCGTAAGAAAGATATAAGTACATTGAAGGTATTTATTGATGGCCATGTAATAACAAATGTAAAGACAACTAAATGTTTAGGCATCAGTATAGACTGTGATCTAAAATTGAAGACACATATGAATGAAATATTATTAAAGATATCTAAGATCATTGGAGTTATGAGTAAACTAAAAATGTGTTTGCTAAAATGTATTCTTTTAACCATTTACAATTCATTAATCCTTCCTCATTTGTTATATGATATTATTGTTTGGGGTGCTTGTAGTAAGTATTTATTGCATCGTATTTTCCTGTTGCAGAAAAGAGCCGTACGTTTCATTTCAAAGTCTTCATATGATAGCCATACAAAGCCATTGTTTTATGAATTGAATATACTGCCAGTATCTTTAGTTTATGATTATCAAGTGATTTGTTTCATGCATTCATATACTGATAATATTATGTTACCAGAAGTATTTGATAATTTGTTTGTGCGAAATATGTCAATTCACAATTATAATACACGATGTGAAAATGATTTTCGTGTGCAATATGGAAAGTCTTCATTTACAAACTCTGATATCATATGCAGAGCACCCGAATTATGGAATATGTTACCTGAGAATATCAAACGATGCAGTGCTGTTAAAAGTTTTAAAGTAAAGTTGAAAAAATATTTATTACAAAATTTTATATCAGATAATCAGATATGATTTTTTTTTTAATCAGGCTGAGTTATTGTGTGTGTTTGTATTTGTGTGTGTGTGTACAAATGTCTCAATGTTCTTGATGTGCATGTCAATGTTTGTTGCGCCCTTTAAAAAAATATACTTTATAATTGTTGTTGGATCTTCAAGTTATGTTATTATTCTATTACTTTCTGGTGATCCATCCATTTGCCATTCATATTGCCTTTTTTATGTAATTTGTATTTTTACTTGTGTGTCAATGTTATGTATCATGTCTTTTGATCATGTCATAGAAATGGAAAATAAATTCAATCCAATTAAATACTTATATATATATATATATATATATATATATATATATATATTATACGCTGCGGAATGTTCATGTTGTTTTAGTGCAGTCAGGCATATTCATGAATATGTGAAGTAACAAATTACTATACGGGTTCTTTGTTAATTATTATATGCCATCTCACATCACTATAAACCATCATGTATAGATATTCATGAGCCAAGAGATGTTTCAAATTTCTGCATTTTTGAGGAAAATTGGACAATCCGTTCAAAAGTTATGATTTTTTGAAGTTTTTGTGCAGTCACCGCTGGATGAGAAGACTACTGCAGTGTATGATGTCACATGCGTACAACAATATAAGGAAAATACAAAGAGAATTTCACAAAATGTCATCTTTTGACTGAAAAAATACACATTCCCTCAACTTGTTACTGACATAATGTTGTGGGTAATATTATTCCCATTGCCTTTAGAAAGAGGCAAGTGTTCTTTTATTATGCGATAAAAGTGAAAATATGTTGAATTTTCTTTACATTTTCTTTATACTGTTGTACTCATATGACATCACGAGCCTTAGTAGTCTCCTCATCCAGCGGTTCCAACACAAAAATTTTAAAAATTCATAACTTTTGCATCGATTGTCCAATTTTCCTCAAACTTTCACTGATGTGTTCTACTAATATTGCTGCATTCACTCAATCCTTATGTTTATGAAGGTGAACTTGTCTTTTAAATACTGCTTAAGGTCTTTCATCATCATTTTTGTTTGTTTATTTGTGTGTGTGCGTGTGTGTGAGTGTGTGTGTGTGTGTGTGTGTGTGTATGGGTTACAATGTTTCATTGATAATGAAAAAGTTGTGCTGGTCATGTTGGTTTGACGAATTGGTTGAATTCTCTATGCAGGGTGACCCCAATGGACGGAAGATGGAGTTTTCAAAGCCAGCGTAGGGGTACATGAAGGAGTGGTGAGGGCGAGGGCGTAGGGATATGGAATGTTATACAGTAGATGTAAAGTCCGCAGAGTTATCAAGTCACCAGTTTATAAGTCTTGCTCATTTGATCCTTTTCCAGGGTGGATGTTCAAGGAGAGCAATAACATAAGACATTGTGTCAGTTTTGATAGTCACTGTTATATATTAGGTTATCGGGAAATGTTTGATTCATCAGTGTTGTTGGTTGTTATTTTTTTTTTTCTCAAGAGCATGTCGGACGGATGAAGACGTGTCACCTTGAAATGATTCCCATTGCTTTCCACATTTCCACATTTTCCATTTTGGAATCAAAACCGACCCTGTACTGCATTAAGTACTCAACGATCGAATATCCTTCAAGCTGCCTATGAATAGGCATATCATGTACAGGTATGTATAAGAGGAGTGGGTCGTATATTCATTGTACCCAAGTGATTGCTTATTTCTTTTCTTACTCTTACGGAAGCTCAGCTGATGGTGACTCGAACTTGATTGCTATGGCAACGCCATAGGAACAACAGCACCAGCAACCACAACAACAAAAGGACTTCTATTTATAGGTATTCAGCATGTTCAAGTTTCGTGTAATTGGACGCGTACTTCTTTTCATGCAGCTTCGCATTCAATCGGCAAGTTAAGGGCCTTTTAATAACATTGGTGGAGTTAATTTGCCTTTTATCTCTTGTGTGCAATGAAGTGGATCAGTGATGGCTTATTTAATCCTAGTTGCCGGAGACCTAATCTCAACTTTGCCTACATCACTTCATAACTGCTCCTGTCGTGCTTGTAAACGGTCGGAAAAGAGGTCTTAGCCTTAACAGGACATTTATATTTGGAGCTGGTAAGAGAAATCTCTACCATTCTGCCATTGCTGCGATATCATTAAGAAAATGGATAGCACTGCCGACGGTGTAAGCGCCACCGACTTTGGAGCGACGGAAGTAACGGAATTTCTTGATTTTGAAGAGGCGACTACTACAACCTCGAGCCCTTCTGAGTATCCGACGACTCTCGCTTCATGGCAGGTGCCACGCCACCTCATCATTGTGGCGGGCGTCTCTGTGGCCATCCAGATCATCCTACTCGTAGTCATCTTTGCCGGCAATGGCGTCGTCATCTTCACGATGGCGCGCAACAGACGGTTGTGGACGTCGTCAAACTTTTTCGTCGTGAGCTTGGCAAGCGCCGACGTGTTCGTTTCACTGGCGATGATCCCAGGGGTAAACCTGACCCTGGATCCGACATTCGTCAACAACATCTACACCTGTCTGCTGGTCTGGTGCTCAATCCTCTTTTCTACAAGCGCCTCGTGCCTGTCTCTTCTCGCCATCACCGTCGATAGATACGTGAAAATCATACGTCCATACCGCTATCAGTCGCTCATAACTGAAACCCGCGTCACTGGAGCTATCGTCATCATTTGGCTGTATACGTTCGCCGTCACGTGTGTCTTGCCTCTAGCCGGGGTCAATAAGCTCGTCCCTGGAAGCGTTTATTGCTTCGAGTTCATTGCCGTCTTCAACGTAGTACATATACAGTTCATAATCATCGTCAACGGCATCATACCTTTTGTAATTATGTTTGCAATGTATTCCCATCTCTTCGCCATCGCCCGACAAAAATTGAAAGCGGATCGGCGCGCGACCGGAAAGTTTCACTCGCACGCCCAATCCTTCACCACTCTCATGATCATCATGGGCTTCACCTGTCTGGCCTGGATACCCAGCAACACGCTCGTCTTCATGGACCTCTATTTGCCCGCCTATGCGCCCGGTCTCATTCCACGCACAGTCCTCAGCTGGCTTACCTACCTCAACAGCGCTGTGAATCCGTTTATCTATGCCCTGCGAAGCGACACTTTCCGTGCAGCAGCCAGGCGAGCCTTCGCTCTTCAGAGAAACTCGTCACTGTACGTTGGAGCGTTGACGAAATCGAGCACGATAGTTCGTCCGAAAGCTACTCGGGCTAAAGCAAGCATGCCCGTCAATGTTATCTCGCCGGAAAAGCTCCCGAAGGACAGTGAAGACCCGAGTCACGTCAAGGAAGAAAGCACGAATTCAACGGTCTCAGTCGAAATTTCCGACAGCAGCGGAGAAAAACGAGTGGACATTTTACCATAGATATGACACGATGTGTTTAGTGACTTAAATCAATTCGACGAAAATGGCGACACATGCTATTGTATACATCATAGCATACCAACTTAAATGGTATTCATTCATCACGCAGCCCGATAAAAATAAGGCAGAAATATGTATATACAGTCCACATTATCGTACATAATTATTAACAATTTATGAAATATCTTCACCGAATATGATTGTTTCGTCGTTACATTCATAGGATATTATTGTTTTCTAATGATAATACACATGTAGTCTAAGGGGAAAGATATATAAAATTTATTGAGAAAGTTGAATAGATTATCAAACAGCTTTGATACGAATTGGTGATGTGTCACTATATGGAGCAGTTGAACGTTTGGTTGTGGGGCCAGAAAACCACAATAAACGTGTCACTGTATGTACACACGTTGTACATATATATATAATATATATATATATATATATATATATATATATATGTAGTGGTTTTATGGATATTTTCTATTCCAGCAGCTGTTCCTTATTCTTCGTAGATTTCTGAAATTTTATCAGACATTTGTCATTGTTGTAGTAATTAATTGAATCCGTAATTTGTACTAGCAATTAACTTTTCCAAGTTGCACATTTATACATTGTATATCTACGTATATGGTATTACGAACAAATGACTTTTCATGGACTTCCAAGCAGATTATTAAGGTAATCTTCTGATATGATACGGAAATAGGTCGTGCATTTATACTTTTAGTATACTAGTATGTTCATATTCAGAATTCATGTGTGATGCGGTGTACCTCACTTTGTGATTGGATACATAAGTAAACTTATTGGCCTGAATTCACGAAAGTGGTACAAATGAAACCATGGTTTAAACCATGGACAAAAACCATGGAGCGCCAAGTGTCGCATGGAATATTTCGTTACGAAATATATCATTTCATCCATGAAATAATTATTTTGTAACGAAATGACAACATTTTGTAACTAAATGAACATTTCGATCGGGTAGAAATGATTTCGTTAAGGAAATGGTCTTTTCGTCGACGAAATGACCAATTTCGTAAGGAAATATTCCGTGCGACACTTGGCGCTCCATGGTTTTTGTTCATGGTTTAAACCATGGTTTCATTTGTACCACCTTCGTGAATTCGGGCCATTGTCTTTAGTACAGGTACAAAAATGCTTTTATTGACATACAGAAACCACCAGAGTTAGATTACATGATATAAAGATTCGGGGAATTCTTATTAGATTTTGCTGTCTGACACACAGTATACTTGAAAAGCAGTGAAAAGTTGAAAAATAGTTGTAGGAGATGGTACTCGGATTACTGAAAGCAGCAAAATTGTAGGTTCCGATGAATAGTAAACTTCTAAATCATTGTCAAAGTGGTTCAGAGCAGTGCATAAGTTAAGTAAAAGTAGTGGCAGTATAATAGTTTAGTGTAGTAGTGTACAAGTATTTTTAGTTATCATAATGTCAGGTATTGATGTTTAATTTAGAATGTCTAACTTTTATTTTGGAATTTTCTTTTAAAGTTTTTGCTTGTGTGTCGAAGGTTGATAATATTCGATGCTGAATTAGTCAGCATACATCCGCATTAGAGATTGCGCAACGATTTGAATATCATGTATCCTGGAATGTCAGGTCAAGAAACAGAATAAAGTTTATCCCACAATACAAAACACTGGCTGTGAGTACTGTATCTGTTGCAATGAGTTATGAGAGGTGACAATGTCACCTCTCTTAACTCATTGCAAACATACTTACTTTATCCTCCAACGGCTGAAGAATATTTGAATATACCTTCCATAAGGTACATTCAAATATTCTTCAGCCGTTGGAGGATAAAGTAAGTATGTAAGATATTATACAGATATTGACTTACCAGAGGTGGAATATAACATTTGAGATCCTCGCGGGAAGTTATATTTTTGTCGAGGATTATTATATTTTTCCGAAGCGCGTAGCGCTGAGGAAAAATATAGTATTCCGAGACAAAAATATAACTTCCCAAGGGAAATTAAATGTTATATTCCTACCGAAGGAAAAAGTCAATATCTGTTATATTATATGACCTACAGTACAAGAAATAAACTGCTGTATAGGCCCTAAAGCAAAACGTCTAGGCCTAGGTCTAGAAACACTACTCCTTTGCATGAACGCGCGTACCGCATGACAACAGTGCGCTAATGCCAGTGGTATTCAATCGAGCCATACCTGTTGATACGTAGATATAACTCCGATGGCTTTCACGTAGGCCTACCGGGAATTCGTTCTTCCGTGGAGTACGACCGTTGCCTGTTTATCACAAAGTAATTTCTAGAACAGTCGTTAATCAATCGTACGTAGGGCCTAGTTTCGTAGCGGTAGAGCCAGATTTTGTAATGAGAGATGTAAAAATTGTAGAAGACTAGAACTCTAGACCAAATGCCGCTTTTGGTCTGGGTAAAGCAAGCTTGTTGACATAACATTTGTTTGTGGTGATGTATGAGAATGTGAACTTTCTGATAATGTAGGGCCTAATCTCTTCTGCCTGTGGTCACTGGTACAAGAGCTGTTTAGACTACGGACCTGGCCCTGGTCCAGGTCCTGCGCTAGTACAAGTAGCATAAAAACTTACTCAGTTCAGGCTCTGGTAATGTAATGGGAAATCCTTTGGCTTTCCTGTCACGACTGTCTAACATTGATTGGAGTAGGAGCTATCAGGACAACAATTCTTTCTCTCTCACAAGCGAAGGGCAGCTGCTCATCAAAGCTGCCATGCCAGTTTGACGAAAACAAATCAGTTGCAATTTCGTAATTCGCGCTTGCATTGTTCTAGCGTGTGTCAGTGTGATGCTCATTTAATACCGCTAGCGAGCGCATTCTGTAAACGTAAGTGGTATGGTGCGTGTGGTCGGTCGACCGGTCACGATTACATTCGTAAGTATGTGTGTGTGTGTGCAAAGCGTCTCTGTGTATGTTGCGCGCATCATAATTGATTTTTGATTACGTCACCCCTCCAGATATAACGCCATTTGTTTAACGTAGTCGCTGTTATATTCCATGATTGTACGTAATTTACGTCATGTTATGAAATATAACGCTTCTCATCCTTGTGAACATGGTCACGTGACAGCATTTTGACCAATCACACATTGGTATCTATATAGGTCATATAATATATTCAAATATTCTTCAGCCGTTGGAGGATAAAGTAAGTATGTTTGCTATATGAGTGCTTGAAGAAATCTTTCGGTCTTTCTGACAAGGAGTCATAAAAATGAAGAATCGGACCAGAGAAGGTTAAGTTGATGAAATTGATTTCCTCGTAGACGATAATCGCGTGGTTTAATCCGAAACTATACATTACTGGTTGAGGTGGGGATTCATGTTTTGAACATTCCTAAGTGAGATAATGAAAAGCCTCTTATGAAATATGAAAGAGCATGTAATTTTAAGAAGGATTCAACGTTTATTTGGTTTTGAAATGGCCGAGATATCAAAAAAGTGCTAATAATAAAAGGCAACATACCACAACTTTATTGGGATCTCTTTGTTTTACCTCGTTTTTGGATATCTCATCCATTTCAAAACCGATTTTCATCGAATAAACTTTTGATACCCCTTAGAACTGCATGCTCTTTGACATCTCGTAGAGTGGTTTCTGAATATCTCGCAAAACGTTAAAAGCTAAATCCTCACCTCGACCAGAACTGTAACGCTTAAAACCAACCCGGTTGGTCGGTCGAGTGCTCCATCGCTCCACCTTCATGATTCCCCGCTCTTATCTCTCTCCCTGCCCCCCCCCCCCCACATCTCTCTCTCTCTCTCTCTCTCTCTCTCTCTCCCTCTCCCTCTCTGCTCTCTCTGCTCCAGGATAGTTTCTATATATTATTATATGATATATAACGAAAGAGAGACTGGTGCGTATCTTGCATTTATTGTTCCTCTTATACTGTTCATCCTTGTTTTGAAAAACCGGGTCCTTTGGCCTTGGCCATGGAGACTTCATAGCGGTTCAGGCATATATCGAGTAATTGAGCTTGGATCTTAAGACTTATTAAGACTTATTAAGACTTTCCAACAAAAACCTCGTGGCATATAATCAGTGGAAATACACTAAAGCAACCGGTTTTTAGGTTACATACAAACCTGCACACACTACACACATCTTGGTGTTCATACGGTTGAGTAAGAAAAAACAAATCCTGAATTTCTGCATTTAACTCGATAACCATGAACATGAATATAACCTCAAAATGGCAAACGAATTGATGTGAACAAACATAATTCTTAAACAAAATTATTAAGTCTATACGATTTCTAACTTCATCCGTCTTATTCAAAGATACAGTATACTATATCATCCAGGACAAGAACGTAAACCGTGGCATATAGAGACAGGTTGATATAATGATAAATTTTTCCAAGGCAGCCTCCGAAATTCTCTCTGAATTAGTAAAAGCTTGCATGGAGCGTGACATAGCTACCTTTTTTAACCACTGCAGATGCCAGGAAGGGACTAGCCTGCTAAAAGCCTTTTTTTTTTTAACTAATTGTTTGGAGAACTAGTTCCCAATGAGAGCATAAATGCAGCTGAGGTCAGACGTCTATCATCCAGCATCAATCCATTTTGGCAGGATTCGTCTGGAATCATTTTCGATTCCATCACAACTCTCCCCTAAGGTATCGATTGAGTTTCTATTTCTATGCCAAATCATTTACATATACTCAGTAGGTAGCCTATATTATACCAGAGTAAGATCTCAACGCATTGTTGATTGTACTATTGCAGTGACTGCGAATGGACCACGCCCACTCCCAATCGCTTCATCCTTATCAGACTGTCGTAGTGTTCAATAGCTTCTCCGAAAGTTACCCTCTCAATTGTCTTCGGTATCAGGAGAAAATGTATAACAGCTAATATTCTGTGCGTTACTAGTGTGTATAAGATCTCCTCTTCCCTATCTTTGTCTATTTTTGTTATTAGTAGGACAAGAGAAAGTGTGTTTGAGACAACATTCGGGATGAGCAGCTTTACCAGCACTCTTGATCTCAAAGTACTCAATACATTCGTTTACTGTATCTGTTATGCAGGGTGTCCGGAGCGAACCCTGGTTTTGACGCACACGTACGCGTGAGCTCATGTCATCAATAAGTCATTATGGCGAAGTGTGTGTATAAGGTGGAGTAACAATGTACGTGCATACATGGGGACTGGAGGAAAGATTATATCGCGCTGCACAGATGCGTACTCCTTTGGGTAGTGACATATTCGAGCCCCCGTGCGCTCTGACACAGGGTAAATAATAATCACAGCGACAAGCAAAATGGCGTTGAAGGCGTTGGTTGGCAAACGTAAGTTATTGTATATATCCTTATTCTTCAAGCCATATATATCATCATGTGTATACATGATGAGCTGAGTGCTAGCTGTTTACTTTGGTGTGTTTTGATGTAGTCGTAATGCAGCAAAACACAGTTATCTTGTCAAGTCTGCCCTAATGCCTCACGTACAATACACGGTTTGTGCATCCTCACATAGTAATGTACGTATGCCTGTGCTGTGTGGCACTGTGCTATACCTTCTGTGTGTAGGGAATCTGCGGATGATGATGCACCTAGGCCTCTACCATAAAATCATACACGCCTCCCTCCTCCGGAAATACTTCTAGGAAAATTTAGAGACGGTATTTGTAGTCGTTCAGTAGCTAGGAAATGTAGTTATATTTTACATTTTAGAAACTAGGATCTTGAAAGTCTAAATTTTAAAGTGAAGACTTGTAATGGGTTATTGTAGAATCTAATTTACTCTTTGAATAAATTTGGTAACAGCACTCGCCTGCCCTGGCCTGGTGAGGTTGTGTGATTGTGTTCATTCTCACTCTCTGCTGCCTCTGCATAAAGTTGATTAGATTCTAGTTTGTAGAACCACTTTGCTGCTAGACATGGTAGACGTCTAGTTGAGTACATTGAAAATGCAAACTCAGCAAATTGCACTATATTGTTTCTATCTATAGGAAAGAAAAACTTTGAGGTTGACACGACAGTCGCATGCATTTTTATGGATAAAATTTATTGCTGCATGCTGCCACTGTTGCCCAATCAATAATGGATCAAGGGCTGTTTCACATCCAATCAATAACCACTGGGCTCGTGATTGGCTAATGGAAACCATCTGTGGTCTAAATACAGTCAGTGCAATGTTTCGCCACACATGCACATAGAATGGGCTTGAAAGATTTTTATTTTATTATTATTATTATGAATTATTATTATAATTATTTAATAGCCATTTTTTTTTTCACGAATAGCGTGGAATGTGATCCATTGCCAGGTTGAAACATGGTCATGGATATATCAAATCTCTATGAGGAGTATGGTATTCAGTTTTTCATGGCACTGGAAATTGAAACTGAACTGGAGTTCTTGATTTTAAATGTATAATATACCTGAAAGAGTACAAAAGTTTACTAGCTGTATAAAAGTGTACAGTCAACTGTATGGCCCTTGAACAATGACATTCACAATTTGTTTAATGCAGAGTGATGTTCTTTGTGTTTAAACAACTGCCAGCATGACAATGATGATACAATTCTTGTCTTGGAATAAAATTGAAATGAAATTAGCATCATCTTTCGAGTTCATCCCAGTATAGCTTCATGTACAAGCTGCTTAAAGGGATTACTACATCAAGGTATCAAGGTATCTGTGTTTATCCTGGCTATGGTATTAAAAAAAAAAAAAAAAAAAAAAATGTGCAGAAGCATGTGTTCAAGTTGGCAAATGAAATATTGTAAACATCCTGATTTTGTCAGATTTTGTTTCTGAGTCTGTTTTTTTAATTTTCCTTCTTGATCATGTCTATGATGAAAACATTTGAAATGTTGATGAAGGTGATAGCATTTAGAGTACCGGTACCATGTTTTAGGCCTGCCTTGTACTAATACTTCAAAAACCTCTAGAGGTTTTATAGGAATTGGTTACACCGTCTGCTAGAACTCATTACCAGTATCAGCATAACACACTTGACACCAAACAAATGTACAGTGTAGCAGCAATTACATATTGTACAGCTGAATTAGAAACCCTTCAAAACATAGTATGACATTCATGTGTGAATGCCCTATTTTGTCTGAAGTATTGTAGTGCCATACTGATCTCTAGCCTTGGGAATACAACGTAGTGGCACAAATTTAGAATGTCTTAAAATACTGTGTCTTAATCTTATCAACAGCAACGTGAGAGGACTCTCTATGCGATTGCCCACCATTATGCCTTTTTTTTTTTTTTTTACTTCCTAGACCTATAGCCAAGGAGGAACACTATTTTGTGAAATTAGATGCTTTACTGCACACAGTGTCTCAATGTTTTCCACTAGTGTATGTACTCTCTAATTTACCCTGCCAGAGTGTTTGGCATAGCCATCTTAAAACATCAGATCTTGCCATAATGAAATTTTCAACAGTTTCAGAATTTGTTGGCCTGAGCAAGAAGCCCAGCATCACAAAGTGATCATGCTTACATACTTAAGAATTTACACGTGTAATGTATGAAGCATGAATTGATTTTAAGCGTAGACATAATGCTCATGGGGAATGTAGATGCAGATATGCACTTGAGAATGTTTTAAGACTCAAGTTTTAACCCTTCATGTCCCCAGGCACTTAAGCTGACAGCATTAACAAGCTAGTTCACAGTAACTTTACTATCTGAGCATGTACTTTCTCTTGAAACTGACATGTAACTGAGGTATATGAAAAAGCCATATAGGTCTTCGCGATGGCTTGTGCTAATATTTATGTTGAACTACAGAAGTGTACATACATGTACATTGTATTGTATGGGGTTGTAGCACTCGTAAAGTTCCATGCATCAGAATGTACAGGTAAATGTGTAGTCTTTTCAACCATATTAACAAAAGCCATTCATGCAGCACTTAGTATAGTAAATAGTAAGTGCATAAATTACCCCTGTCTGCTTTTTTTTTTTCAACTGCTCTTCCAATTCAAAGATTACCAGTAATCCATGCTTTGTGGTTCAGAGGTCTTTGCAGACCCTTGCTACAATTGTAACTATGAAGTGGCTTATTCCTGTGAACTTGACCTGACTCTTATCTAAGTAAGCCAGCCCACTCAGACGTAACAGTGTGCCTCAGTCCCATGTAATGGTTCAGGTGACACAATAGGGAGTCAGTGGATTAGGTAATTTCTATGCCTTGGAATCTAGTGTCCAGCCATCCTTGCCAATCTGTGAAGAAGGTGCTCAAGCAGACATGCCAATTATAGAACAAAGCATGATGCAGTAAGGGCTAAGAGGATACAGAACACATGTACATGTACTGGTACTGCATGTTATGTACAGCTGTACACTCTAAGAATTTAGCAAGTTTCTGTGAATACAGTGTAGGAGCTCTCGAAAAAGATAATTGTTTGTAAATCCACCGAACAGACATTGAGTACTTTATAAAGTTAGGATGAAAGGAATCTTCTCTCCTGTGGTCACTTCTCCTGAGCTATAGCTGATACACAATATGTGGGATAATACATTTCCCAGTACTGTACCTCCTGGTTCAGTGGAGCAAAGGAAATGCTTTGAGCAGATTCTCAGAAGATTCCTTTTGCAGTCTTTCAGCTTGATTCTGGTCATTCATGTCACAGTATAAATGTTCATTCCTGTCACTGTGCCACATTTGTAGTGATATCTGCAGTCAGCTCATGTGACTCTGCATTCTTACATATTACATGTACCCTGGTTGTAATATAAAGTTTGACATGTGAGAACCATGCAGCTTGGACTTGTTTTCATGTGCTATGATGATTGAGTAATAACCACATGGATGCACATACTATGTATGAATATATTCATAACGGTACTGTCAATGTTCTGTGGGGTAATAATGATGTACTAGTAAATGGAATCACTACCATTAAAGGGCAAGTTCCCCTTCATATACATGTGTGGATTGAGTGGATGAAGCATTCAGTAGAACACATCAGTGTGAGTTTGAGAAAAATCGGACAATCCACTCAAAGGTTATGAATTTCTGTGTAATCACTGCTAGATCACAAATAAGAAATCTACTGTAGGGTATGTTTCATGTGTAGAACAATATGAGGAAAATATAAAGAGAATATCACATAATTTTTTTTTTTTTTGAAAGAGTACACATTCCCTAGACTTTTACTGACATACATGTATTATTCCCCCTGCCATCTGATAGAGGCAAGTCAAGTGTGCTTTTACTAAGCAAGAAAAGTAAAAATATGTTGAATTTTCTTTGTATTTTCTTTATATCAATGTATGCAAGTGACATCACAAGCTGTACATTGTAGTAGTCTTCTTGTAATCTTATCCAGCAGTGGCAGTCCCGAAACTTCAGAAATACTGCGTACATAACTTACAAATGGAATGTCCAATTTTCCTCAAACTTTCACTCGTGTGCTGTAATCATATTGTTGCATAAGGGGAACTTGTCTTTTAATTTGCTATACCAACTACAATTTACTTCTATCTGATGCTCCTGTTTTTATGCTGTTTTAGTATACAATGTACAATAGAAGATTTGTGCATGCAGCTCTTTTTGAACTTACTCTTTTACATCGATTCACACAGGTATTATGACTGATGTCATCACTCCACTGAAGAAGCGAAAATGCCAAAATGTAAGTTGTTGTTCCCTAAAGGTTTAGATAATATGCCCTATATGAAACTGAAAATTGTCTCTGGTGAGATATTGCACTTTCTGTCATTACATCATTTATAAAGCTGATCTATGATATGAAAGTGGCACTAAAGTATGCACAAATACCTTCTAATTGACTGCTGCAATTGCAACAATCTCGCATTATACTATCATTGGCGATTACACAGAAGTGACAGGTGCTCCTTTTCTCATGGAGAAAGCAATATCTATTAAAGGCAGGTTTGATCTTGCTAAACCAGACGTAGCATATGCACCTCCTTTAGAAAAAAACAATAGCAACTACAACAACATGTTTGGAGTAAGGTAGTAAATTATAACTCAGAAATCAAACCTGATAGTCAGTGACTAACGTCTTTGATAAAAAAAAGAAAAAAAAATGTGGAAAGAAAAAGGATTACAGAAGTTGCAACAAACTTCTGATAGAAGTAAGTGCCATTATAAAATTGTATGTGGATTTCAAAATAACTGTTGTGATCATTTTGACAATTTTTGTGTTACATGAAAACCACAAACCATGGATCTCCACATATCTCAATTACACCCCCATCACAATTGAAAAGGGATTTTTATTCTTATTTGTGTTGAATCAACTCCTGTCGTCGATTGTGTTTATACTCTTATCCACCAAATGCCCCATTTCAAGTTTGGTCCTTGAAGAGCAATTGAAATACCATGTTCAAATTAACTAAGCATAGTGGGAAATTGGAATTGCACATATTGAAAATTTGTTCCCATGGGTGACATTTGCATACCATTACCAAAAAAAATGCCGGTGCATGCCATGTTTAGTTATTTACTGACACTGAAATGGTCATATTTTATCTAATTTCCTGTTTGCTCCAAGAGTCACAAATCACCCACTGTCCCTTCAGATTCGTCTTGCAAATGTTTCCATTTAGTTTCCTCTCCATGGATTGTAAGTGTACCAATACCCTGCCCAGGAGTATTATGTTTACTTTATTTGAAGAATATACTTGAGAAATGACATCTGCAAAATACTGTAATTTTTTGTCACTCTAATCTTTTTTTATTCGGGTTTAAATGTAAATTTTAAAGAGTATACCAAAATAAAAATGACTTGAAGTAGATTAGTTGATAATCCAATTCTTTCATTCGAATGATCGTGCTATCAATATTTTTCTCCAAATATGTCTTGAATGATAGTGATACACAATGTGTGTGTGTGATCAGCTGACAGATCGATATGGAATCTTTATATTATTCATAAAAATGCACAATGTGTACATGCCTATATCTAGATCAGAGCAAAACTTAAACGCACGAAGAATGAGTGCCAGATATAGAGATATGATCTAATTTATTGAAATGTGTATACTTTCAGGAGCTATCACAGGTGAATTATTGCTGTTTTTTTGTATACAGTATTTTAGCTGTACACAAACTTTATTTCCAGGGACTGGGTATTGGTACACTTTAAGCCTCAGAGGACCATTATCTCAAAAGTAATTGATGCAGCACTCATCAACCATGTGTGCAATGATAGTGACAAGGTTAAAGCAATCCATCCCTTTGTTATGAATCCATATCTTGAAAGATACTCGTCTTGGACCAACTCAGCATGCGGATGATCTCCGCCTGTATCCGCATGCATGACCTTGCAGATGAGGGAATCACAAGTAAGTGAAATATCCTTGGCTTTGAAAGAGTGATGGGATTGTCAGTGCATTTTACTATGCTGGAATCGTTCACAAATGCTCCTATGTAGTTTGTTTTTGTGAGTGTTTATGTATTTGCTGGTTTGTTTGTTTTTTTGTTTTGTTAAACTTAGCTGCAGCTCCAGATAATCATGCAATACTTTTCTCAAATTCATCAAAGAAAAGTGGCATGTGTCTCCTTCAGGTGTTCCAAAACCAACTCAGAAACAAAGAGTATTATGAAACCAATGTGTTAAATAAATTCACTTATTACTACTGGTCACATGAATGGTGATTATGTTACCTTCATTTAGCAGGGGGCTTCCTGAAGACTAACTATCTCTTCATGTTAGACAATAGCATCAGCTGAAAACCAGAAGAGCACTATTGTGTTCTAAAATTCGAGCGCAAATAAAAACAGAAGCAATCAGTTTTCATGCAATAAAAAGTTTATATTTAATCAAAAGTGGGTAGATTTTATAAGCATTGTTCCAAATATTTGGTAAGATAGTTCACTCTTGAGATTCTAAATGTCTAACTTTAACATTTCACCAAAAATGAAAATGATTTAAAATTGACAGCATAATGTAGAGGAGATCAAGCTCTGTAACGTGATACAAAACTCTCATCTGGTTTTCAGCTGACAATAGAAGAATTTCTCTGATTTGTGAATATCCCCCCTCTCATTGAGATACAAGTACTTGTATAAACATGCAAGTTTGACCTGGACTCTTTGGACTTTCCCTGAATTTGATGGTCATTGTGGCAGCCCTGCTGATATTTAAGAAAGCAAGTGCATTTATGTACTGGGAGGCCAGAGAACATGGATGTATATCCTTGTTGCTAGGATACAGGACAACAGAGAGCTGACTAAGAGCTTTGCTAGTCAAACAGAACAGGGGATGGAATGTCAATTAGGATTTGTGTACACAAGTTTTAAGTGATTGTCATGTACATAGTTAATGAAAATGTGGCTTGTTTTGGAATTAACCGTGTCCCATAGAGTAACCAATTCAAATTGTATGCACTTAGATGCATGTGTTGTTCAAAATATGTGTTTTGTGATCTTGTGATACACATTTTTCTTCCCGCTCTTTGTGTGAAAAACATGAATGTACAGAGTTCACAGCGACTTTGTAGGCATAAACAGTTTGCAGTGATACATTGTATCATGGTTCATTGGTATGGTGATCGCGAATACCACGGTACTTCAAGGACAAGTTCACCTTCATAAACATAAGGATTGAGAGAATGCAACAATATTAGTAGAACACATCAGTGAAAGTTTGAGGAAAATTGGACAATCGATGCAAAAGTTATGAATTTTTAAAATTTTTGCGTTGGAACCGCTGGATGAGGAGACTACTACAGCTTGTGAGTCAAATGCGTACAACAGTATAAAGAAAATGTAAAGAAAATTCAACATATTTTCACTTTTTTCGCATAATAAAAGAGCACTTGACTTGCCTCTTTCTAAAGGCAGGGGGAATAATATTGCCCATAACATTTGTCGGTAACGAGTTGGGGGAATGTGTACTTTTTTCAAAAGATGAAATTTTGTGAAATTCTCTAGTTATATTTTTAGCTCACCTGAGCCAAAGGCTCAAGTGAGCTATTGCGATCGCCCTTCGTCCGGCGTCCGTCGTGCGTCGTGCGTAAACTTTTTACATTTTCATCTTCTTCTTGAAAACCCCAAGACCGATTTTCATCAAACTTGGCAGGTGGCATCCCTAGGGGGTTAGGAACTCAATTTGTTAAAATGGGCACCATGCCCCACCCAGGGGGCCCCCAAGGGGGCCCAAACCCCCCAAAATTAAGGAATCTGTAAAAATCTTCTTCTCTAGAACCAGAAGTGATAGAGCTAAGTTAATTCTATGAGTTCGTACATTGATGACTATAGTTTCAAGTTTGTTCATGGCAGAATCAGGGGTGCCCCCCTTGGGACCCAGGGGAGGGGGGTGGGGAGGGGTCCTAATGGGGCCTAAATTGTACATTTTCATCTTCTTCTTGAGAACCCCATTACCCATTTTCACCAAACTTGGCAGGTAGCATCCCTAGGGGGTTAGGATCTCATTTTGTTAAAATGGGCACCATGCCCCACCCAGGGGGGCCCAAACCCCCCCCCCCCCAAAAAAAAAAAAAAAAAAAAATGAAGGAATCTTTAAAAATCTTCTCTAAGATAAGCTAAGATAATACTATGAGTGAGTACATTAATGACTGTAGTTTCAAGTTTGTTCATGGCAGATCCAGGGGTACCCCTCTTGGGGGCAGGGGGGGGGGGGGTTGGGAAGGTCCAAATGGGGGCCTGAATTGTACATTTTCATCTTCTTCCTGAAAACCTCATGATGGATTTTCGTCAAACTTGGCAGGTAGCATCCCTAGGGGGTCAGGATCTCAATTTATCAAAGTGGGCACCATGCCCCACCCAGTGGGCCCCAGGGGGCCCAACCCCCCCCCCCCCAAAAAAAAAAAAAATGAAGGAATCTTTAAAAATCTTCTCTAAGATAAGCTAAGATAATACTATGAGTGAGTACATTAATGACTGTAGTTTCAAGTTTGTTCATAGCAGATCCAGGGGTGCCCCTCTTGGGGGCAGGGGGGGGGGTTGGGAAGGTCCAAATGGGGGCCTGAATTGTACATTTTCATCTTCTTCCTGAAAACCTCATGATGGATTTTCGTCAAACTTGGCAGGTAGCATCCCTAGGGGGTCAGGATCTCAATTTATCAAAGTGGGCACCATGCCCCACCCAGTGGGCCCCAGGGGGCCCCAATGCCCCCAAATTAAGGAATCTTTAAAAATTTTGGCCCTTATTGTACATTTTCATGTTCTGCTTGAGAATGCCTGGTCAAATTTTAGTAAAGCTGTGAATAATTTAGATTAGTGACTGCGTGAAAGGTGAACTTGCGATACTCAGGTGAGCGCTAGACCCGCGGGTCTCTTGTCCTTATATTGTTGTACGCATTTGACATCTAAGTTATTCACACACTGCAGTAGTCTTCTCATCCAGCGATTACTGCACAAAAACTTCAAAAATTCATAACTTTTGAACGGATTGTCCGATTTTCCTCAAACTTTCAGTGATGTGTTCTACTAATATTGCTACATTCTCTCAATCCTTATGTTTATGAAGGTGAACTTGTCCTTTCATAGAGTGGTATACATGATAACAATGTGGCAAAAGGGGGGGGGGGGTTGGAGGAAGGAGTGGATGGGAGGGGAGGGGAGGGGGATAGATTTAAGCCAGTGTAGAGCAGAATGTGCATGATGCTCTTCAGAAGAGGATTGTTTTGGGAGGAAATGAATGATGGAGAGAAAATTATTATATGGATATTTCTATTGATCTGGCTGCCAGAATGGATTGTGTTCATGCACAAGCTGCTTTATCTTATCAACGTTAACTGCCATTTAATTTCAATACTGTCTGACTGCCGCCCTCTCTGGAACTAATCCGCTTGCTGGAGGCCTTCCAAGATTGTTTGATTGTGGCCAGAGGCTTCTTTCATGACATGAATTTAAAGTTGTATCAAGTGAAAGTTACATTTTCATTGACAATGGTGACAGGCATGCCACAGAATTTGTGTTTTCTCTCTCGCTCTCACTCTCTTTTTGTCTGTCTCTCTGTCTGTCTGTCTCTCTCTCGCCCTATCTGCTCACTGCTTTCTTTTTATGCCTCCACCACAAAGTTTCACCAGAGACAGCATGTTTTTTCGAGTTGGCCACCTATTCATCTGTCTGTCCATCTGTCCGTTCATCCGTCCGTATTTGATTTTGTGGATGACATAACTGAATAACCGTTTGAAGTATCCAATTTTGTGGCTTAACTCTTCATGTGCCATGGGGGGAACCCCCTGTGTGCCACGTTATTCTGAGACACGAAGGTAGTCATGCTTTGAGAAGGAATTCTGTTTTTCCAATTTGTATAACTTCTACAAAATCTGTTAGGATGGGCATAATCATAGGCAAAGTTAAAGAGGAATGCCAAGCTTTGTTTCGATTATTGTATGACGAATCTATTTTCAATTTTTCTTTGAATGACCAGTTGCTACATTACTGTAAAGGCATGACTTGTGCACATAAAACCGTGACAGAAACTTAGAATGTACGAGAAAATCTAGTTGGGAACATCGCTTGATAGTCGATCACCACATAGAATGCAAGCCGTATATGAGAGGAACAAAAGCACGAGAGACGCTTTCATTGTGCCGCGGGATTACCAGTAATTAGCGGTTTATCGATCGGTCTTGGCGGCTTTGTTTGTTGAGCAGAATATGCGAAGTTGGCACGCCGTCGACTGAGTCGGATGTGCGAACGTGGCACATAAAGAGTTAATAACCATTTGAGGTATCCAAATGAAACTTGGCATATGTATGTATGAGTAGATGAAGCTGTGCCTATCAACTTTTGGGCTCACATGCTTAAGGTCAAAGGTCACAGGTCAAGGTCTAATGCAAAAATTTCAATATTTTCCACATATCAATTGATGCAATGCCAGAATATATTTTCATGAAACTTACAATGTATTATACATGTAAGCATGTATTAATAGGTCCATGTAAATATCTATTGTTGTGTGCTGACAAGTGTGATACTTGGGACAGAACAGCCGTGAATGGATTATTGCAAATTTATGTAGATTATCTTTAAAAAAGAACCAATAATAACAAATATGGAATTTTATGATGTGCCCAGTTGCACATAGTACGATGCTCCAGACTCAAGTATAGGTGAAAATGGGGCTGCTTTAACATTCCAGAGACTTGACCATGATTGATCACCGATTTTCTCCAACTGTTATCTGCATACACTATCTTTAGACACTGATGCCTGTCTGAGAGTTACAAGCAGAGTCATGATCGCTGTGGTGACGTGAATTCTTTATTAGGAAAGAAACAAGTGTCAGGAGGACCTCATTTTCTAATTAGGGTGTGTTTTTTATTATTTCTTTGTCAGTTGTTGAGGATATCAACAAGAAGCGGGAGCCCCTGAAAGGAATGGAAGCTCTGTACATCATCCAGCCAAATGACAAGGTCAGTGGTGGTGGTTGCCAAATAGACCATTTCTGTAATGCATCCAAAATTCTGTGCATGCTTTGTTCACAATTTTGTGTTAGCAACAACTGATGAATGCTAATTGCTAGTAAGTGAATTCCGGCCTTAGAAACTTAATTGGAGGGAGAAGGTGATTAATATGATTCATTACTAGGGTGTGTGGGAAAAGAGATATCATCAATTTTGATACATTACAGAAATGGTCTATTAACAAGTAGAATAGAACAAGTAGGTATTGCAGGGATATGTACTTTGTAAGTTTAAATGTATTCAGACTTTATACACAGCTTTGTGATGAATATCATGTATAACAGGCTTGCTGAGGGCTTCCATCACAGTGCTACAAGGCCCATGTGCTTGTCTGCTTGCTTGTTTTTCCAGAGCATCTGAAACTCACTGTGGGGACAGTAAAATGAATGGCACTATAAAATACATGTATGAGGCTCTGACCTGAATGTCCGTTCAGACATTAGGGAGAAGTATTGCATGTGATGCCCTGCTGACTTGCAAACAGCCATGATTCTGAGTTTTGCTATGTGCCCACAAGAAACCGGTCTTTTGGATACTTTGTTGCTCATTACCAGGTGACTGAGAAAAATTCCCAACCAACCACAAATTTGAATTTGTTGGTAAATTATATTCTGCATGTGTTATTTCAGTTCATAATCATCAGTCACTAAATTGCTTCATGTTAACAACCAGACCACTGAGTTAGAGTACTGTGTGGGTTTTAGATAGATTATCATTTATATATGACAGTACTAGCCATGTAAAACTTCAAAGTCAGGTGTATACAAGAAAGGGAATGCAAAAATGTGCGATGGGTCAAAAGGGGAAAATAGAAATATTTAAAGCCATAAGAAGCTACATCTGTGACAACTCAAGTTTTACTGCATAAAGTCCAAAACAGCTGGGTCTGGTGCCCCAATGATACATTGCTTCCTGTTGTAGAATAGGGAATGCAGTGGCGATATCATTGATTCCAGCTGAGGAAAAGTTGGTATGAACTGTACATGCATCAGTCATGTGCTTTTATTTTCATCTGCTGAAGAAAGAAATCTGCACTTGCATTTTCCATTGTGCATCAGAATTGCAACTTCATTGTCATAGAACTGAAAAAAACAACAACAAATGTCTATCCAGTGTAAGGTCAGTATCAAGACCTTTTATGTATGACTGGATATGAAATATCCATGTGGAGCATCTATATCATTAACCATAAATATTTTTTTCCCCTTCACAGAATGTGACACAGCTGATGACAGACTTCCGAGACATCAACATGCTCCAGTACAAGTGTGCTCATGTCTTCTTCACTGAGAGTAAGAGCTGGTAGTAGTAGTAGTAGTAGTAGTAGTAGTAGTAGTAGTAGTAGTAGTAGTAGTAGTAGTGGTGGTGGTGGTGGTGGTGGTGGTGGTGGTGGTGGTAGTAGTAGTAGTAGTAGTAGTAGTAGTAGTAGTAGTAGTAGTAGTAGTAGTAGTGGTAGTAGTGGTAGTAGTGGTAGTAGTATTAGTTGTAGTAGTTGTAGTAGGAGTAGTAGTAGTAGTAATAGAAGTGATAGTAATAGTAATAATAGTAGTAGTAGTAGTAGTAGTAGCAGCAACAGCAGCAGCAATAGAAGTAGTAAGGAGTATTATTGTTGTAAATTTTATAACAACTTCAATATCACCATAATCATCAATATTGTGATTATCACTGGATATAGTGATAGTTGTACTAGTATTGCCGTTTTTATGCCTCGTCTTCCCAGGTTGAAAGCCAGTTTAACCTAGCAAACTGACAATGCAATATACACTTTTAAATATCTGTTCTCTTTTAATATATAGTGTATTTCTGTTTGCTCATCCAACAGCCTGCAAAGCGGACCTGTTTGGGAAATTGTGTAAGAGCCCTGCGGCTCGTTACCTGAAGACACTCAAGGAAATCAACATTGCGTTTCTGCCCTACGAGTCACAGGTAATGAACAAGCGTCATTGTGTGTGTTGTCATCTCATCAGTTCTGCCCAAATAAAGCTGGTAATCCTGATTTGCAAAGACCAGTGGTCCCAAGAAAGGAAAACATGAAGGCGTTAGGATGTTGTCGATTTCAGCAAATATTCTAACTTGAGTCAGGCTCTTTATTGAACAAGAAAGAGGACAACATCATTTATTTCATAGTGACTGTAGATTCTCAGTTTTTCTGACATTTGTTTGGTACGAAACTCAAAGCTTAGAAACTGGAAGACACAACACCTGTCAAGGAGTTCCACTGCAAATGTACACTTTACAGTGTCAGATTGTTGGCATGTTCTGTTTGTAAAGGGGAAAGCAAGATTGTATTATTCGCTTGTAAAGGTAAAACATGGTTCCCACATTACTGCATAAAATGTTGACTTTTCCTGTAAAATGGAGACACATGCATAAGATATTTGGTGATAACACGATATCAGTAATTGAATTGGACCGTAGCAGTATCCATCACTTGAGAGTGAATCACATGCAGCTGACAATCTGCATGCGAATTCAATACTACAACTAGGGCATGATTGGATCGTCACATACTAGTCACGTTCAACATACCCCCTTCACTCTACTCTTCTTTGTCACCAAGGAAACTAGCTGGCATCATTAGGATTTGGTGGATTTTTCCTCTTTGTGCGTGCTTCTCCAGGTGTTCTCACTAGATTCCCCCGACAGCTTCAACATCTTCTATAGCCCGAGCCGTGCAGCCGCCCGCAGTGCCATGATAGAGCGCATGGCAGAGCAGATTGCTACTCTTTGTGCCACCCTGGGCGAATACCCGGCTATCCGCTACAGAAGGTATGAAAAACTTTTTGATTGCATCCACTTGAATGCAATATTCTATAGTCGCGGTCACACTACCCGAAACTGCACGTAGTTTACTTCCCGAAGACAGCCAGAAGTGTTAGCACTCGGTCACACTACAGACAAAACTTCATGCAGTTTCAGTGATACGAAACTACTTGTTTCGGTCTCTATTAACAGGAAATAATCTGGGGATTTGGGTTTTGGGGTTGTTTTTTTTAGCTCACCTGAGCCAAAGGCTCAAGTGAGCTATTGCGATCGCCCTTCGTCCGGCGTCCGCCGTGCGTCGTCCGGCGTCCGTCGTGCGTAAACTTTTTACATTTTCATCTTCTTCTTGAAAACCCCAAGACCGATTTTCATCAAACTTGGCAGGTAGCATCCCTAGGGAGTTAGGAACTCAATTGTTAAAATGGGCACCATGCCCCACCCAGGGGGCCCCCAGGGGGGCCCAAACCCCCCAAAATTAAGGAATCTGTAAAAATCTTCTTCTCTAGAACCAGAAGTAATAGAGCTAAGTTAATACTATGAGTTAGTACATTGATGACTGTAGTTTCAAGTTTGTTCATGGCAGAATCAGGGGTGTCCCCCTTGGGACCCAGGGGAGGGGGGTGGGGAGGGGTCCTAATGAGGCCTAAATTATACATTTTCATCATCTTCTTGAGAACCCCATGACCAATTTTCACCAAACTTGGCAGGTAGCATCCCTATGGGGTTAGGATCTCAATTTGTTAAAATGGGCACCATGCCCCACCCAGGGGGCCCCCAGGGGGGCCCAAACCCCCCAAAATTAAGGAATCTGTAAAAATCTTCTTCTCTAGAACCAGAAGTAATAGAGCTAAGTTAATACTATGAGTTAGTACATTGATGACTGTAGTTTCAAGTTTGTTCATGGCAGAATCAGGGGTGTCCCCCTTGGGACCCAGGGGAGGGGGGTGGGGAGGGGTCCTAATGAGGCCTAAATTATACATTTTCATCATCTTCTTGAGAACCCCATGACCAATTTTCACCAAACTTGGCAGGTAGCATCCCTATGGGGTTAGGATCTCAATTTGTTAAAATGGGCACCATGCCCCACCCAGGGGGCCCCCAGGGGGGCCCAAACCCCCCAAAATTAAGGAATCTGTAAAAATCTTCTTCTCTAGAACCAGAAGTAATAGAGCTAAGTTAATACTATGAGTTAGTACATTGATGACTGTAGTTTCAAGTTTGTTCATGGCAGAATCAGGGGTGCACCCCTTGGGACCCAGGGGAGGGGGTGGGGAGGGGTCCTAATGGGGCCTAAATTATACATTTTCATCTTCTTCTTGAGAACCCCATGACCAGTTTTCACCAAACTTGGCAGTTAGCATCCCTAGGGGGTTAGGATCTCAATTTGTTAAAATGGGCACCATGCCCCACCCAGGGGCCCCAGGGGGGCCCCAAACCCCCCAAAATGAAGGAATCTTTAAAAATCTTCTCTAGAATCAGAAGTTATAGAGCTAAGATAATACTATGAGTGAGTACATTAATGACTGTAGTTTCAAGTTTGTTCATAGCAAATCCAGGGGTGCCCCTCTTGGGGGCAGGGGGGGGGGGGGGTGTTGGGAAGGTCCAAATGGGGGCCTGAATTGTACATTTTCATCTTCTTCCTGAAAACCTCATGATGGATTTTCGTCAAACTTGGCAGGTAGCATCCCTAGGGCGTCAGGATCTCAATTTATCAAAATGGGCACCATGCCCCGCCCAGAGGGCCCCAGCCGACCCCAATCCCCCCAAATTAAGGAATCTTAAAAAAATTTGGGCCCATATTGTACATTTTCATCTTCTACTTGAGAATGCCTGGTCAAATTTTAGTAGAGCTGTGAATAATTTAGATTAGTGACTGCGTGAAAGGTGAACTTGCGATACTCGAGTGAGCGCTAGACCCACGGGTCTCTTGTTTGTAAGAAGATGATCAAAGTTATCACCAGTTCTCCTCTACAGGTCTACATTTTTTTTTTTTTTTTTTTTTTTTTTGCTTACAAATTTATGCTCACTTCTGATATCTCATCCTTTGTCATAATACATTTTTGTCAACACATTTTTGTTGTCATAATCTTGTCCTGACTCACTGTAATCACTGGTTGTAGTGGCAAACTTCGTTGAAATCGTTTATCTTATTGTATGAATATCAATGTACCCAGTATGATATTGTCATTATCATGGTGTCTTATTATGATTTGTTGAGTGTAGTTTAGGATAAGTGTTCAAAGTAATGTATCATTCTAAATCAATGCAACATTCACTTTTTCTGTCTCTCATCATTCTGGTTTATGGTCAGTGAGTTTGACCGTAATCTCGAGATCGCCCACACCATACAGAGCAAGCTGGATGCCTACAAGGCCGACGACCCGAGCATGGGAGAGGGGCCGGAGAAGCGGCGATCACAGCTCCTGGTCATCGACAGGGGCTTTGACCCCGTTTCCCCACTCCTCCACGACTTGTACTACCAGGCTATGGCCTATGACCTGCTGCCAATAGAGAATGATGTCTACAGGTAAAAACAGCTGAAGGGATGCAGAGCAGTGATCTTTTTTATTTTGATTAAACATTGTTTATTACTGAGAACAGTTTGTTTGAGTAGCCTAGCCTAGACTGGGACTGGTTGAGGTGTTGCAGGAGTAACATGCTAGTAGTATCGTGAATAGAAATTTCTTAATAGAGTTGATGCTTTCATCGCAATGTTCACTAAAGGAAGATCAATTTCTGAATGGTGTTTTGGAATGAATGAATGAATGGTAAGGCACATAACTGTGCCTGTTGTACAGCTGTAATCATGACCTTTGACCTGTGCTCGGTAATGTGACATTGCATCCTCATCTCCGTCCCCTTTCCTCACTGTGTATAGGTATGAGCAGCAGGGAGGCAGTGCTCCAGACTGTGAGGTTCTGCTGGATGAAAATGACGAGATGTGGGTGCAGCTACGCCATCAGCACATTGCCGTGGTGTCACAGTGAGTAATCCAAGGGTGTGGTTGGTGTTCGTCACGCATGTAGTGGCACAATATGTATGAATTTGTGATTTCCTTGGTATCATAAATATGCATAATTTCCTTGGTACTCACACATATTCTTGATTTCCATGATACTCATATATGTGTTCATGATTTCATTGGTACTTATACATATTCACTATTTCTGTAGTACTGATTCATATTCATTAGTTTCACAAAGTGAAGTGAGATAACTCGGGTAAGATGTGTGTGGTAGTGGCTATGATAGGCTGGCACATTACCTGATATTTCCAGTGCGTTGTCTGCTAATTTGTGTGGTTAGATTTGATAATGTAAACTAGTAAAGGGAACTTTACTGTGAGTGCTAGTCCTTTGTGAGATATGTTGAATGTCTACTTCCTATCCTTAATTTTAACAAATGTGAAATGCACGCTGCCTTCTACTGACCTCCATAAGAACATAATACATCTATTAGTAGCTTGTACAAACATGTAGTACTGTAATGTTCCATTTTCTGTTTGAAAACTGTCAAAATCTCTAATACGAGGATTCATTGTGGAAACATGTAATGAGAGATTGTTTTCCCTTATCATTTATTAGGACTGTGACCCAGCAGTTCAAGGAGTTTGCTCAAGGAAAGAAGATGGGATCCGGTGGTGAAAAGGTATGACAGAATTTATGTTATTGCCTTAACTGGCTATGATAGTATTTTTGTGTGTGTGTGTGTGTGTGATTGTGTGTGTGAAAGTACAATGATTACCGCAGTCCTGTCAAAGTGCCCAATACATGAAAAGACAAGGCTTTTGTTGTTGCTATGTTGCGTGAGGAAGTTGGATGGTAATAGCACCATTCGTAGATATGTATTTTTACTGTGTTGAATTGTACATTGTAACAGTGCCTTCTGTAAAGCCTGAATGTCGATTTCAGCTAAGCGTGCTTTTCAAAGTTTTATGAGACAAACTCTTTTGAGTGTCAGTCAGGATCATATTCTGGCATTTTAAAGTGAAAGTTGTCTGCGACGAATTTTGCAGAAGTATCTGAAATCACAGGATAGAAGAGACACAAAGATGAACTTCAGACACTGGTAAATGCATGTGTGATATATTTTCTTACATGCAAGGTTTAGATATTCACAATTAATTCTTTCCTTGTTTTGCAGACAAGCGTTCGCGATCTGACTCTGATGATCAAAAAGATGCCCCAGTACCAGAAAGAATTAAGAAAGGTAAGTTTTGTCATTTGACATGGTTGTACATTACTTGTAGTAGTAAAGGAATGGTAAATATGTGGTATGTTATACGATTTTTATGGCAGTACGCCACCAAGCTCATAATACAATAGTCTCAAGTTAGTCAATTAGATGATAATATCAAGTATATCATTCATCCGTGAGTGTGTCTGAGTGTGTCATGTTTGACTTACTACTGGTGAAGAAACGTTGAATAAATAATATTGTATACAATCTTGCAGCAGTATACCACCCAACTTACTAGTAGTGAACAAATGATGAGTAAGTGATGTTCTACACAATCATACACATACGATGAGTAAGTGATGTTCTACACAATCATACACATACACCCAACAAGTTACACCCAAGTTACACCTTAACTACTTGCAAGTTACACACTTGTAAGTTTCTAGTAGTGAACAACTCTTGAATAAGTGATATTCAATACAATCTTACAATTACACCCAAGTAACACCCATATTACGCCTAAGCTACTAGTAGTGACCAATGTTAAAAAAAGTGTTTTTAATGCAGTCATACAAGTACACCGAAGTTACACCCAAACTACACCCAAATTTTTGTAGTAATGAACAAATGTTGAATGAGTGATGTTCTATACGATTCTGTGGCAGTACACCACCCAGCTGAAACTGGCGGAGGAGTGCATGAACCAGTACAAGAACAATGTGGACAAGCTAGTCAGAGTGGAGCAGGACCTTGCCATGGGAATGGACTACGAGGGTGAGAAAGTCAAGGACCACATGCGCAACATCGTCCCCATCCTCCTCGACGCCAAGATCTCCGCCTATGACAAGCTGCGTGTCATCCTCCTCTACATCATCAGCAAGAATGGTAGGTGGTAGGGCGAGGATGGATACCATTTGATGCTTGAATTTCACCACTGAAGGTGTTTGATGTTGTTTTAATGATTGTTTTCATATTCTTATTTATGCCTACACCCGAAGGTGCCAGAGGCATTATGTTTTTGTTCAGAATCTGTTGGTGGTTTATAAAACCTTTCACGACCTAACACCAAGACACCTCAACATTTGTATCATGTTGTATATTCATCTTAGAAGGAATCTATGTTCTGATATTGACCCCTTTCATCTTTCCTGTCCCTGAACTCATAGTTGACCTGGAGATCATGCTTTTACTCTGACAGCAACAAAGGAATGGAACAAACTCCCCACTTCCATCAAATCTACAAGTTCAGTGTACTTTTTAAAGAAAATTATGAAAACTTATCATTTTCCTCAGTTATTCATGGAAAAGTTATTCAAGAAATCAGAGCACTTGAACAGGTTCTCAGAGAATGTTGATTTTATTCAAGAAATATATCTTTGATGTTGCTCTTCTGGTAATTGTATAGACATGACCTGTAAGTTGTTTCTTTCCCACTTTTAGTAGCCTCTCCCACCATGCTGTTTCCTATATTTTTTTTTTTTTCTCCTTCTTTCTCTGCCCTACAGACGGGAAATTGGGCATTACAGAGGAGAACTTGAACAAGCTGATCCAGCATGCAGTCATTCCAGACACGGACAGACCCATTGTCAACAACATGGCCCAACTGGGTGTGCAGATCATCCACAATGTGAGTCAAGGAAGTCATTTCATAAAAGACTACATAAACCTATATTTTCCCTTTGAGTGGTGCCCAGAAGGGAGGTACAGAGGTTTGCTCTGCCACCAAACTTCTGCATTAACAGCATGTCTCATTCTGTGTCAATGTACTTATGGCCCAATTAGTGACAATACTTCTCTGAGATCATTGTTGTTGTTGTTGTTGTTGTTGTTGTTGTTGTTGTTGTTGTTTATTAAACGGTATGTATTTGTGTGTTTCTTCTACACTTAATCTGAAATCAATAATTTTATGATTAAAAGAGTTGTCAGTGTGGAATTATTTATCATCATTTTCATCACTGATGTTTAACTATTACTACCACTATTGCTACTAGTTTTTCATTAATCTCTTGTGTGTGTGTGTGTGTGTGTGTGTGTGTGTGTGTGTGTGTGTGTGTGTGCACATTTTTAATGTATGTAATACTTTTGATACTTGATACTTTTGATTATCGACTTATTTTACCACAATGAAGTGAAAGATGCAAAGTACAGACCAGTGGCAGGAAACAAGAAAAGGAACCATTTGAAGATGAAAGATTTAAGAAGAAAGTATATTGGATGCCATGCGGTTCAGATTTCATGAAAGCTGATTAGCTTCCTTGTTTTAAAAGAAAAGAAAAAAAGATTTTACTGTTGCCCTTCGCTAAGATACCTGGTAGTGCTTGCATGGTGTCCTAGTTAAGACAGTGATTGTTTCAGATTTTTAATGTTTGTTTGTAATCCTTGTCTCCACACAGCAAAGGGCTCGCAAGTCCAAGCCCATGCAGCGGAAGGAGCGCATCACAGAGCAGACCTACCGGATGTCACGATGGACTCCAGTCATCAAGGATATCATGGAGGTATGTACAGTCTCACATCATCTGCTCTACTACTGTACATGCTATTACAGTAAATAGTGTATTTATAAAGATTTGTGATTGGTTGAATTGGAACCATCTGACTTTTTTGATTTCGTGACCATTAACTTTACATTTGATTCTTGCAAGAGCAATCCTGTCTTAAACAGTAAAGGTGTTAAAAGCATGTCATAATTACACTTTATTTACTATAGGTCGGTATACAAATTGTGCACATACTCTTTCATACACTGTGATAACCATTATGCACTCCAAATGCATAATTTGCTCTCGTGCAGTTCTACTTCAATCTGTATTTCTAGTCCAAACCTTCAGATATGCATTATTTTTGCCATAGAGATTTTTTAGGTCTTTCACATTGGATATGTCTGTATTGTGATGAAAGATAAACAGAGATTATGGAAGAGTTATGGTTAGACTGAGGTCACAACTATTTATGCCTTTAGCTGAGTTTTATTTTGAATCACAATTAACTGTACACATGTCATAGGTTTGCAGTCTCCAGCAAGAATGTCAATGCTCATTATAATTGACATCTGTATCAGCCTGCATTTGTGCATGTTTTCAAGTAAATTTAACGTATACGTGATACATAGATTTGTGTCGAGCATTAACCTTACAGATTTTCATCTTATCTGAGGTCAGTGTTGATGTTAAAAGTTAAGAGTAGTTTGACGTTTTATACCAGAATCACATTCTGTATTGATGCGGATGTTCCCATTTCTACTTTATCTTTGATATTTGAAGGATGCCATCGCCAATAAGCTGAGTGACAGGGATTATCCATTTCTGTCGGGTAGGAACAACACTGGGAGCATGGGAAGCTCTGGGCCCAAGAGGTGAGCTGTGCAAAAATCTCATATTCTAGTCTTTTTGTCATCTTACTCAAGTGCAAAGGAGCTGGTATGGCACAGTGGTTAAAACCATGGACTCTAATTAATGAGGTCCCTGGTTCAAGTCTACCAGCAGAAGCAGTTGTGCCCTCGATGAAGGCATTTCATCCTCAGTCCTATGGAAAGTACTTGAAGCCTTGGGACCCTGTGGTTGCTTGACTTCAAATGCTAGTTGCTCTCTTAGCGGCCACATCAAGCAAATCATCACACGATTTAGAAGTAGATTCAAGCAAGATCAAAGCCATTTCATCTTCCCTTATCTGAGAAAATTATGGTGTGTCGCACGTAGAGTCTGTGCACCAAACTTTGCAACAGAAGACTTTAGTGGATGAATTTTGTTGACATGTGACAGGATTCTAGAGTTCCCTTCGTCCCAACTGATGAGTAATGACAATCAAATCTGATATGTATTCTTATTTGTGCTAAACTGCTTTTCAAACTAGTTGTTTAAAATCTTGTTTGTGCTCTAATACTGCCTTTCAAAGTAGGTGGTAGAAATCTGGTTTGTAGCATTGATAGTACAAAGATATCTGTGTTGTCTGAAACCCTAATATGTTTTGTCCATCTCCACCATGTCAGTGCTCGCTATGGCAACTGGCACAAGGACCGTGGCCCACTGGACTACAAGACCGGGCCCCGCCTCATCGTCTTCATTGTGGGAGGAGTTTCGTACTCTGAGATGCGGTGTGCGTATGAGGTGTCCAAGGACCCCCAGTTCAACAAGTGGGAAGTCTACATTGGTGAGTCCAGAAGAGCCAAACTGTGTGTGTGTATGTGTGTGTGTATGGGGCGGGGGGGGGGGGGGGGGGGGGGGTTTGGAAGGGGAGGGGCGTGAGGGGCATGGAATTTCGGATGAAAAGGAAAAGGCCTAAATTTTGAGAGGAAAATATCTCTCAAAGTAGCTATGTAAAAGGTTAAAGATATGTCATTTTATTGTTTCAACAACTGAAAGTGGAGGCGGAATTAAGAACACCAAAAGCAAAGGGCACTCTATTATTGATGCCTTCATATACTTCAGTATTCCTTATTCTTACCACAGGTATTTTATGATTTATGTATGTATGTATATATGTATGTATGTATAGTTTGTGTGCTTTTACTAAAGGACTTTTTGGACATTTGTATTTGCTTAACTCTGTTGCTAATTTCTGACATTCTGTAACAGTTGTGTGTAGAGACAACAACAGAGAAACTTTTGTTTATATCTGCAGAAATTTGCCCTACCCACAAAGGACACATAGGGAAAAACTTTTTTTTTTTTCCAGGAAATTACTCGCAAATGTATGTTTTAACCCGTTGAGGACGGTTTAACTTTGCTACAACACGCATTTCCCATAGACACTTGCCCCGAATATGCTCTGGACTCGTCCTCAACGGGTTAATAGTCAGCCCTCCGATGAAAGAAGTTGGCATGGAGCCCTTGATTTGATGCACTGCTCGATATTCCTTTCCCCAGGTTCCACTCATATCCTGACGCCGGAGGGATTCCTGAGCGATCTGCGGGAGCTCAGCAGCAACTGATCGCCCACCTGTTATTCACAGCAGCTACCGGTCACAGACTGACCAGCCTAGAGTGGGAGGGAGTTGGTCATTCCGAGAGGTTTTGCTCCCCAGCGTGCAGCAGCAGTGTTCAATATTCCTGATTTATTGATTTTGAAATATATCTATTTAGTAACAATGGAAAAAAAAGTCATTCCCTGATGCATATGGGGTAACCATTACTCTTGTTAGTAAAATCTTGAGCATTAATGTCAAGAGAGAAAAAAAAAAAAACATGTTTAGCATATGTATCATCATAATGACAGTTAACATTAGATTAGATGCAGACTGAGGTAATGCGTTTGACATTGTGATAGAATTGCCAACCTAAAATTTACTGCTCAACAATATCAACTCTACATACTAGTGCTGGGGTGAAAGTGATGTGGTAGTTATCTAACATGATATAATGTACTACGATATCTGTCAGTGATGGATTTCGATGAATTCTGTTTCTCTTGTGCTCAGTTCTTAAAGTAAGTAAGTGTACCAGTAATACACAAGACTATTTTTCGCATTGAAACGAGGTTTCGATTCCTTCACACAATGGACATTGATTGAGACATTGTTATGTATATATTCGTACTTGGTACCCGTGCAAGTGTATAGATATTTTGATATCTCGATGCCAAGCGTACTCACTGTTGATTTCCCACCTGATCTTGCAAAGCCAGCTAGAGAGCAGTGCATCTCTCAAACTCACAGTGGTGGTTAAATCTCTTATCTCTATCTGTTTCTCTCTTATTCTCTGTCTGTCTGTCTGTCTGTCTGTCTTTGTATGTATGTATGTATGTATGTATGTATGTATCTGTCTGTCTGTCTGTCTGTCTTCCTCTCTGTCTCCCACTCTTTCTGTTATTGTTTTGTTGAGATAATTTCAGAACTTGCCAGAAAAATATTTGCCCATATGATTTATATAATTGGAAAGATTGTGAAGGTTGTGTTTTTCCTTGCTTAAACAAGAACTGCCCACAGTTTGTTCATATGTGCCACAAGTTCTGTATTCGTGTTCAGGAGAAATCCGAGTAGAGCGTTCAAAAGCTAATGAAAGACAGTAGAGATGGAAGAATTGTCAAGTAGTGGCAAGAAAAACAACAAAAAATAACACATAAAATGAAAAAAGTTTAAACATGAATTCAAAATTCTACCATGATGAATAGGAAGAAGGACTGTTATCGCTTTGTTTGCCATTTTGTACTCAAAGAAACAGACAAAAACAGGCCAAATGTGAGTTCATGAAAGCTATGTGTGTTCATGCACCATCAATGGCCGTGTTCATCATCATGATACACATTTCACTGAATCACACAGCACCATTGCCACACGAATTAAAATGTACTCTGTCATGAATGCTGATGTATTATATGACAATGCATAGAAATCCGACTCTGCTGGATAGCATGATGCCGTGGACAGTGCCACTTTTCGATATCTCCTGCTTCTCTCTCTCTCTCTCTCTCTGAATGTCAGTATAAGTCAGTCAACGTTATATTGTTAAACAATATTACTTCTTGGATTGTTCTCCCATTTCCATGGCAACTGTTCTGTCTGGCATCTCACGCCAGAGAGCTAGGTTAAAACTAGTCTCCCAGTTTCAGACCCACTGTAGATGATGATTTCAATCAGTGAGAATAGATTTTGCATGTACAGTATTTATTTCAAGACTGTTAAAATGAACATTTCTCTTCACAATCTTTTTCTCATTGAGCAGTTTGGTCAATCTATTACTTTCCTTTTAAAAAAGGACATTTCAATCTCTTAGCAGCAGACCTTTCAAATTCCTTACTTTCAACAGTAATTGCAGACTATTGTACATAAAATACCTGTTTATCTATACAGTGAGTGCGGTAAATCCGAGTGTGTGTGTGCGTGTGTGTGTGAGTATACATGTTGAATTACATCAAAAGTTGGAAACATGATGTAGAGAAGTCTATAGAGTTGAGAACAACTGTGTGATGAATGAATAGATACTAAGTATATTTCAGGGTATAGAACAAGTATAGGACCATCAGTGCAAGTTGTGTGAGACTTGAAGAGCCATTTACACACCTACAGTGGTTTACAGAAGCCCAAGAAGGCTGATTTGGAGTGTAATAAAGTACCTTTTGAGTCACAGAGGAATTTCTAATTCTGGCTTGGCCAAGTAGTGTTGTCCAAAAAAGAAGCTGTTGATTAACCCTGCTTCTTCCATCTGAGCAAAGTGCAGCCAGCTTTCTCCTTTGCTTTGCGTATCTCACGTTCCAAGATCATGTGCAGATGGTTGTGTTAGGTTAATATGGAGCGTTAGATTTTTCACAGTGGGGACATTCAGAGGGAAAAAAAAAAACTGTTCTGAGCATTTGCAAAATCACTTATCAAACTCAATCTATGTATAGCTTGCGTCGTCTGAGCTTTCACTACACGTTCTGGGCTATTTTTATGTCCGCTCAATTCACGACAGAGAGAGCTACTTTATACAGCGAGCATATGGGGGCGCCATTTTGATTTTTTTTATAGGTTACTTCTCCGCGTAATCTACAGCTACTTTTCAGCACAAAGCAGGGAGAGAGGAGAATGTCCAATGCACTCGTCTGAAATGTCAGTGCCGCAAATCTAAAGCTCCCTCATGTCAGCAGCCATTGCAAGGGAGTGTGAAGAAGAGGGGAGGGGGCTTTAGGGGGGTGCAAAGTCGGTAGATCATGTTCTTGTTTCACTTTCACTTTTTGTAGCCATGTGGGTATGGGAATGTTGGAGAAAGAGAGGATGTCTTTGTTTATGTTGCTATGGTAATTTCAGCGGTTTATGTTTGTTGCTGCATTTTTCTCATTCCATGTAACAAAAGAAGTGGAAATCTACATCATCCTCCCCCCCCCCCCCTAAAATTTGTCAGCAAAGTACAGTCTTTTGTTTACTTGTCATAGAGAGTGGGATTACACTGTAGAAGTCTGTACAGGAATGGCTAACATTTTACATCAAACTACCCTTTTCTTGAACATTACATGTACTTTGTAAATCTTCTTACAACATGTACTGTACTACAATCCTCTCGAAGATTTCAATTCCGTAACTTTAGTGCGAGTTGGAACACACAATTTTTGAATGGTTTCTGTGGTTTTGAAACTGATGTTAATGTTTCAATGCAGTAATTGCTTCCTGTGAGAATAAACCAAGCAGACTCAAGTAAAGACAAAAAAAAAAATGAAACAGTAAGTATACAAAGTGATAGAATATTGATAGATTTAGTGCTTTACTGTTAACTATAGAACTCTCATGTTTGCTATTAACTTATGTACATCATGTGCTGTGATAAAACAGAGACATGTATATAAAGACTCTTATCTACTCTATGCATTTCTTTCAGAATTAGTAACATGTAGATATAGCTGCATTGTATGCTATAATTGTGCATAAGCTACTTATTTAATTGTGATTTCCATGATAAACGTGCAATAAAATGGGCTTTGTTGTGATGCGCTGTAGATTGACAAAAAGGCATTTAGTGAACATAAGTGTGTATGTACATATATATATTTCAATGTAATTTTGATTACAACTTTAATGATCATGTGATAATTAAGACCCATGGAATAACAGTGTAGAGTTTTTGTATTAGCTATATTAGTGGCAGGTGTTAAGAATGTTGTTTATTATCATTTAGTGTCTGATTTGATGATTGTACCCTTTCAATTCATTGTTACTAGACAAAATCCAAAAAGAAAAAAAGAAGAAAAAGTATTGAACCTTCTCTATCAAGTGAGGAGATTTTTTTTTTTTTTAATTGTGATATGTGTATTAGTTGAATCATAGTAGAGACACAGGTAATGAATTTTGAATTTCTTCACTTTACAAAAACAGGATGATGTTGAATGTGTTAAAAAAAAAAAGAAGATATTTCAGATGGTTGTCTGTAAAACATTTGTTCAATTTGCTTTTACTGGGAAGTTCAGGAAATGCAAATTAAATTGTGGGGTTTTGAGGTTGAAGTTGTCTGTTTTTGAGAAGATAGTCTTACAGGACTCTCTTTTATTTAAGTGTTTGACATTCCAAGATTGGTTAGAGTTCTTTCTCATGTCAGATGTTACACCGTATAATATATTGTAATTTGATGCAACAAAATATCTTTTCATGTATGAATTGATACAGCTAGGTGGACAATATTTATGTGAGGTCCGTCAGTAATCGTTTCATAACTACAGTTTCTTTTAAGTAGCAGCTCTGTCAAATTTTCCTCATCACCCTGTTCTAGGAACAGCGATCACGAAATCCATGTGTCATTTAAGTGGTTAGAAAGTGTGTTCCCCATAGGGGAACACATTTTGGGAGTCAAACAGTAAGAAGAAAAGATCATTATATATCGCCATACACATAGTCTGTGGTGAAATTCTTTTGAGATACATATCCACTGAGCAATACCAATAAGGCTGGTTTCATTTGATAGGAAAATAAACAGGGCAGCTAATGTAATGGCTATCAATAAAGTGATAATGTACCCAGTATTTTCTTTATTTTTTTTACCCAAGTTTGATTAAATTGATTTGTGTATTCATAAGTGTTTTGGACATCTTTTGAATTATGCCATTCATGATAAAATACAATGTAATATGTGTCATATGGTGATGATTTTGCCCTCTTCAGCAAACAGTAAACAAACTGTATGTATTACGCTGACTGCCATTTAGTTTGATTTGTCTGGAACTGATGAAATCACCTGGACTATTTTCACAATCCCATTGAAATCTGTCGGTGCCAGTATTGAGGGAGAGTCAATATTGTAGCCTAGCGATGTAGATATTTGTCTTCAAGTAGATGATAGTCAGTGCTATGTTTTTTCCCAGTTTTTGTTACCGAGATATGAAAACCTAGCCCTTAATTGATTATTATATATATGTTTATTAGTGACACATGATACCATAATTTGTTTTAATGGTACCTAAGTAAGAAATAAATCTAAGAAATATTATGACAGTGAAAAATATATATCTGCATCTGTGTGTTCTTCTGTTTTTGATTTTGTCATCCCTGAAATGAGTTTCTGTGATTTTCTGTGAGACATGATTACATGTACCAAAGTGAAACATGTCACAGATACTAGATTATGAGGACAAATTTATGCACACAATGAATGCTTATGAGTGCAATGGACAGAATATTTCATGAGGTGAAAGATGGAATGATCTATTCAACGAGGCGCAGCCGAGTTGAATGGTGCAAAGATTTCATCTTTCACCGAATGAAATATTCTGTCCATTGCACGAATGAAAAGCATTTATTATTTGTTTTATGTAACGCCTTAAATGGATCCTTGTCATTTGATGTCGAGTGCTCACTGAGCGCTTTACGCTAGCGCTCTGTCCGTCGCATACACAATGCAACAGTCCGGAAGGCAGACTAGCACAGAACTATACACGACTAGCTAGAGGGTTTGGTTAAGCGGTGGTCACGGACGCCGGACGTGTCCACCTCTAGCTCCGAACTTGGAATCTTTGTTATTTGGATAATTTTGATATTTTGATATTTTGGACTCACTTTGCATGTTTTGGGCCATAGTTGAGGCATTTGGAATATACGTCTTTATAGAAGCACGCCGTCGAACAGTTTTAAGGTAAGCAAACATCCGGAATTTCGCACTTCACTCCAATATAGATATAACTCAACTTTCCCGCCGATTGGCGTCTTGTGAAACCATGGCGGTGGCTGCCGCCTCACGAGAATACGATAGAGCTGTAGACCCCAAAGGGGCTTTTGACCCCAAGGGGACAGACAGCGACACTAGCTATGATAAAGTTCATGAAGAAGATTACAGAGTTGTTTCAGGCAGGCGTAAGAAACGAAAGTACAGAGAAGGCTCAAGTACGGTGAAAGAGATAAGCACCAGAAGGGACTCTATGTCAAATTCCACAGATTCCGAAACGGACTATGACAATTACGAAAACGTCTTTCGTACGCCAAAAGCAAATCCTCCAGATCTGAAAGTGTTTATCACCCCCATCGAGCGTTCCAAATCTCTTCGCAACATAAGTTTACTGGTAATTGCCAAATCAATCCAAAATGTGTCAGGAAGCCCGCCAGAATTCATGAAAAGTATGAACGCAGGAGTCTTAGTTAAATGCCGCAACGAAAAACAACTCAGACAAATTTCCGATATTCAGCAAATCGGTAATGTCCCGGTCAAAACACAAAAGCATCAGAGCACCAAAGGAGTTATCTCAGGGGTACCCATAGAAATGGGAGAGGAAGAGATCAAGTCAGAACTAAAAAGACAAAAAGTGATTAATGTAAAGAGAATAACTAGAAAAACCTACAACCAGGAAAAGAAAGATACTCTCTACACCCCAACACGCAGTGTCATTTTAACATTTGACTCAAAACAAATCCCTGAAGAGGTAATTCTCCGCTTTCAATCATTTAATGTAAAACAGTGGATTCCAGCTGTTATAAGATGCTTTAAGTGTCAGCGTCACGGTCATACGGCAGCCAACTGCCGTTCAAAGATCCGATGTGTCAGATGTGGGGAATCTCACTCTTTTGAGGAATGTCCCAGAAAAGAAAATCCCAAATGTGTTAACTGTGGCGACGACCACTCGGCGGCTTACAATGGATGTAAGATGATAAAGAGAGCGAAAGAAATACAAAAGCTAAAGACGGTACATAGTTTGTCATACGCCGAGGCCGCAAGAACGTATCGGGCAAAAGAAGAACAAACAAAAGAAAAGACACAGAAAACTCCTCTTCCCAATCGAGTGAGCTATGCCTCAGCGGCAACCATGGCAACCAATAGTGGCAATCTGCCGGTAGCCGGTGCCGAAGGGTTGGCAAGAACAAAACCACAGAAACAAACGGCGCCACGCATTCTCCCATCTCTCCCTTCCAGTACTGTAAGCCAAGCTGTTGAAACTATCAGCAATCTGATGGTGGGAACAGACAGAAAAACAGATACAAATAAGGGTAATGTAGTGGAAAGCCAAACATCGAACTCAACTACTGACAAAACTGAACAAAAAGGAAATCCACCTGGAAGTAACTTTCTTGTGAATGCTTCAAACGAGGAAATAATTTCCTTTGTGGTCAAAATTGTTCTAATTTTCGTAAGTGAACAAAAGGAACAAGAGATACTCGCACTCATTCGTTCTCTTGTGGAACAGGTATTGGTCGAAAGATCAAAATGCAGCCGTTAAACAGAAACCTTTTCATGACTGCGCTGGTCATTCTCCAATGGAACGCCCAAGGATGAATGCTCATGGAGGGGAATTGATTAGATATATAAATTCTGAACATGTAGGAATAATTCATTTGATATGTATACAAGAATCTTGGTTTGCGGAAAATACTGAGTTAAATATTCCCCAATACACCACACTGTCAAGAAACAGAAAAAATGGACAACGTGGTGGAGGGGTAACTATATACGTTCATGACTCAGTAAGTTTTGAGGAGGTTCGAATTTACGAAGAAATAGAGATGCAACTGATTGATATATATTTGGACGATTACGTGTTGTCGGTAGTGAATTATTATAATCCTTGCAAGAAATTGAATGATGATACTCTGAATATGTTACTTTCGAAGGTGAGAGATGTATCGAAAGTATTAATAGTCGGTGATTTTAATTCTCATAATGTATTATGGGGTAGTTTACGAACAGATCTCAACGGTAAATTACTTGAAAAGTTTATGATGTGTGATAACTTAGTTCTTTTAAATGATGGTTCTGGAACAAGACTGGATAGTCACACCGGCAAGACATCTTGTTTAGATCTGTCTATCACATCGGCAACCCTGGCCGGTAAATGCACGTGGCAAGTGTTAACAGAATCACTTGGAAGTGATCATTATGTAGTGTGCACTCAGTTATACATTAGCGCAAATCCTTTTCATTTACGTGAAATCAACACAGGACGCGAAAACCGATCTTTCAGAAAGATCAACTGGAAGAAATGTGCCTCCTTATGTAATGATTAGTTAACTGTTGATCAGGCGCGGTGGAGCACCCCAATTTGCATCTCATTATCGCCCCGTTCTATTTGAATTTCCAACGGGCATCCACGGCTGCCCGAAACTGTGTGCATGAAAAAGTCAAATCTTTACCTTCTCCTTGTGCCGCTATGCGTGCCGCTAGTAAACTCAAACTTCCCACACTATCTAAGTTTTTAAAAACCTTCCTTTTGATGAAAAAATTATGAAATTTGCTGCACTAGAACTTGAGATATTAAAGCGTTTTGAAAATCACCTCTCGCAAAACATGCTCTCTGTTTTTTTCCGACTGGACTATGGCCGGGCTCCAATGTGTCCGAAACTGGCAACATAAGTTCATCAGGCCTCAATCCATATATGGTGAAAGTTTTCGCTTTGTACCACCTGTACTTTTTGAGAAATCAACTTGTTTCTACAGGGTTTGGAATAGAAAATTGTAGTCGGCGAAACAATTGAAAATGACGTCATTCCTTTTCCCGTAATATTGGGCATGCGTGGTACGTGAGATTCAGGATTTCGTGCTCATTGTTGGTTTGCATGTGACGCAGTCAATTTTGCTGAGTGTCGCACGGCGGTGATTGCTGAGCTGCTGCCGCGCACGCTGCATGCAGCAATGCGTTGTGTGTGCTGTGACATGCAACGCCACAGTGACGCGATTACATGGGACCGACCTGTACGCTTTGCGTTCGTGTCATTTTTGACATCACCTTCTGGTTTTTTCCGACACAACCATGGCCGGGAATATTATGGTATGAAATTTAAAATGCAAGCAGATAAATAAATTTCGGTGTACTTTGTTTGAATGGCGCTTTTGTTCCGCAATCACACTTCGTGAATTTTAGGATGATTTTCGAGGCATATTTTTGGTAATTTTGCTCGCCAGGTTTTCGCTAAAATTTCACATTTTATCATTGTCAAATCCTTTAATATGTTATATGTGCATATTCGGACATGTTTTCAAATTCAAACTAACTCAATTTTAATCCGAAAATAGGTTTCCTGAAATTGTTATTAGCTTGAGAAGTTGTTTACTTTTTCTCAACTACGCGAGTACATGTTGTTTACTTTATGCAAATGAGGCTCGGCTGCCGATGGATTTCTGCGAGATAATTGGGGTGCTCCACCGCGCCTGTGATTGTGTTGACAAATTCGAGAAAGACGCCTCTCCAACAACGTTGTTTGAAGAATTTATGGTACGCTTAACCAAAATATTAGGAATATCAAGCTACCGCCCAAAAGACACTAAGCGCAACCCTGTCCCATGGTGGACGAAGGATTGTACGGACAAAATAAAACAGAGAAACAAAATACAGAGAAAGTTAAGGAGACAATGGTCAAAGGCTTTGCAAAACGAATTCATACAAAGGAAAGCAGAAGCCCAGAGGACCATCCGGAAAGACAAACACGACTACTGGCAGTCCTTCAGTGCGAAACTAAACCGCTTCTCCTCAGTTTCAAATGTATGGCAAACAATAAAGAGGCTAAACGGAATACCTGTGAAACAAAAAAAAAAACATGCCTGCTTTACACTCCGAAGAGGACATTATCATCAACGATAAATGCAAAGCACATGTTTTAGGAAAATATTTCGGTAGTGTAGGCGGGAAAGAGGAAAATGATGAGAATTATAAGGATATATGTGAAGTTTGGGGATCGGTGAGGACAGATTCTGACAGCAGTCGTGAATTAGTTTATAATGAACCTTTTCAGTTCCGGGAATTAGAGAGAGCACTTAGTTCAAGAAAAGGCACTACCGGTACGCCTGGATTGGATGGAATAGGATATGAAGTTTATTGCAACATGCCCGTACATTCTAAAGAACTTTTGCTATTAATTTACAATCGAATTTGGGAAACTGGTCTTATACCACAAGCATGCAAACACTCAATTTTGATCCCAATCCTGAAAGCAAATAAACCCCCCACAGGATTGAGCTCTTACCGACCAATTACATTATTACCCTGTTTTATGAAAATTATGGAAATTATGGTTAAAGAGAGGATAAACTTCTTGGTGGAAAAGAATGATTTATTATCTCCGATACAGAATGGATTCCGTAAAGGCAGAAGCTGTGTGGATAATATAATTCACCTGGAAAATGAAATACAGAAAAATTTAAAAGTGAGTATTAAAACAGTCGCAGTATTTATTGATCTAGTTAAAGCATTATGATAGACTGTGGCCCGAAGCCGTCCTGGTCAAACTGTGGAAGGCAAACATTCGCGGGAATTTGCTACATTTTATAGCAAACATGCTGTCAAAGCGCACCTTTCAGGTGCGTGTGGGCAATGCACTATCTGAAACAATGGAGATGGTTAACGGATTACCCCAAGGAAGCTCTTTGAGCCCCATTTTGTTCAACCTGATGCTCAGGAATATTCCAGTTAGGCCTAACCCCAAAGTCCTATTATACGCCGACGATTGCGTAATATGGCAATCAGGTAACGACATCACAGAGGTTGTGTTATGCTTACAAGGATACTTGAATATACTTAACGAGTGGTTCAAAAGATGGGGCATGCTCATCTCATCCCCCAAAACAGTGCCAATACTGTTTTCACGATCCAACAAAGAAGAGCCCATTTTATTCTATCTAGACAAACAACCACTTATTCAGAGAAAAGAACACCGATATCTCGGAGTTATTATTTTTAGACAAGAGGTTAACGTGGAAATCGCATATATAAGACTTAGCATGTAGAAGTAAAAAGAAAATAAATATACTTAAATGTTTGGCATATGCAAAATGGAGTGGTGGAATAAAGGATTTGATAACAGTATATAAATCCCTTATTCTTTCTTTATTGGATTATGCATGTGAAGCATATGACTCGGCATCTGATTTTGTCAAAAATATACTCAATTCAGTTCAATATCAGGCTCTGACAATATGTTTGGGTAGCAAAGTTGGAACCTCCCTGAGAACTCTCCAAACAGAGTCAGGAGAGATGCCCTTAGATCCCAGAAAACTGCTGAGTGCAAAGTATATCAAGAGAATTGAAACAACTCCCGGCCACCCTTTGCTGGAAGATGGAGGGAACTGTTGGCAATATAGATTTTATGATAACAAAACTTGTTCAAGTAACTCCTTTGGAAACAGGATAAAGCAGATGAAAGAGGAAGTCTACCTCGATATGCCTGTTGAGCCGGTAACTCCTTTAACTATCCCACTTTGGCATATCCCAAAAGTGAATGTCTCAACTGAGTTAAGTGGATTAATATCGAAGTCAGATAATCCATTGTTTCAAAATCAAATGAGTTTAGAAATTACACAAAAGAAGTGGAGTCACTACTTGCATGTATACACGGACGGATCCAGAAGTCAAACAGGCAGAGTGGGAGCTGCTTTTTTCGCACCCTATTACAAATATATTGAATCGAAAAGACTGCAGGATTTCACGTCGTCACATAGGTCGGAACTTGCTGCAATTTTTATGGCATTAACCTGGTTGAGACAACTTAGTAATGTGTATACAGGAGTAGTAATTTTTACTGACAGTTTAAGTGCTCTCCGGGCCCTTGAAACATGTAAATTCGAGGATGCTTTTGTGAAAGAAATACACGTTCTTTCGATGCACCTGCTGTTCAGGGGTATGATAGTACACTTTGAATGGATGCCCGGCCACTGTGGCATCACGGGCAATGAGACAGTAGATAAAGCGGCAAAAACAGCCCTACAAGAGAAACATATCGGAATCAATAATGGACTCAATAAGATGGAAGTTAAATGTGTTTTGAGTAGTCATTTTAATAAGAAGTGGCAAAAAAGATGGGAAGAAACACAGTCCCCTTTAAAAGAAGTACAGAAGTATGTAAGTTGAAAATATGAGTGCAGATTAAAAAACAGGAAAGAACAAAATCCTTATTCATCAAGTCCGTATGGGTAATATTGGACTGAATTATGATAAGTGGAAAGTAAATTTGCATGACACTGGCAACTGCCCCCATTGCCCGGAAAAGGAAAATTTAAGTCATTTTTTGTATGATTGTCCGAAATATTTGATAGAGAGAGCCATGTTGATCGCAGACATTGGAGGCATAGATCAACGGGATATCAGAAAAGTATTATCCACAAAAAATGTTGATCATTTGAGGGCACTAATCTCATATGTGAAGAGAACAAGAAGGTTTTCCAAAAGACTTATATAAGTCTAATAAAGTTATACAGATAATTATCTTTTCGAGTTTTATTTAATTTAGATTTGCACACTGCACAACCGGATGTTTGCTTATTACATAATGAAAAAATGAATTATTTGTAAATTATATGTTTATTTAATGGAAAGTATATAAGAAATAATATCATAATTTTGATGTGTATATATCGCATTCGGGAGTCTGCTTAATGCACAATATATGCGTTGGGCAGAGGGTCCTGAGTGCGGCAAATGAGGGATCTAGGTCTGTGTGCGCGACCGAGAAGCCTGCTCAATGCAACGAGCCGGGCTGATCAGAGTTTGCCATCAGCATGCACCAGAACTTATTTGCCCCAACCGTATAACAGCAGACACATAGCTCGCATAAAAATGATTGTAAAAAGTTATTTTTTATTTTTTCATTTATTATATGTAAAATAATCATATTATAAAGATAAAGGCGTAAATATTCATATTTGAATGACGCGCCTGAAATACAAAAACAACAACAAAACAACAACGTGTTTACCGTGTGTAGTAGGACGTGAAGTCAACAGCCAGCTACTGCACCGAGACACGTTCGGAGTATCGCTGGCACACCTGTAGCGCAATAATCATTGGCCTGAAGTTTAAATGAAGTCAGTCTCCACGAGTTTTTAAATAGGTGTGAGTTGTTACTGTAACTAAATTTCATCGATTTAATTCATGGTGTGTATATGCCGTAATCAAAGCCAAGGCCGGGCACGGGTATGCATTACAGTGACTGTCCAATAGTCCCATTCGTTCAAATGTATGCATGAAGTCGTTTCACTAGAGATAAATAGATGTGTGTGCACTGCACTGCTGCACGCGTGTGTGTTGAGTCTGCAGTCAAGCCTTCAATTAGGTGATAGTGAAGCCTTAATGGTAGGGTTCACATAATCATAAGGAGGTAATGTGCTTTTCATGGCATTTTCTAGGTTTACGTTGCTGCTGTGTGCAGTGGCTGTTTGTGTGTGTTTTGTGTGTGCATGTGCATGATGTGTGTGAAATAGATCTAATTGTAATAGATTACTGAATCAGGCCTGGCCCCCTACTTTGATTTAACGTTAGGCCCCTATGTGTTAAAAAATAAAATTGACATTGAAAAATAAAGCCTAAAGGGGCAGTGCAGTGCCACATCCAGACCATGCGTCCGCCAGGCCTTTTGAGTATCCAAGTATAATTTTTGTTTCTAGACATAGACTCTAACAGTTAGTGAGCTAGTCTATATTTGTTCACTAAATGGACTTTACATAGAATGGACACTGTATTAAATTGTATAAATTTGTATTTGAATACCGGTATGGTCTTTTTATTCTATAATCTACCTGGGTACACCTCTTCCAGGTACAGAGCAGAGTACAGACTTGTGAAAACATTTATTTTGTATAGGAAATTGAAAAACAACTGCAAGATGAAAGACTTTACGAAGAATGACTGAAAGTGGATAACAAAGTACTGGCCCGGTAGCGCGATACCGTTGGGATACAATGCCAATGGTGTTGGAAGACTGGCCCAGCTCAGATATAGACTATTATATTTTGAGAATCCCTGTAACAAATTGGGTGTAGCTGAATAATCTCAACTGGGGCCCGTTGCATAAAAGTTACAATTATGGTAACTTTGCCTTCCAATGGTAACTACCATGGCAACAATACTCAACAGCCAATCAAAATCAAGAATTCCATGGAAGTTACCATTGGATGGCAAAGTTACCATAGATGTAACTTTTATGCAACGGGCCCCTGGAGTTGACTGTTTTAATACCGATGAGCATATGCTTCAATACATATATTCACCGACCAGTACTTTTCAAGGTTTTCAAATACCTCAGTTGACAGTGAATGAATCAGACTGTCACGCATGAATCCCCTTGCTAGTACGCTGCTAGTCTTGAACATGTAGGTCCGTAAGAAAAGCTGTTTTTTTTTTTAAACTGGAATATGCTTTGTAATACACATGTAAGTTATTTGCTACCTGTACCTTTGTTAAAATTATGCTACATTGTAATTTATCTCCCTTCTTAATTTAGTGGTTTCAGTCATTGTCACATACTGTAAAAGTGGTTTCTTTCGCGTACAGATACTTTCGTGGTTTCCATTGGTGCTGACTTTTTCGCGTGTGTTTAAATTCGAGGTCAGCAAAACGTGTGTGTGTGTTGACCATCAATGCCATCAATACCTGCAATGCGCGAAATTTTCGTGTGTGCGCCACAGCGTTGTAACAAGCGGCGGTTTCGAAACATTCCTTGCGTGGTTAATTTCGCGCGACTTTTCAAAACATTTTCGCGTGATGTTAAATTCGCGGTTCAACCTCAAAACGCGAAAAGCGTGAAAATAAAACCACCGCGAAAGAAACCACTTTTACAGTATTCAGTCAATTCTTGCTAGCACATTTACTCAAAATCAGTTTTGGACTTAAGGAGAATGTGCACTGTGTACAGTACTGTTTTATAAATACTAAGACTTGTCACTTGCTTCATGTGGAATGTGATCATATGTAGCTGTAAAGCATGTGTGTGTACTGTTTCAATCTTGTTTTACTGGTTGAAGTTGGAGTTCTAGGTGCACTTTGCACTGTATGATTGATCTTTTGAACTGTGGTTTTTATTCAGTTACAACAATTTTTTTCCTCAGGAGCCTAGACTACACAGACAAAGCAGAAAATGCCACCACCAGGACAAATCAACAAGCATCTCACAGTAAGTCGTCTTCCTTAACAAATTTGCACCTCCCCCTTCCACCCACACAAACAAACAAACTTATATTATGCAAATACATATGCCTTTCATGGCTGCACACTTAAAGAGTGGTAATAGTATTGGCTGAGATGAGGATTCAGCTTTTAATTTTTTGCAAGATACTTAGGGACCACTTTAGAAAATGTTCAAGAGCGTACAATTCTTCAAAATTTATTTAATGAAAATTGCATTTGAAAAGGCTGAGATATATCCAAAAAACAAAATGAAACAAAACAATCCTAATAATAGGTGGGTCCCACAATTTATTAGGATGGTGTTATTTTAGATATCTCTGCCATTTCAAAACCAATTTTCATCAAATAAACTTGTAGTTCATCTAAGAATTATATGCTCTTTCATATTACATAAGAGAGTTCTCATTATCTCCAGAAATATCAAAAACGTTGGAAACCTGACGCCCCATCTCGACTGAAACTGTACTATTTCTTTCACTCACTACTGATTGAACATTGTCCAGAGATATGTAGTACAGTGCCCCCCTGTCATAACGAACACAATAATAACAAAATTCCAGTTACAACGAAAGAAAAATCCAAGCCGCACCATTATCTGTTCTATGTTTTTTATTGTATATTTGTTCGGTTACAATGAAATTTCAATATAACAAAAGAAAACTGCCAGTCCCGAGGACTTTGTTACAACAAGAGTCCAAAAGAGACCAAAAATGATAGTGTCATGTGACAGTGGCCCTTTTATATAATTTAACAAGTTCTGACAATTTAAATACTGTACAAGCTGAAATTTTCGCGGTGGTTTTATTTTCCTGAATTTCGCGAATCGCCTTTGAACCGCGAAAATAACAACGCGCAAATAACTAAGTTCAGTTAGACCCTCGAAACCGCGAAATTAACAACACGCGAAAATGTCCTCCAAGTAGCAATTCGCGAAAATATCTGTACGCAAAAATTTCAGCTCGTACAGTATTCAATTATACATGGTATGTATAAGACTGTGTATAAGTGGTATCAAATACTGATCTATTAGTTTATTGCAGGTGCCTTATTCATTTTTTTTTTTTTTTTTTTTGTCACCAAGGTGAAAAGTGCGACTGGATTGATTCTTGCGAGTTGCTGGATTGGCCACAGTGATTAATGTAGTGCACTGCATGTGTGAATGGATTGTGCAGTATGAATTTATGTTTGATTGGTATGGTAATTCATTCAGTTGTGTAATATGAAAAATATTCCAGAAGGGTACACTCTTTTCTTCACAAGATCATTATTAATTTACTGACAACCACTCATTTTCACGAGTTAGTGACCTCTTCATAATGAGGTTCCATTTTACATATTAGGGAAAGGTTACCATGTCTCTTTTACTTATCAATTTTGTCATTGATGTTAATTTATGTCGAAAGTTTGGGTACTCTTCTAGGTATCAGAATTCAGCGTACATGTACATTGTATGGAAAATTACTGGTTATTATTTTCATCTCGAGTCATTTTATGAGTAGTTCATGAGTCATTCAATCTCAATATTGCTGCAGGGCCTCCAAACTTTGTTTTCTCTGCCCAATCTAGAAAGGAAACTTTTGATAAATATTCCAGGCATGCAAGTCCACTCAAGGCTTCATTTGTTATTTTAAGACACGGTAATAGTAACTTAATAGAAATAGCAATTACACTGTAGTATAATGAAAATGCTTACCAACAACCAGACTGTATTAGCTCTACTATACATAGTATCACCAGGGCAGGGAATTTCATCCTTTTTTTTTGTAAAAATCAGTTTTATCTTACATTGAAGGTATGATGCAACTGATCAACAATTTCATGACTTAAAAAAAAAAAAATAATGACTTTGAAATTATGTGTGCTGCACTTAAATATAATACTTAGCTTTTAATTTAAGAAGAAAAAAATCCAATTTACCTTGCATGGAAAATATGTGTTTTCACTAGATTCCATATACAAAGTGGGAAAAATATGAAAAAACGTTGCTTCACTTTCAAGTACATTATATTGGTATCTACTTGTATTGCTTGGCATAGCTTTGACATATCTAGTGGCTTGTAAAAGCCTCTAGCATTTTAGTTCGCACTTCATCTGTGAGTCGTGGCACATCTTCAAGCGTCATACCCTCTGTGGAAACTGCTGGAAGAATGGTTGCAGTGGTTTCACCTATATGATAAAAACAACAATAATTAAGTGATTACAGCTACACTTTCAGTTACTATTAAGTCAAAGATACAGTAGTGTGGTGCATAAAGGACAGTGGATACAGTAGTAAAGGACTGTCATTGTACGTTTTATGATTACATATTTCTATGCCGAAACAATGGAAACATAAGATGATGAATTATTGTATGTATGGAGTATGAAATTTCACATTCAAATAATGAACCACATATGTGTATATACCATGAAAATGTGAGTGTATGGCGCGTGTGTGTGTGTGTATGAATTGGTTTTGATTTGCTACGTGTTTTTATGGGGCGAGTTGTGTGTGGCGAATGGAAAAGAGTGATATCGTGATATACACTGTAATTTTCATATTACTCTAGTGAATACAGTACAAAAACAAACACAAAAAAATTGAATAACAGAGAAAGTTGATGGGAATTTCTAACGATGAACTCTCTTGCGTAGTGCTGTCTTTTCAATTTATATGCTGATTGGGAAATCACAATTACGTGTATGTAGTCAGCTTAAATACTAAACTTAGCAAAATTGTTCTGAAATATTCACCCCGTCATGCTTATGTTTTCAATATTCGCTTGAGTACCACTTTTTAGCTCATTTGAACAAAAGTTTTATAGTTGTAACCAATCTGTTCATTCTAGCTCACGATACACACTGCCTCCACTGACAATCAGCACATTACTGTGATGTTTTGGAGTGTTTGTTTGTTTTTGCAGTTGTGTTATCTGGCCTAGTTTCAAGTCGTAAGTTTCAAAGCATGTGAGTGAGTTTGAAGTCGTCATGATAAGATTTCCATCCGCCTTGGAGTGACCTCATACATAAACATATCGCCTGATAAGCCTAACAAGTAGGTAGTCGACTCTAAAATCTAGAAGCCCTTGGTACAAGGTTGTATGAGATTATTTTGGGGTTTGGAGAACGCTTACCTGGTTCGAAAATATGCCTGTGTACGCTGAAGAATTTTTCTTGCGAAGAAAATACCACTGGCACTATGGGAACCTACACGTGAGATCAAAGATGTAGCACAAGATATGTGTTCAATAAAATCACTTAATTCAGTGATAGGCACAAACGCATCATCTATCCTTAACCGGATAGTCCAGAAGATGCAACCCCAGAAGAAAAAAGAGATACATAAAAAATCAAGTCACTGACGCGCGGACCTGGGACCCCTCATGAAAAGTAAAACGAGAACAAGCCAAAAAGATATAGAAACCCGCACGTAGATGGCGTCAACATTCGGTACGCCAAAATGATTTAACAACGACAACTATTCTTAACCCTAAATTTGTCGAGAGAGAGAGAGAGAGAGAGAGAGAGAGTCAACCTGAGGCAGGTGTCACAATTATAACAACGCGATATAGACAGATTTATTAGAACTGAGAGTAATCTCCAATCATATCTATTCACGAATGGGGAGAATTTGTGCAACGGACTCGTCTTGGCACTGGAAAAACGAGGGGACCTTTAAAGGGGTGGTATAGTTTTGGTTGAGACCTTATTTCAGGTTTCTAACATTTTATATGAAAGAGCATGTAATTCTATGAGGAATTCAACGTTTATTTGATGAAAATTGGTTTTGAAATGGCTGAGATATCCAAAAAAGAGCGATTCTAATAAAGTGTGGTACCCACGCTTTATTACGATCGCTTTGTTTTACTTTATTTTTGGATGTTTCAGTCATTCCAAACCCGATTTTCATCAAATAAACTTTGAATTCGTCTTAAAATGGTATGATCTGTACTATATCATAAGTGTTTTGTTGGTATCTCGCAAAAAGTTAAAAGCCCAATTCTCATCTCCACCAATACTGTACCATCCCTATACTAAGGGGCCATCATACTATGAATGTATTGTACCCATCACTGGGTTTACTTGAACGTGCTGGCACATTTAGAGCTCAACATTGCGATATTCTTCACAAACTTGAAGCCTTGAAACGGACGACGTGTCCTATATAATTTCTGCATTTATTTCAGAATATCAGCTGGTTCCACTGACACTTTACTCTGTCTCGTATTTCCTGGGGATCACGTGAACTCGATAGAAGTAATGCAGCGATATCATAAGCGACCTAGACCTGCCAACCATGGGTTCGAATATCGGTCAGGAGTGTAGCCACTATGCATGCATTGTGATGGGAAGCTAGTGTGCTGTGTTCGGCTTACTCGTATGTTGTGATTTGGATCTTGGATTTTGATTGGATAGCAATGTTTTAGCAAGTATTAGTCTTGAATGAAGACTGCCGATTGGATACCTGTGATAGGTCAATTCTTTCAATTGTTATGGCGACCAGGGATGACATCTCATAGCGCTTTGTATCCAGTGGAAAAGGCGCTCTAAAATATTTGTTATTATTATTATTATTATTATTATTATCATTATTATTATTATAATTATTATTAATATTATTATTGATGTCAATCATAAAGTTAAATGCTGCAGGGCCCGGAACGTTTGCAATACATACTTTTTTTTTTCTTTGACGTATAAGATTTGCCTTCTAAAGCAGAACATTATTTTGATTGCAACATGATGCCTTCGACTGATAACACGTTCATTTGCGAATTTAACACAAGGAAAAGACGGGGGGGGGGGAGTCTGCAGTCAATTTGAAATAAAGCCGACACTGATTATGATAGGACAGTAAAGATAGTATTAAAGGTAAATGACATAAACCCGATAAATATCACAAGAAATTATAGCTTGCAAAGGTAAAAGTTCTCGATTGGTGATATTCTTTGTGTTATAAGACTAGTTTTGTTGAACGTCCCCCCCCCCCAAAAAAAAAAAAAAAAATGAACGAGATATGAAACTCGTCACACTGAAGACGAGTTAGGTGATACGCTTGGGGTCATCAGATGTCGGTCATCCGTGATCGACAAAGAAAAGAATGTAATACAGCACCTTGAAGTTCTAATGAGATACTTAGTTGAACTTTTTTGGGCCTACATTATTCAGATCACATTTGTTTTTCTGTCACACAAACTAAGTGGAAATTCTGTGCGTGTGCGACTAAGTCGATTTACGGACTTTTTGAGTACTTACAGTGCATAAACTTAGACCCCGTTTACGGTGCGGGGCTGGGCCGAGCCGCGGCCGAGCTGCAATCAAGGACAACCTCAATTGCGAGGCCGAGCCCCGCAATTTATTCCGTTTACACTGCCGGGCTCGGCCGCGCTTTTGATTCGAACCTTTCAATATTTTGTCGTAGTGGCGCTCTACCCTTTTAAACAAACGCAATTTGGTATTGTCTGGTTTTCAGATCCTTTGCCAACTGAATTCCGTGGCGACGAAGTCGCCGTTCGGGCAAAGGCCTTTGTCGAAGGAGAAAATCCTTTGCAGGACAAAACCACCTTAAACTATACTAGTTTTCGACGTTGAAGTGGTTAATATCCTGAATAGCGAAATAGTACAGGCGAGGGTTTGGAAGCCAGACTAAAATTGGCCGCGCATTTAGCCCAGTTTGCGCTTACACTGAGAAAAAGGCCGGGCGCGACCGCGGCTCGGCCGCGGCCGAGACCACCTCCAGAGCGTGGCCTAATGCGAGGCCAATTTTGGCCCCGCATTTGGCCTTTTGCGCGTTTACACCGAACGCGGCCGAGCCTCGCACTGTAAACGGGGTCCAAGTGATCCTCGGCACGTACAAATAAAACATGACAATTAAGTGTTTATAACCATCCTGGCTTTAACAGTGGCCTTTTAAAACATGACCTTTGACCATTATTTACATAACCAATATGACTCCCTCTAATCTTGCTATCACAATGATCAGTTCAGAGAGCTCTTACAGCTATATACAAGCCTGTGAGATTTACCAGCAGTAGAACCAATGAAGCCTCCGATACAAAACAGGGGATATAGAGCAAGTGAGTCTGTTTACATGAGAATGTGATTTATCCTGGACGAAAGTGATACCTCAATTAAAGAGAAAAGGGCAAAAGAAAAACGGGCGAAACGTACGGCTCTAGCGAAAGAGACATCACCTTTAACCATGTAACTATAGGTCTCCTCCAACTAAGAGTACACTTTGAACGTAAGCTTATACGTGAATGATAATTTATGACGATCTCACGTGATCGACACACATTCAAAGGGGACAGTTAGAAGTGGAAGGAGTGCTTAATCGTGTCATTAATTCCTAATCAATGACACCACTACTATAGGCATATCATAATTTCTCATCTAAAATCAATGGCCTATAGGACTCATGCACCATTACTTGTATAGTGCATAAACTTTGTTTTTTAAGCTTTGAGTGAAACTTGTCATAACATAATTCTGTAATTCCATCAGCAGTGATTGATATAATAAAGAAGAAAGATATATCACCGTATTGAACGCTTAGAGCCTAACGGGGGGGGGGGGGGTATTATAGCATGATACTCGGTTCTTTACTGCCCAGATGCCAACAACACCCATCCATCACCCACGGCTACGCATAGAGAAACAGCCATGGCGAAAATAAAACTTTGCTTTCTCGTAGGCAGAATGACACAGAACCCCGTCAAACACACTTCTATTGGCAGGGATGGGCATGAAAAAGTTTATTACTAATACTAAACAGCGTATGCATTCCATTCATGTGGCGCGAGATACCTCTATAGCAACATAAAGCCTGTCTTCAACTCCGTTGGTCGAACAATGACAACCTGAAATTTCAAAGAGATGAGCGAGACGCTATATACACCTGGCCTAGAGTTAATTTATTCAGTTCTCATTCCTACTTCAAGTTGGGTTATGCTATTGTAATCATTCCCATCTGCAGTATAACAAAACCAAAGTGAGGGAAAAGGGGAGAGAAAAACGAGAGGTGGCAAAAGGAAAACTGCATGCACAACTGCAATCCATGTCATTGCGTGTGACAGGTGAAGCAAATGTATTAGTTGTTATAGCAGTGGTTTATGAGCATAAACTGGCAAATAGACAGACAATGTCAAATATAAAAACCATCAATTTAATGTCAGAGAAGATGGTAAACAAGATGCATTGAAACTGTAACTAAATCGCTGCTCTTCTACTCGATCATGGAACGTCTAACTTTATATTCAACAAAAAACGAATGTTAGGGGAAAGAAACAAATTTAGATATAACATTCTTAAATTAAAAACAAGAAAAAGAAAATGTCCACGTCAGGATTAAAAAAAAAAAAAAAAACGCCGCACGAACATGCATTATATTCTAGATGGGAATACGGTCTTGATGCAAAGGTCCAATGATTGTCTCATTACTTTAAAAGCAATCTATGGTTCCCTTACCATCACCAGTACCACACCACAATGACGTCTCTAAAATCAATGGTAGCACATTTATCATTGCATCATGCATTAACTCCCTTTTCCTAAACTACCAGTGGAACGTGTCATATTATATTGCGTATTTCGATCAGTAGTGATTGACTTTAAAGAAGAAAGATGATGCAAAAAATTGAACGCTTACCACATTGCTTATAGGGCTATTCCAGTTTGGTACTGATCTGTTCTATTCTCCCAGATACCAGCAACATATATCACCTATGGCTAACTAGTGAAACAGCCATGACGAAAATAAACGACAGAGAACCCCGTCATAATCACTACACTTGGAAAGGTGTTGCCCGAAATTCCTCACTATGAAGCAATATCAAGTCACTTCCTTCCCTGCCTGTCTTTAACTCCGTCAAACAATAACCTGGAATTCCAAAGAGATAAGCGAGACGCCATGCACCTGGACTAGAGTTAATTAATTCAGTTCCCATTCCTGTTAGTTATGTAAACGTACACGTTCCTAAATATCCTGCTACAGTATAACAAGAACAAATGAAGAGAAAAGGAAAGAGAAAACGAATGGTGGCAAGCGGGACACTGTAACAAGGGGCAATTTACAACATTAAGTGTGACAAAATTAAAGAAGCAAACCCAATCTCCAAACTCCAATACAAAGCAAGGGAAATAGAGCAGCCGTGTTCACGGGTTACGTACACTTGATAAAATAATACGATAATGACATCGGAGTAAAGCTGAACTGCCGAAAAAAAAGAGAAAAAAAAGAAAGAACGGATAAAAGTCCTGCGGGAGTCGAACCTCTCGCCTTCCGGTATGGCGTTATGAACAACCAGCGCGCTAACCGATTATGCCACATGGCTGTCCTGAAGATCGAGTGCGAAACTTAAATCTAAATACTATCGTGACAGTGTCGACTTGTGATGGCGCTATTCAACTTCTCACAAGTGGCAGCGTGGATTCGATCAATATACAGTTGCAAAGAAAAATTGGGAATCGTTCCGTACAGATTGCATTCTCATTTTCAGTTTTAAATTGCAAAATTGTCAACCTGATGAGGAGATTTGAAAACATAAAATGCATGATTACTAAAGCTTATTGTCTCAGCTACAACATATCTATGTTTCAGAGGAAATGGAGCAAAATCAGATGAGGTAAAGGTGCTTAAACGTTGTCAAGTCAATGCATGGTCTAAAAAAAAATCACCTCCCATAGACAATACACGTAAACTTGTCCGATTTTGCGTCTTTACCTTTAATCACAATTTAAGGTATGATGACGTCATCAAATTTCAAAACCATGACATGGACTTAAAAGGCAAATGTTCAAAGTACAACATATCTGAATTTGGGATAATATTGAGCTTAAACAACAGAGATACGAGCAAATGAATGTCAGAAACAGTACCTCAAAAAAATCAATTCCACTTTTTTTATTTAAAATGACGATATGATGACGTCATCGCGTTTTCCTGGCAATATTGATACCAGGAATGTTATTTACAATTCATATACTTTTGTAATATGCAATAGAAATATAGGGTCAACGGACGATTTAAAGAGCTATGGCGAAATAAACAAAGACATGTTTTTTCACTATATTTGCAGAAAGACGCGCACGTGGAATTTCAACTTTGACGCCAGTGCATTCCTTTGTTATAGGTCGAAATCGATCGGAAATCAATGGATATTGTTACTCAAAGTATCAGGAATCCACATCAGTCAAAAAAATTGCATTTTCATGTTGCTTACGTGCTCTGCGCGCGAAATTGCGCGGACGGACGCGCACGCGAGAAAATGTTTGAAACGCTTAAAATTGTCTGAAACTTCGAGATTTCCCATTGGGAAGTCGTTTTGAGCCTTTTAAAATTTTGACGCGCGCTTACGCGCGCGTAATGATGACCTGTGTAACTAGCGTTAAAAAGTAAGATAGAGCGTGACCTGAACTTCATGTCCACCGAAAATGATACAGAAATGACATCTAGTTATGAAGTTATGATCGATCATGTGACAAGGTCCGAAAATCACAAAATGGCGCCTAGATGACGTCATAGATATGTTACTGTCATGAAAGCCTTATTGTGGCTAGATTTTGTCATGAGACATGTTGACTGAAAATGTCATGTTATTTCGTAATGTCATTCTTGAGATATTGACGACACAAAATTGTCCAGAAAGAAAGAAGAATAAAAAAAAACGAGATATGAAACTCGTCACACTGAAGACGAGTTAGGTGATACGCTTGGGGTCATCAGATGTCCGTCATCCGTGATCGACAAAGAAAAGAATGTAATATAGCACCTTGAAGTTACAATGAGATACTTAAAGTTGAACTTTTTTGGGGGCCTACATTATTCAGATCACATTTGTTTTTCTGTCACACAAACTATGTGGAAATTCTGTGCGTGTATGACTAAGTCGATTTACGGACTTTTTGAGTACGTACAGTGCATAAACTTAGACCCTGTTTACGGTGCAGGGCTGGGCCGCGCTTTTGATTCAAACCTTTCAATATTTTGTCGTAGTGGCGCTCTACTTGTAAACAAACGCAATTTGGTATTGTCTGGTTTTCAGATCCTTTGGCAACTGAATAAGCCAGTTCGGAGATAGCTCATGTGCACATGGGTACAAATGACCTTTCATTTTTCTCAGTTGGTTAGGCACTTCACTCAATTCAAAGCGACATAATGTAGCAGCTTGCCCAACATAGCAATTTATGGAACTCGTATTCTAACAAAGAATGAACCTGTGTAGATGAAGTGACCAGAATGGTTCGTAAATCAACACTTTGGGAAGCATCTATTTCATTGTGCTGTTTTGAATACATTAACAAACTTTTTCTGTTAACATTGCCAAATACCAGGCTTGCTTCCAGGTGGATGTACTGGCAGGCACCATTTATAAGGACCATGAATAATCATAGCATTACAGATGCTTATTTAAGTGAAATTAAAAACCAACCTGTCTCTCGGTACAAATGACCTTTTTCTGCTCATGCTCAAACTGGAACACCGAACTGGCTTATTCCGTGGCGACGAAGTCGCCGTTCGGGCAAAGGCCTTTGCCGAAGGAGAAAATCCTTTGCAGGACAAAACCACCTTAAACTATACTAGTTTTCGACGTTGAAGTGGTTAATATCCTGAATAGCGAAATAGTACAGGCGAGGGTATGGAAGCCACACTAAAATTGGCCGCGCATTTAGCCCAGTTTGCGTTTACACTGAGAAAAAGGCCGGGCGCGACCGCGGCTCGGCCGCGGCCGAGACCACGTCCAGAGCGTGGCCTAATGCGAGGCCATTTTGGCCCCGCATTTGGCCTTTTGCGCGTTTACACCGAAATGAAGGCGGGCTCGGCGCGGCCGAGCCGCGGCCGAACCTCGCACTGTAAACGGGGTCCAAGTGATCCACGCCACGTACAAATAAAGCATGACAATTAAGTGTTTATAACCATCCTGGCTTTAAGACCCCGTTTACAGTGCGAGGCTCGGCCGCGGCCGAGCCGCGGCCGAGCCCAGCCCCGCTTCAGTGTAAACGCAAAAAAGGCCAAATGCGAGGCCAAAATTGGCCTCGCATTTGGCCTCGCTCTAGAGGTGGTCTCGGCCGCGGCCGAGCCGCGGCCGAGCCCGGCCTCTTCTTGGTGTAAACGCAAACTGGGCCAAATGCGCGGCCAATTGCGCGGCCAATTTTAGTCTGGCTTCCAAACCCTCTGCCTGTATCTTTCGCTATTCAGGATATTAACCCCCTCAACGTCGAAAACTAGTATAGTTTAAGGTGGTTTTGTCCTGCAAAGGATTTTTTCCTTCGGCAAAGGCCTTTGCCCGAACGGCGACTTCGTCGCCACGGAATTCATTTGGCAAAGGGTCTGAAAACCAGACAATACCAAATTGCGTTTGTTTACAAACAGAGCGCCACTACGACAAAATATTGAAAGGTTTGAATCAAAAGCGCGGCCGACCCCAGCAGTGTAAACGGACAAAATTGCGAGGCTTGGCCGCGCAATTGAGGCCGGACTCGGCCGCGGCCGAGCCGTGACCGAGCCCGGCCCCGCACTGTAAACGGGGTCTAACAGTGGCCTTTTAAAACATGACCTTTGACCATTATTTACATAACCAATATGACTCCCTCTAATCTTGCTATCATAGTGATCAGTTCAGAGAGCTCTTACAGCTATATACAAGCCTGTGAGATTTACAAGCAGTAAAACCAATGAAGCCTCCGATACAAAACAAGGGATATAGAGCAAGTGAGTCTGTTTACATGAGAATGTGATTTATACCTGGACGAAAGTGATACCTCAATTAAAGAGAAAAGGGCAAAAGAAAAACGGGCCAAACGTACGGCTCCAGCGAAAGAGACATCGCCTTTAACCATGTAACTATAGGTCTCCTCCAACTAAGAGTACACTTCGAACGTAAGCTTATACGTGAATGATAATTTATGACGATCTCACGTGATCGACACACATTCAAAGGGGACAGTTAGAAGTGGAAGGAGTGCTTAATCGTTTCATTAATTCCTAATCAATGACACCCCTACTATAGGCATATCATCATTTCTCATCTAAAATCAATGGCCTATAGGACTCATGCACCATTACTTGTATCGTGCATATACTTTGTTTTTTAAGCTTTGAGTGAAACGTGTCATAACATAATTCTGTAATTCCATCAGCAGTGATTGACATAATAAAGAAGAAAAATATATCACCGTATTGAACGCTTAGAACCTAACCGGGGGAGGGGGTATAAAAGCATGATATTCGGTTCTTTACTGCCCAGATGCCAACAACACCCATCACCCACGGCTACGCATAGAGAAACAGCCATGGCGAAAATAAAACTTTGCTTTCTCATAGGCACAATGACACAGAACCCCATCAAACACAATTTTATTGGCAGGGATGGACATGAAAAAGTTCATTACTAATACTAAACAGCGTATGCATTCCATTCATGTGGCACGAGATACCTCTATAGCAACATAAAGCCTGTCTTCAACTCCGTTGATCGAACAATGACAACCTGAAATTTCAAAGAGATGAGCGAGACGCTATATACACCTGGCCTAGAGTTAATTTATTCAGTTCTCATTCCTACTTCAAGTTGGATTATGTCATTGTAATAATTCCCATCTGCAGTATAACAAAACCAAAGTGAGGGAAAAGGGGAGAGAAAAACGAGAGGTGGCAAAAGAAAAAATGCATGCACAACTGCAATCCACATTATTGCGTGTGACAAGTGAAGCAAATGTATTAGTTGTTATAGCAGTGTTTTATGAGCATAAACAGGCAAATAGACAGACAATGTCAAATTTAAAAACAATCAATTTAATGTAAAACAAGATGCATTGAAACTGTAACTAAATCGCTGCTCTTTTACTCGGTCACGGAACGTCCAACTTTATATCCAACAAAAAAAAAAAATGTCAGGGGAAAGAAACAAATTTAGATATAACATTCTTAAATTAAAAACAAGAAAAAGAAAATGTCCACGTCAGGATTAAAAAAAAAAAACCTCCGCACGAACATGCATTATATTCTAGATTGGAATACGGTCCTGATGCAAAGGTCCAATGATTGTCTCATTACTTTAAAAGCAATCTATGGTTCCCTTACCATCACCAGTACCACACCACAACGACGTCTCTCAAATCAATGGTAGCACATTTATCATTGCATCGTGCATTAACTCCCTTTTCCTAAACTACCAGTGGAACTTGTCATATTATATTGTGTATTTCGATCAGTAGTGATTGACTTTAAAGAAGAAAGATAATGCAAAAAATTGAACGCTTACCACATTACTTATAGGGCTATTCCAGTTTGGTACTGATCTGTTCTATTCTCCCAGATGCCAGCAACATATATCACCTATGGCTAAACTAGTGAAACAGCCATGACGAAAATAAACGACAGAGAAACCCGTCATAATCACTACGCTTGGAAAGGTGTTGCCCAAAATTCCTCATTATGAAGCAATATCAAGTCACTTCCTTCCCTGCCTGTCTATAACTCCGTTATTTGGTCAAACAATAACAACCTGAAATTCCAAAGAGATAAGCGAGACGCCATGCACCTGGACTAGAGTTAATTAATTCAGTTCCCATTCCTGTTAGTTATGTAAACGTACACGTTCCTAAATATCCTGCTACAGTACAACAAGAACAAATGAAGAGAAAAGGAAAGAGAAAACGAATGGTGGCAAGCGGGATACTGTTTCAAGGGGCAATTTACAACATTACGTGTGACAAAATTAATGAAGCAAACCCAACCTCCAAACTCCCAATACAAAACAAGGGAAATAGAGTAGCTTTGTTCATGACATCAGAGTGAAGCTGAACTGCTGAAAAAAGAAAAAAGAAATAAAAGGAAAAAGTCCTGCGGGACTCGATTAACTTCTCTCCTTCCGGTCGGGCATTATAAACACGCAGCGTGCTAAGCGATTCTGGCACATGGAAGATCCGAAGATCCTTTGCGAAACTTAAATCTATCTATGTATGCTATACACAACACAAATTTACATTGATATTCAGTAGGGATATTGTGTGTGTGTGTGTGTGTGTGTGTGTGTGCCTGTGTGTGTGTACGTTTACATGAAAACGTGATTTCTACATGGACGAAGGTGAATACTCCATAAAAGAAAAAAAAAGCAAAAGAGGTAAGTATTTTGTTTCGTGTTCTTATGGCGTTCGAACCCGTACGTGTGCAACCTCACGTCTCTTGTGACGTCGCCTTTATCCTCTCCGAGTCGGCCATGTACGTCTTGACGAGAAAATATGAGGAACGTAAGCTTATATGTGAAAGATGATTCAGGAATAGTTTGGTCCACATTCCATTCTCATTTTCAGTTTTGAGCTGCAAAATTATCAACCTGATGAGGAGATTTGAAAAAATAAAATGCATGATTACTGCAGCTTATTGTCTGAGCTACCACATACTTAAGTTTCAGAGGAAATGGAGCAAAATCAGCTGAGATAAAGGTGCTTAAACGTTGTCAAGTCAATGCATGGTTTAAGAAAAAAATCATCTTCCATGGACATAACACGTCAACTTGTCTGATTTTGAGTCTTTACCTTTAATCACAATTTGAAGTATGATGGTAAGTCTTCTCGAACTAAGAGTGTGGAACGTAAGCTTCTACGTGAAAGATGAATCATGACGATCACCCGTGACGACACATCTTCAAAGGATCAGTTATTAGAAGTGGAAGCCCTCGTGCCAAGATAATATTGTCTCAGCAATTCCAAAGCAATGATACCCTTACATTTAGGTATACCATAATTTCCCTCTGAAATCAATGGTATTATTCATGTACAATTGCTTGCCTTGTCCACAAACTTTGCTTTACAAACTTTCAGTGAAAGGTGTCATAAGATAATTCTGTAACTCCATTAGCAGTGATTGACTACATAAATAAAGATAATAAATATCAATTGAACGCTTAGCGCGTATAACTAAGGGGGATTTTAGCCTGATGTTGTGTTATTCACTGCTCAGATACCAACAACACTCATCACCTACGGCTACGTATAGAGAAACAGCCACAAACAGACACAAAACCCCTTTAAACACACTATAACTGACATGGAGGGACATGAAAAAGTTCATTACTACTACTAAACAGTGATGCCTTCTACTCACGTGGCAGAAGATACCTCTATAGCAACATAAAACCTATCTACATTTCCACTATTGGGTCAAACAATAACAATCTGGAATTTCAAAGAGATGAGCTAGACGTCATACACCTGGCCTAGAGTTAATTTATTCAGTTGTCATTCCTGCTCCAGTTGAGTTATGTAAATTATTTTCCGACCTGTCTTGTGCAGTGTAACAGGAACAAACGTAGAGAAAAGGAAAGAGAAAACGAAAGGTGGCAAGCGGGGCACTGTATCACTGTATACCAAGGGCAATTTACAACATTACGTATGATAAACGAAGCAAATCCAACCTCCAGCCTCCGACAAAAATAAGGGAACTTGAGTGACTGTGTGTCGTGGGGTAATTACATCGGAATGAAGCTGAACTGCCAAAAGAAAAACAAAGAAAGAGAGAGAAAAAAATAATAGCGTCCTGCGGGTCTAGAACATCTCGTCCTATAATAAGGTAGTGCATAATGACCATGCAGCGCGCTAAGCGACTATAAAGCCACACGGCTGTCCCGAAGATTGGATGTAAAATTCATATCTTTATATCATTTACAACATAAAAAAAGTTCATTACTACTTACTAAACAGTGATGCCTTCCATTCATGTGGTACAAGATACCTCTATAGCAACATAAAACCTGTCTACAACTCCGTTATTGGGTCAAACAATAACAACCTGGATTTTCAAAGAGATGAGCGAGACGCCATACACCTGGACTAGAGTTAATCAATTCAGCTCCCATTCCTGCAAGCTATTTAAACGTACATGTTCCTACCTATCCTGTTACAGTATAACAATAACCAATGAAGAGAAAAGGAAAGAGCAAACGAAAGGTTGCAAGCGGGACACTGTAACAAGGGGCAATTTACAACATTAAGTGTGACAAAAATTAATGAAGCAAACCCAATCTCCAAACTCCAATACAAAACAAGGGAAATAGAGCAACCGTGTTCGCTGGTTAGGTACACTTGATAAAATAGTATGATAAATGACATCGGAGTAAAGCTGAACTGCCGAAAAAAAAGGAGAGAAAAAGAAAGAACGGAAAAAAGTCCTGCGGGAGTCGAACTTCTCACCTTCCGGTAAGGCGTTATGAACACCCAGCGCGCTAAGCGATTACGCCACACGGCTGTCCTGAAGATTGAGTGCGAAACTTAAATCTAAATACTATTGTGAATGTCTTGACTTGTGATGGCGCTATTCAACTTCTCACAAGTGGCAGCGTGGATTCGATCAATATACAGTTGCAAAGAAAAATTGGGAATCGTTCTGTACAGATTGCATTCTCATTTTCAGTTTTAAACTACAAAATTATCAACCTGATGAGGAGATTTGAAAACATAAAATGCATGATTACTAAAGCTTATTGTCTCAGCTACAACATACGTATGTTTCAGAGGAAATGGAGCAAAATCAGATGAGGTAAAGGTGCTTAAACGTTGTCAAGTCAATGCAAGGTTTAAAAAAAAATCACCTCCCATAGACATAACACGTAAACTTGTCTGATTTTGAGTCTTTACCTTTAATCACAATTTCTAGTATGATGACGTCATCATATTTCAAAACCATCACATGGACTTGAGAGGCAAATGTTCAAAGTACAACATATCTGAATTTGGGATAATATTGAGCTTAAACAACAGAGATACGAGCAAATGAATGTCTGAAACAGTACCTCAAAAAATCAATTCCACTTTTTTTATTTAAAATGACGATATGATGACGTCATCGCCATTTCCTGGCAATATTGATACTTGGAATGTTATTTACAATTCATATACTTTTGTAATATGCAATAGAAATATAGGGTCAACGGACGATTTAAAGAGCTATGGCGAAATAAACAAAGACATGTTTTTTCACTATATTTGCAGAAAGACGCGCATGCGGAATTTCAACTTTGACGCCAGTGCATTCCTTTGTTATAGGTCGAAATCGATCGGAAATCAGTGGATATTGTTACTCAAAGTATCAGGAATCCAAATCAGTCAAAAAAATTGCATTTTAATGTTGCGTACGGGCTCTGCGCGCGAAATTGCGCGGACGGACGCGCACGCGAGAAAATGTTTGAAACGCTTAAAATTGTCTGAAACTTCGAGATTTCCCATTGGGAAGTCGTTTTGAGCCTTTTAAAATTTTGACGCGCGCTCACGCGCGCGTAATGATGACCTGTGTAACTAGCGTTAAAAAGTAAGTTAGAGCGTGACCTGAACTTCATGTCCACCGAAAATGATACAGAAATGACATCTAGTTATGAAGTTATGATCGATCATGTGACAAGGTCCGAAAATCACAAAATGGCGCCTAGATGACGTCATAGATATGTTACTGTCATGAAAACCTTATTGTGGCTAGATTTTGTCATGAGACATGTTGACTGAAAATGTCATGTTATTTCGTAATGTCATTCTTGAGATATTGACGACACAAAATGTGGCAGAAAGAAAGAAGAATAAAAAACGAGATATGAAACTCGTCACACTAAGGACGAGTTAGGTGATACGCTTGGGGTCATCAGATGTCGGTCATCCGTGATCGACAAAGAAAAGAATGTGATATAGGCACCTTGAAATTATTCAGCGTGCATGCAAATCCGTTTCTCTAACCACTCGGCCACGGGACATCCACGGAAATGGTTAGGCAAAAAAAAAATGTATAGATATTACAGGGGGAAAAAGTCAATGCCCACTCAACAAACGGGGCCGCGTGAACATGTATTGCATTGCTAGACGGAAATGCGGCCTTGTAACGACTGATGTCGCTATGCCATTTCTGGCCACTTGGGAAAAATACGTGCCGTAGACATAAAACCTATAATCGGCTGGTTTTGATACCTTGCCTTTAATCACAATTTTCAGTGTGATGACGTCATCAAAGTACGAAACAATCAGCCAGTTCGGGGTTCCACTTTGAGCATGAGCAGAAAAAGGTCATCTGTACCAGCAGAGCATGGTGGTTTTTAAATTCACTGAGATAAGCATCTGTAATGTAATGATTATTCAACTGATCCCTATAAGTGGTGCTTGCCAGCACATCCACATGACAGCAAAAGCGGTGTCTGACAATATCAATAGAAAGAGATTGTTAATACATTCAATGCAAAATAATGAAATGGATGCTTTCCAAAATGTCAATGGAAGGATCATTCTGGTCACCTGGTCTATGCAAGTTCATCCTTTGTTTGAACATGACTGATGAATTCCATAAATTGTTACGTTGGGCAAGCTCATGCCTTCTGTCGCTTGAAACTAGTGGAGTGCCTAATCAACTGAGAAAGAAGAAAGGTCATTTGTACCCATGTGCCCATGAGCTAACCCCGAACTGGCTTATTGACATGGTCTTGAAAGACAATTTTTCAAAGTACAACACCTCCGTCGTCGTCATTACATACTATGATCGGTTTGACAAAGTCAGCCTGCAAAAGTTTGCAGCAGTCGAAGCAATGTGGTCTCCAACACAAAAAAGAGGGATATTGTGTGTGTGTGTGTGTGTGTGTGTGTGTGTGTATAGGTGCGTTTATATACGAACTTGACTTCTACATGGACGAATATGTAATACACCATTGAAGAAAAAAAAGTAAAATAACAAAGTATTTTGTTTCGTGATCTTGTGGGGTTCGAACCCGCACGTATGCAACCTCACTTCTCTGAGACGTCGCCTTTAATCACTCGGCCATACGTCTCGACGAGAAAATATGACGAACGTAAACTTATGTGTGTGAAAGATGAATCAGGAATCGTTTCGTCCACATTCCATTCTCATTTTCAGTTTTAAACTGCAAAATTGTCAACCTGATGAGGAGATTTCAAAGAATAAAATGCATGATTACTGCAGCTTATTGTCTCAGCTACAACATACTTTAGTTTCAGAGGAAACGAAGCAAAATCAGCTGAGATAAAGGTGCTTAAACGTTGTCAAGTCAATGCATGGTTTAAAAGAAAAATCACCTCCCATAGACATAACACGTAAACTTGTCCGATTTTGCGTCTTTACCTCTAATCACAATTTTCAGTGTGATGACGTCATCAAAGTACAAAACAATGACATGGTCTTGAAAGACAATTGTTCAAAGTACAACACCTCCGTAGTCGTCATTACTTATACTATAATCGGTTTGATAAAGTCAGCCTGCAAAATTTTGCAGCAATCGAAGCAATGTGGTCTCCAACACAAGAAAGAGGGATATTGTGTGTGTGTGTGTGTATAGGTGCGTTTCTATACGAACGTGATTTCTACATGGACGAATATGTAATACACCACTGAAGAAAAAAAAAAGTAAAATGGCTAAGTATTTTGTTTCGTGATCTTGTGGGGTTCGAACCCGCATGTGTCATGGTATACCCTACTGTAAAGTCATGTAATGTCGTTGTGTTTCTACTGTCTTGTTCTCTCCTGTCTTTGTAAAAAAAAAAAAAAAAAAAAAAAAAAAAGTTTAATGTATTCACGAGAATCCTTTTGAGTGGTTCACAATTTACAAGCATGCTTTTCAGTGAACCTCTCAGTTCTTTCTTTTTTTTTTTTATCCTCCAAACATAACTTTGTATTTTGCCGGTATGCATGTATAATTTCGTATTTGTTAACCATTATCTACCATGTAAAGTCGAATACATGCCTATGTTATATCTTCTGATACATTTCGTGTTATGTTTGACGAAAAAGAAAGAAGGAATGAAATAAATGAAATGAAAATGAAAATGAATGAATGAATGAATGTGTGCAACCTCACGTCTCTGAGACGTCGCCTTTACCACTCGGCCATACGTCTCGACGAGAAAATATGAGGAACGTAAACTTATGTATGTGAAAGATGAATCAGGAATCGTTTCGTCCACCTTCCATTCTCATTTTCAGTTTTAAGCTGCAAAATTGTCAACCTGATGAGAAGATTTGAAAAAAAATAAAATGTATGATTACTGCAGCTTATTGTCTCAGCTACAACATACTTAAGTTTCAGAGGAAATGAAGCAAAATCAAGTGAGGTAAAAGTGCTTGAGCGTTATCGTCTATGCATGGTTAAAAAAAAAATCCCCCCATAGACATAACACATAATCTTCGCTGATTTTGATATCTTGCCTTTAATCACAACTTCTAGTATGATGACGTCATCAAATTAGAAAACATCGACATGGACTTGATAGACAATTGTTCAAAGTATAACATATTCAACGTATGTCGTCAGTTTGGTATTGACTGGACGATCAAACACAGGAACATGAGGCAGCGATTAGTAATCTTCGCTGATTTTGATATCTTGCCTTTAATCACAACTTCTAGTATGATGACGTCATCAAATTAGAAAACATCGACATGAACTTGATAGACAATTGAAGGGGTCGATGCAATATAGTGCTAACCCACACAATGTTCATTTTGAGATAATCGCTGTTGAATGTTTGGAAAGTCCATACATTGTATATTGATAAAACATGAATGCATGCATTTTTTACCATCTTATTGGTTGAATTCAAATATGATATTTTCACGGAGGTTAGAGTGAAGGATAAGGATTATGAAAATGCTTAATCGTGTCATTAATTCCCAATCAATGACATCCCTACTATAGGCATATCATAATTTCTCATCTAAAATCAATGGTCTATAGGATTCATGCACCATTACTTGTATAGTGCATAAACTTTGCTTTTTAAGCTTTGAGTGAAACGTGTCATAGCATAATTCTGTAATTCCATCAGCAGTGATTGACATAATGAAGAAGAAATATATATCACATTGAACGCTTAGAACCTAACGGGGGGGGGGGGTATTATAGCATGATACTCGGTTTTTTACTGCCCAGCTAGATGCCAACAACATCCATCACTCACGGCTACGCATAGAGAAACAGCCATGGCGAAAATAAAACTTTGCTTTCTCATAGGCACAATGACACAGAACCCCGTCAAACACACTTTTCTTGGCAGGGATGAACATGAAAAAGTTCATTACTAATACTAAACAGCGTATGCATTCCATTCATGTGGAGCTAGATACCTCTATAGCAACATAAAGCCTGTCTTCAACTCCGTTGATAGAACAATGACAACCTGAAATTTCAAAGAGATGAGCGAGACGCTATATACACCTGGCCTAGAGTTGATTTATTCAGTTCTCATTCCTACTTCAAGTTGGGTTATGTTATTGTAATCATTCCCATCTGCAGTATAACAAAACCAAAGTGAGGGAAAAGGGGAGAGAAAAACGAGAGGTGGCAAAAGGAAAACTGCATGCACAACTGCAATCCATAGCATTGCGTGTGACAAGTGAAACAAATGTTTTAGTTGTTATAGCAGTGTTTTATGAGCATAAACAGACAAATAGACAGACAATGTCAAATTTAAAAACCATCAATTTAATGTCAGAGAAGATGGTAAACAAGATGCATTGAAACCGTAACTAAATCGAACATATTCAGATATAACATTCTTGAATTAAAAACAAGATAAAGAAAAATAATGTCCACGTCAGGATTAAAAAAAAAAACGCCGCACGAACATGCATTATATTCTTGATGCAAAGTTCCAAGGATTGTCTCATTAAGTTAAAAGCAATGATTCCCTTACCACCACCAGCACCACACCACAATGACGTCTCTAAAATCAATGGTAGCACATATCATTGTATCTTGCATTGAATTAGCTCCCTTTTCCTAAACTACCAGTGAAACGTGCCATATTATATGGTGTAATTCGATCAGTAGTGATTGACTTTAAAGAAGAAAGATAATGCAACAAATTGAATGCTTACCACATTGCTTATAGGGCTATTCCAGTTTGGTACTGATCTGTTCTATTCTCCCAGATGCCAACAACACATATCACCTATGGCTAAACTAGTGAAACAGCCATGACGAAAATAAACGACAGAGAACCCTGTCAAAATCACTACACTAATTGGAAAGGTATTGCCCGAAATTCCTCATATAATATGAAGCAATATCAAGTCACTTCCTTCCCTGCCTGTCTTTAACTCCGTTTTTGTCAAACAATAACAACCTGGAATTCTAAACAGATAAGCGAGACGCCATACACCTGGACTAGAGTTAATTAATTCAGTTCCCATTCCTGTTAGTTATGTAAACGTACACGTTCCTAAATATCCTGCTACAGTATAACAAGAACAAAATCTAAATGAAGAGAAAAGGAAAGAGAAAAAGAATGGTAGCAAGCGTGGCACTGTTTCAAGGGGCAATTTACAACATTACGCGTGACAAAATTAATGAAGCAAACCCAACCTCCAAACTCCAATACAAAACAAGGGAAATAGAGTAGCTGTGTTCATGACATCAGAGTGAAGCTGAACTGCTGAAAAAAAGAAAAGAAAAAAGAAATAAAAGGAAAAAGTCCTGCGGGACTCGATTAACTTCTCTCCTTCCGGTCGGGCATTATAAACACGCAGCGTGCTAAGCGATTCTGCCACACGGAAGATCCGAAGATCCTGTGCGAAACTTAAATCTATCTATGTATGCTATACACAACACAAATTTACATTGATATTCAGTTTTTTGGCGATATACGTCAAGTGACTGATAGCGCTGTTCAACTTCCCACGAGTGGCCGCGTGGATTCGATCAATATACAGTTACAAAGATAAATCGGGAATCGTTTCGACCAGATTCCATTCTCATTTTCAGTGATCGACAACGAAAATAATGTTAAGTAGCGACTTGAAGTATAATATAATATTGAGAAATATTCGTGAAGTCCAATTCTTTATGCAGTCCTACATAATTCAGATGAAATTGTTTCTGTCATGCAACCAATTGAAAATTTCGTGTGGTGTCGGCGTGTCCAAGTAAGTTGATTGGAAAGGATATGTGAATGAATATTTACCAATAGGTCTTTATATTGTAAAAAAAAAAAATCAAACATGGCCATGCGGTCTTTTAAGAGCCATCTTCACTTTAACATTTGTAATTTCAAGTCCAAGTTGCCAGTCAAAGCAATGTGGTCTCCAACACAAAACAAAGGGATATTGTGTGTGTGTGTGTGTGTGTGTGTGTGTGTGTGTACGTTTACATGAAAACGTGATTTCTACATGGACGAAGGTGAATACTCCATAAAAGAAAAAAAGCAAAAGATGTAAGTATTTTGTTTCGTGTTCTTATGGGGTTCGAACCCGTACGTGTGCAACCTCACGTATCTTGTGACGTCGCCTTTATCCTCTCGGCCATACGTCTCGACGAGAAAATATGAGGAATGTAAACTTATGTATGTGAAAGATGAATCAGGAATCGTTTCGTCCACATTCCATTCGCATTTTCAGTTTTTAGCTGCAAAATTATCAACCTGATGAGGAGATTTGAAAAAATAAAATGCATGATTACTGCAGCTTATTGTCTGAGCTACCACATACTTAAGTTTCAGAGGAAATGGAGCAAAATCAGCTGAAATAAAGGTGGTGAAACGTTGTCAAGTCAATGCATGGTTTAAAAAAAAAAAATCACCTCCCTTAGACATAACACGTCAACTTGTCTGATTTTGAGTCTTTACCTTTAATCACAATTTGAAGTATGATGGTAAGTCTTCTCGAACTAAGAGTGTGGAACGGAAGCTTCTACGTGAAAGATGAATCATGACGATCACCCGTGACCGACACAGTCATCTTTAAAGGGATCAGTTATTAGAGGTGGAAGACCTCGTGCCAAGATATTGTTTCAGCAATTCCAAAGCAATGATACCCTTACATTTAGGTATACCATAATTTCCCTCTGAAATCATTGGTATTATTCATGTACAATTGCTTGCCTTGTCCATAAACTTTGCTTTATAAACTTTCAGTGAAAGGTGTTATAACATAATTCTGTAACGCCATTAGCAGTGATTGACTACATAAATAAAGATATATCAAATTGAACGCTTAGCGCGTATAAAAGGGGGATTTTAGCCTGATGTTGTGTTATTCACTGCTCAGATACCAACAACACTCATCACCTACGGTTACGTATAGAGAAATAGCCATGGCGAAAATAAGGTTTTCCTTTTCTTTGGCAGATAGACACACAACCCCTTTGAACACACTATAATTGACATGGAGGGACATGAAAAAGTTCATTACTACTACTAAACAGTGATGCCTTCTACTCATGTGGCACAAGATACCTCTATAGCAGCATAAAACCTGTCTACAATTCCGTTATTGGGTCAAACAATAGCAACCTGGAATTTCAAAGAGACGAGCGAGACGCCATACACCTGTCCTAGAGTTAATTTATTCAGTTGCCATTCCTGCTCCAGTTGAGTTATGTAAATTATTTTCCGACCTGTCTTGTGCAGTGTAACAGGAACAAACGTAGAGAAAAGGAAAGAGAAAACGAAAGGTGGCAAGCGGGGCACTGTATATCAAGGGCAATTTACAACATTACGTATGATAAATGAAGCAAATCCAACCTCCAGCCTCCGACAAAAAAAAAAAAAAGGGAACTTGAGTGACTGTGTGTCGTGGGGTAATGACATCGGAATGAGGCTGAACTGCCAAAAGAAAAACAAAGAAAGAGAGAGAGAGAAAAAAAAATAATAGCGTCCTGCGGGTCCCGAACATCTCGTCCTAAGGTAGTGCATAATGACCATGCAGCGCGCTAAGCGACTATAAAGCCACACGGCTGTCCCGAAGATTGGATGTGAAATTCATATCTTTATATCATTTACAACATGAAAAAGTTCATTACTACTACTAAACAGTGATGCCTTCAATTCATGTGGCACAAGATACCTCTATAGCAACATAAAACCTGTCTACATCTCTGTTATTGGGTCAAACAATAACAACCTGGAATTTCAAAGAGATGAGCGAGACGCCATACACCTGGACTAGAGTTAATCAATTCAGCTCCCATTCCTGCCAGTTATCTAAACGTACATGTTCCTACCTATCCTGTTACAATATTACAAGAACCAATGAAGAGAAAAGGAAAGAGCAAACGAAAGGTGGCAAGCGGGACACTGTAACAAGGGGCAATTTACAACATTAAGTGTGACAAAATTAATGAAGCAAACCCAATCTCCAAACTCCAATACAAAACGAGGGAAATAGAGCAGCCGTGTTCACGGGTTACGTATACTTGGTAAAATAATACGATAAATGACATCGGAGTAAAGCTGAATTGCCGGAAAAAAAAAAAAAAAGAAAGAGAAAACTTCCGCGGGAGTCGAACTTCTCGCCTTCCGGTATGGCGTTATGAACACCCAGCGCGCTAAGCGATTACGCCATATGGCTGTCCTGGAGATTATATGCGAAACTTAAATGTATGATTATACTGTCGTGACAGTGCTGACTGAGATGGCGCTATTCAACTTCCCACAAGTGGCCGCGTGGATTCGACCAATATACAGTTGCAAAGAACAATCGGGAATCATTCCGTACAGATTGCATTCTCATTTTCAGTTTTTAACTACAAAATTGTCGACCTGATGAGGAGATTTGAAAATATAAAATGCATGATGACTGCAGCTTATTGTCTCAGCTACAACACATTTATGTTTCAGAGGAAATGGAGCAAAATCAGATGAGGTAAAGGTGCTTAAACGTTGTCAAGTCAATGCATGGTTTGAAAAAAAATCACCTCCCATAGACATAACACGTAAACTTGTCTGATTTTGAGTCTTTACATTTAATCACAATTTCTAGTATGATGACGTCATCATATATCAAAACCATCACATGGACTTGAGAGGCAAATGTTCAAAGTACAACATATCTGAATTTGGGATAATATTGAGCTTAAACAACAGAGATACGAGCAAATGAATGTCAGAAACAGTACCTCAAAAAAATCAATTCCACTTTTTTTATATAAAATGACGATTTGATGACGTCATCGCGTTTCTCTGGCAATATTGATACTTGGAATGTTATTTACAATTCATATGCTTTTGTAATATGCAATAGAAATATAGGGTCAACGGACGATTTAAAGAGCTATGACGAAATAAACAAAGACATGTTTTTTCACTATATTTGCAGAAAGACGCGCGTGCGGAATTTCAACTTTGACGCCTGTGCATTCCTTTGTTATGGGTCGAAATCGATCGGAAATCAATGGATACTGTTACTCAAAGTATCAGGAATCCAAATCAGTCAAAAAAATTGCATTTCCATGTTTCTTAAGCGCTCTGCGCGCGAAATTGCGCGGACGGACGCGCACGCGAGAAAATGTTTGAAACGCTTATAATTGTCTGAAACTTCGAGATTTCCCATTGGGAAGTCGTTTTGAGCCTTTTAAAATTTTGACGCGCGCTTACGCGCGCCTAATGATGACCTGGGTAACTAGCGTTAGAAAGTAAGATAGAGCGTGACCTGAACTTTATGTCCAGCGAAAATGATACAGAAATGACATCTAGTTATGAAGTTATGATTGATCATGTGACAAGGTCCGAAAATCACAAAATGGCGCCTAGATGACGTCATAGATATGTTACTGTCATGAAAACCTTATTGTGGCTAGATATTGTTATGAGACATGTTGACTGAAAATGTCATGTCATTCCGTGATGTCATTGTTGAGATATTGACGACACAAAATGTGGCAGAAAGAAAGAAGAATAAAAAAAAAGAGAAATTTTGACAATTACAATAGGTGATACGCTGATAGCGTATCACCTAAAAAGAGAAATTTTGACAATCACAATAGGTGATACGCTGATAGCGTATCACCTAATAAAGAGAGATTTTGACAATCACAATAGGTGATACGCTGATAGCGTATCACCTAATAAAAACTCGGACGTAAACCCCGATATACACTGCTAAATCTAATGAGCATAACATACGTTGCTCCCAAATTAACTACACACTGCGAATGCAACATACATCTTTAAAAAAAAAATAGTGCTGAGGGATCATGCATTTGCATAATGTGCAACGCCAAAATTGTTGAATTTATCTCTTGAAGTTAGAAATTCAACGTTTCCAAGTAAGGACCCATCTTTTGTTTTGTTTTGTTTGTATGTTTTGTGTTCGTAATATCGTGGATGACATTGGGAGCTCTTGCATAGCGCAGTGGAACATAATCTTTCTGCGCTGTGAAAATATTGTATGTGCATATACAATTGTTTCTCTGTATACCAGCAGTTCAGGGTATCGTATACTGTAACTATGCCATGCTGTGCGATATGTACCTGGTGCAGCTATTCTGAAGAATGTAGGATATAGGAGACGAGAGTGGTGTGATATTTTGCCATTAGATATGAGAGATATTGTGCCAATGATGACGACATAATGGTTCCATTCTTGAAAGAAGATGTTATGAGATACTGTACATAGCGTGGTGTTCTCCTATCCGTCCGGATAAGTTTCATGGTGTGGGGTATCATCCTGATAGACACTTGCCGACTTGTCTTCTTGTTACACACAACCAAAATGTTGTGTTCTGTGAATGTCTTTTGTCGTACTTGTAACTACATGTATATAGATACTATACCTGTAATAGTAATGATGATGATAATGATAATAATAATAATAATAATAATAATAATAATATGCATCATCATCATCATAACCATAATCATAATAATAACAACCAATATTTATACAGTGTAAAGCACCATTTCTGTACAGACTCAAAGCGCTTCATCTACAACAAAACACAAGAAATCAACAATATTTACAAAACAAAACAAAAGAGAAAGAACAAACAAAACAAACAACTTTCAACTTGTCAGATCATAATAGCAGTGGAATAAGTCAGAGCTTTAAGAAAATCTTACTTTTGAAACAAATAGGTTTTCAACAGCTTTTGAATTTATCTGTGCGATGACTTTGCTCCAGTCGACTTCTTTCCTTAAGACCCTGCCGTGTGCTTATCGATTCTCGCTTGTTGCTTTGATATCTTATCTCGCGAACTTTTGGGTGTACATTTACCTTCAATGTGAATTTCATTGTTTTCGGGGGATATTTTAAGATTTGGCCCTTACTTTATCTCATACATGTTTCTGCTCAATTACAAAGGTTGTCATAATTATGTTTGCGAAGCACGCTATTTTAGGCGAGTATATACGAGAACTCAATGTACTTGCTCAGTATTTTCACATTACCTGATATCTATTCACCTCACTATTTTTATTTTTATCCCACTCGTATCGATTCGAACAAGAAACAAGCATGATAAAACAAATATGATAAAAAATAAGATCGCAAATAACATGTCTGCGAACAGCATATCTTTCGAAAGTCAGATTCATCGCCTGTATAATGGACATACAGCCGCGCAGTTATTTCTAACGCGAACTCGAGTGTATTATACAGAACATTGTAGGTATTTCTTTACTGTGCATTATCAAGGCTTTGGGGGAATATGGCACTCTAGTGCGCCAGGTCCTCTATAGCTAACACCCACTTATACATGTTATAAGCTAATCGAGATAAAGCAGCATCCAGCATTTACTTCCATTGTCATGGATTCGATAAAGATACGAATTGGCAACGTTTGCAGACATGGATCAATCTCCTTCGATTTTTTGTACATATTTTTTATTTTTTGTTAGCTGCAAACTCTGTTGAATTCGACAGCTCGTGTGTATTTCCGCGTAGTAGATATTGTCTGAAGTGAAGCTCGTTATGGGCGTGGCTTACCTGTGCCATGACAGCCAAGTTAAAGGCCCCCTTCTTAAATGGCAAGAAATGTTCCTCAATTTTCCCCTTCATAGACAGCTTCCTGGTGCCTTCCGGGAAGATCCACACTCGATACTGTTGGTCAAACAAAAAATGACCAGGTCAAGACAGATGTATTTGGACAGTAAGGTCAGTCGTCGAACTTTTTAGTTAACAAAGACGGAAAAAAGCCCTTCCATTCTCTTACCCCAAACTCTGCCTCTTGTATCTTTCGGACTACCATATGAATTATGTTCCGGTTTAGGTACCCTTGATTCTTGTACATACTTCATCGATAGGTTAAATTTCATTACTCGCTCGCGCCCTTTAATGCCTCTCAAAATGTACAATACTGATTGACCAAATCAAGCCATGAAGTTACCCTTGTTGACCTCAAGTGTACTTTGACGAGGGCCGAAGACAAACCTATGATGCACAACGAACCTTGTTTTCTTGTATCGCATCTGCCGCGCTGCGCATCATCTCCTTGGCGCTGGCGGAGTTCTTCCGGTTCACGAATATCGTTCCCGCCAGAACGAGGCAAAGGCCGAAGGGTCCTGAGTATTTCATCGAATTCTTCATGATCACAACGCAGTCTCCCGGCCAGATCTCCTCGTGCATCATAACTTTGACATCAGAAGATGTGAAGATGAAAGCCATCAAGAGAGAGAGAGAGAGGGGGGGGGGGGAGGGATAGAACAAAATTGTTAGCGCAGTGTCTTCTCAGGGGCCCAAGTCATCAGGAGTATAACTGACTTGAAATCGATGGCAATAACCAAACAACTGGATACATTGAATCACTGTCGTGGTAACCGTAATTGCTGCGAGTCTGTTGATGAGAAGGGCAACATCGATAACGCTAATAATCATTATGATAATGATTTATATATAGTTGGGTCGTTTTGTCTGTCGTGGCTCAACCAACACACTGCGTACAGTGTAGCTCTAAAATCTGAATTAACGTTAGAGTGGATACCTTTCTTCATAAAATCGCGCTGTTATAAACCAAAGGATACAACCACGACTTAGTCAAAGCGGGTCAGGTCCGCGCATGTGAAGATGTGATACACTTCTAATCTTGATTCAATTTGTCATGAATTATAGATGCTTCAAAAAACAAAACAAAGCAAAGCAAAGCCAAAGCTTACCGACACTATCTAAGGCGCTCTGGTGGTTGCACACGATCACGCACGGCCCGTCTGGGTATTGGCATCCCTTCCTCTTGACAGCGATCCCAAACAGCGGGAGTTGCAGATATTCTCCATATTTCGTCAGCCACCTGCAATTAGTGGCGGTATAACCATAAAATGTCATATATAGGGTCAATCTCGGCGGTGTATTATCGTGGACAGCCGAGAAAAAGATGATCCTCGAAAGATTACGCTTGCTAAGATTAAATCCCAAAAATATGCTGAAAGAAATATTACGGCTGTAGATTTCAAACGTTTTTATATATTCAGTAACTTTATATTTCAACTCCTTGATTTGAGAATAATATTCTAATGTCACAATGATTTTTTTTTTTCGTCGATACAAGGATTATGTTTGTATGCAGTGTCAACAGTAAACTCAGATACCTCTTGGCTTTGTTTCGCATAAAAGCTAAATTCAATTTTGATATTCAGTGGTTAAGGTCACACAACAGAAAAGTGAACGTTTCAATGTGTTACTGTCTTCTCTGTGTAGATTTGTGTGACGGTCAACCGGTAAACATCAGACCACTTCTGTGTCTTATGCGTCCCACGTCACAATGACAGTATTCTGTTGTTGTTGTTGTTGTTGTTGTTGTTGTTGTTGTTGTTGTTGTTATTTTGATTTAAAGGCGTGTGTCATTCAGTTATGAATATTTACGCCTAATACCTACTAAAATTTATACTAATATCTTTTCTTTCCTAGTGTGATGTAGCCTTTTGACAAGACCTCCTGGCTGAGGCTTGGGTTAGGGTTAAACTGTCTCCCATCGAGGAAATAACATGCATCGAGAAATAATGACCAACAAAAATACTGTCAATAAAGTACCCATTCACGAGTGCATGTGTATAACATGAATCTATACACCAGATGTTAGTTTCATCACTATAGCAGTGATGTTATTCCAACGCTGGCTAATCATACATGAAGCAATCGCTGGGTGCATTTCGTATCTTAGTTTCTATGGCAACGGGGTAAATGATGGGGAAACCCTTCGAGTAAACATTTTCATCGCCTGCCGTGAAGCACTCGCCGAAACTTGTGACCGACCGCCATTTGTCTGCGTTGTAACACCTTTTGGGTCAGGTTCACGCAGAGTTTATTGTCCCCGGAATTAGCCAGTTAATAATTCTATAATGCATACTATATGGCTATATAAATGTATGAATAATGTTCCTTTTAGAATCTACGAACTATTTATTATAAGCCATTTCATCCACCATTACCAACTCGCTGCATTTAAGTGATGGTGATGCAATTTGCATGCACTGTTTCTGTGTCGGGTAAGCCTTATGAAAGTTATAAGGCATGATTCTGGCTGCCAGGAGCAATTCCTTGTTACTGGTACGCATATTATGTTAATACAATTATATTTTTTAACTGGCTATTGATGTTACTGTGTAATACGCTTTTCCAATCTCAGCATACGCGTGGTTAAGAAATCTTCTAGGATGGAACAGATGTTAAAGTCTGTTTTCTATAGGGATTCTTGCTAGAACGATTAGTAGCGAGTTGGTGGTGGGGAGTGCTATGAGGGCCCACATTCATGATCTTATAATGGATTTTTGGACATCAGGATTATGCAGCAATGTATTCGACTTAAAGATACTGTCTACCATTGGGAGCACTGATTTATGAATGTATGAGTTATCAAATTTGATGCATGAGTTATCAAATTTGATGCATATTTGTAGGTTTATTGTATCACAAAACATCCTATCATAAATGTTTTCGCAATAAAGCCTAAAATATGAGGAGATATCACTATTTTTCTCTGTATAAACTGTAGACGGTTTATTCTAGGACTATTTTTCAAATTTTTGTATATTTAATAATACTTAACATTGATTATATTGATTAACGTCTTTATATTGGTTGTTTCTATCCCTCTCGTATTTTAGAACTAGTTTGAAGCGCTAGCTGTGTTTTGTGTCATCTGCAAATGGTAAATAATACCTTTAAAAAAGAACCCCCTTGTATACAAACGTGATTTCAGGAACTGGTAAACTGCCAAACACCATGCATGTCGACCCTGTAAACTTATCATCAGCAGATCACAAGACGTTGCATCCGTTGCCAGAGCTAAGAGCCGTAACAGGATTATGCAGCGCTTTTCGAATCATCGACTCCTTTATTGTACAGCGTCAACATACACTGAGAAATAGGCTCAATTGCATCGTGATTATATTCGTAAAGTTCGCAAAATTAAATGTTTGACACAATAATAGGAAATCACGAGAAATATCAAGATTTTGCCCGTAATGTGCTATTAATATAGGGAGGATTAATCCTTTGACCGCTCATTTTGTTCGTACAGTTAATATACGTGATATAGTCGCATAATGTATTCAGCAAACGTGTTTACTTATGTATGTACAGCTGTCATGACACAAGCTGGGAGTTTTAAAACCTCGCTGTACATCCCCATCCGCGAGGGAGGATGTCATATGCAGTTACTTACTAAATGCTTACTCATTGCACTGTGAAGAAGGGTAATAGCGTGAACGGTTTGGATGCTCTTTTTTGCATTTTTTGTTTGTTTGTTTGTTTGCTTGTTTGTTTTGTTTTGTTTTTTCTTTGGATATTCCAGACCAAATTGTCCGCGCTCTATCGCTCACGATAGAATGTACATGAATATAGCGGTCCTTTGCAATGAATCAGACTAAAGATAATGGTTAACTCAGATAATAGTAATCTTTGGACGCGTCTAGACGGTCTCCTTATCTCTGAGTAACCTTGGAAACACTGATACTTGTTCTTTAAAAAGAGCCCCAATTAAGGACAGAAGGTTTCTTTTATTCCTGTGTCACATATAGTGAAAATAAAACAAAAAATATACTAAATTAAGGTTATTATAGATTACAAATCTTTGACACGATTGATGATTAGGTCAAAGCTTATTGTGATATTATTGTAGGTTTTATTTGTATATCGTCATCCTATATGTCATTTATTCCTCATTTACTCAACTGTTTCTCTTCCAGAGTATTTTCTTTTTGCAAGTTTTTGCAATTATGTGCTTTAGTTTCTTTAAACCAATGGGAGGTATTTTATATACCTCCTTAGTTTAAACCAAGGACCATCATTTTACGCTCCATGGCAATCCTCAAACGATAAATGAATAAGAGGGCGACAGCTTCCCAGCAGCGTAAACGTACAGTAGTTCACTTCAATCAAGTATGAATATAGATAGATAGATTGTCAATTTAGCATGAACTTACAGGCAGTATTATATTTTGCACGTGTAGCTGCAAATACTCGAGAGAGTAAATTCCGTCGCTCTGTATGCCAAATTTCATGTGACATTTCGTCACAAATGGATATTTGAAATAATGTACAAAAGAACAAACCCTTTTGTTGGACATTTCCCCTTTGATCACAATCATCATTATTATGCAGCATTTCTGCAGATCATTGAATCATGATCATGTTCAGATTCGTGGAGTTCTACCTCTCTCATTACACAGCCTCTGTCATTGCATCTGACCCCCAGATCTGGTCACAAGGAACAAATGTTATCGCCCACTGATATCCGAAGGAATTACTTCTGAACCCCTGTAATAAGACTAAATATCAATAAGGATCTCCTAGCAAAATGCGACGTCGGTCAAACACCCGCTGATATGACTCTCTAATTAGTATGTGTAACTTAAGCAAATCGTTATGGCGCAGTATACGCCTCTGGACATTATGTGTTCCTTGTAATAACTATGTAAGCAGTCGCGACATGAGGCAAATTTGAAGTGATTTTGAGCAATAACGAAGTACATGTAATGAGTATCCACAGGTCACAATTAAGAAGACCACTTGAATCAGGGAGGTGGGAACTACTTGAATTCAAAATAAAATCGACGAGCATAAATTAGAAGTGTATCAGTATACGAGTTACCAATAGATCATGTTTGGCGGAAAGAAAGATAAACAATAGAACATGTAGCTGTAAGACGAGGTTGTTTTTCCCTTGTAATCCTTTTCAAAGGAAAGACGAATGATACACATCAAAGCAAAATAGTTAACATATAGCCAAGGCGAGAGCATACTCGTGTATATTAGGGAAAGCCACCTTTGTACTTTCGAAAGGGGACATCTTGTAAGATTCAGGTTTGCGATATCATTCAATTCATGTATTCGGTGCTGTTGATGGAAGAGCGTGTGCGTGATCCACATCACTTATCTTGCCATTCGATTTTAGCACTGTTTAGTACGCTGTATTTGTGAAGAGAGTGTACACGCTCCGAAGTCATCACGTATACAGGGCATGTTGCCGGAAGTGACCCACTATGGAGCAAACGCTGCGGTCGTGTTTACATAACAATAAAGGGGTTTCATTCATTTGAGAAGCTAATTATGCGCCGTGCTGTCTCTTCCCGTCCATTTATTCCGCTTTAGTTGCAGTTTGATGGATATCATTGCCAAGAAGTACCACCTAATATTTTTTCTCTGTCAGAGGTACGACGTAACACGTAAATTTACTGCATTGCAGTTCATTGCGGCATGATCATTATGTTTTGTGTTATATATAGATAGATATATAGTCATATATCACTGCTTATTTACTTCGCGGGATAAAGAATAAACAAAGCAAACAAAAACAAATATCGACTCCGAACTCCCGTTACGCATAACTGTAATGCGGCCTCTGGAACATTTCTTTATTTTCCAGTGGCAGCACGTTTGCTCCTTGGACAATTTCTTCGGTCTTATTTTCTCCAAGGACTTTGGGTTAGGGTTGTGATGGGATTTTAGGTTAAGCTTGAAGTGAGGACTAGGATTAGGGTAAGGGTTATGCTAGTGTGTAGAATCTATGTTTGGCTTAGCATGCATATATCTCATGGAAGCAATTGTCGCTGGAGAAAAATGATCTAACAACAAAGGCTCGACTGCTTACGTCATGATAGCGTGAACACCTAGATGTTTGTGACACTGTTCTTCAGAGAAGGTGCCATGGTGTTATGTGGTGATTATGTTAGGGCTCACGTGGTAATCATGGCGATAAAAACGACTATGCTGTTGTTGCGGAGGTGGTAGCAGGTGCGATGATTCTGTGTTACTCAGTTTACCATTGATACTTATCGCTCTGTGGCTCAATGGTGGTAATGATCGTGGTGCTGACGACTTGGTTGGTTGGTTGGTTAGTTGTAATTCCCACCTCCCTGGTTGTAACGAAATTGGTAATGGCAGTGGTAGCCGTGGTAATGTCTTATATAGCTGCTGCATTCTGGTGATGAATGTTGGGTCAAAGTGCCTGTCTCCTGATAACATAGGGAAGACAAGTTTGTGATGAGTGAAAGTGATCATTTCGCTAGAGATGTCTTTGCTCTGTTGGATAACAATTTACAGTGATAGTAATAGTTGTGATTGTGGCACTACGGATGTTGTACTATTCTGATCGTGGAAACCGGCGAAAATAAATTAAAGTGAAGGTGTGTGTTTACTTACCATGCGTTCTTTGGACTTCCAGGTTTCAGAGCCAGCACGGGAATAAAGAGCACACCAAATATGATATAGCTTAGAAAGAGGCTCGCGTATTTGAAGTAGAAACACACAGCCCTGCTTCTCGCCGCTACGAACTTTGCACCAACGCAGAGTATTGCAAGAAGAAGAGCAGATCTCCACCACGTACGGGAAAAGAACGTCTCCTCTTGGTGATAATCAGTGTTTTCGTGAGACATTGCTGATAGTCCAGGAGTTTCGGCCTCTATGAACAATGCTGATGACATAAAGAGTGGAGTCATGGTATACAGTACCTCTTCAGCTGGGATTTAGAGTTTTTTGCTGGCGTTCAAGTGCTAACAGAGGGCTCCTCTGCCGAGCGAGCGAACGAGCTGCAGTGGGTCGATATAGTGCAGGATATCGGTAGCAAGCCCGTAAAACCACCCGCTTTGTGTTTGGTATGAAGCGTGTTGTGTGAAAACAGCAGACGACGAAGTCCTCTTAGACTTAGGGTCACGTGTTTCCTGGCATGACGAAATGTGCAGGTTGTTCCAAAGGCCACGGTCAAGTGTCGGAGAGGGTTGGCTGTTAAGAGTGTTAGGAAGTGAGGTCAGTCTGGCACCATACATGAACAAACACAACGGTAGGATTGATGCGAACTGTTAGGTGGATATCTACCCGTTTACGGTGGTTATCTTATACTCCCTAGAGGTGACCAGCTATTGACTCATCGCTGTCACGGGGAATCATAGAGGCCTGGTTTTGAAACATGCAAAGAAATCTGTCCTTCATTTGCAGTATAGAGACGTACAGTATTTCGACCATCTTTTGTTTAGACTGCGGGGATGTGACATCGCCGCTGGTCAAGAAACAGATCAGTGATCGCCAAGGACAAGATATTTCTTGAAACTTTCTACATTATTATAGAAGGTTGTAGCTCGTGACACGATTGGTAATTACCGGGATGATTGAAATATAGATGACAAAAGACTCTGCTATTGATAGAAGTTTCACTCCTCTCTTCTTTCTTATTCCTGTAGAGTAGATCGGAATATTTGTCCTCTGGCATAGATGTCATTGAAAAGACGTTAATCGATCACCAAGGTAAAGCCGTGTCCACTGCACGTGTGTCGAAATCATCGGACCGTGGGTAATCCTATACCAGGTGCAAGCCAGGCGGCAGGTGACGAAACGTTGGTCGGGAGCTCCCTCCCGTGGACGACGAAAAGGCGAACTTGGTGTTCACCTCATTTCTTTGTGTGCCACTCCACACGAATTTCTTATGTTTTTCCTTTTATTATTCTAATGGTGTCATTGCGAATTACTTTTAAATGCGTAATGATGTTAACGTCTCCAGTATCATGTTTGCGGTTTCCAGTTAGAAAAAATTTTCACTTTTCCTTTGTTTCTTTGTTTCCCTTATGCATTCATTTATTTATGTAGGGATTTTTTGTATTTACTTATTTATTTATTTATTTATTTATTCTTTCGTTCATTTATTCATTCATTCATTCATTTATTCATTTCTTTATTTATTTATATATTTCTGTATTCATTTGTTATATATATTCATTCAGCTTTTTATTCAGTCATTTCATTCATTCATCAATTCATTCATTCATTGATCGATCGATCTATTTTTTCCAGGTATTTCTACGAGCAAACTAAAATTGGTGTCCAAAACCTTCGCTCGTAAGTGCGCGAACCGAATTTGCGTTAAAGAAAAACGACAGCTGGTATATACTCTGGATAAGTGCCGTTACTGATCGTGTGGTACAATAACAGCCGTGGCACGCTGCATTGTCGAAATCCAAAGAGATTGTATGCAATCTCTTTCTTTTTGTCGGAGACTGTACAGTTTGTGTGCGTCCGTATATTATTACCAGCCAGTTCAAGTCTATTGTGTGTCCATCACGGCTTCCAAATGTATTATAACGTAGGGCCTATTAGCTTCAGCATGTTTTTGTGTTTTGGGTTTATGTAAAGAGAAAACGTGTGTATCTGTCTGTCTGTCTGTCTGTGTGTGTGTTTGAATTGTACATCTCTGTGTGTGTGTTGCGTGTGTGTTTGCATGTGCGTGCGAGAGAGAATGGGGTATATTCTGTGTGTTACTTTGTACAATGTTTGTGTATAATGCAGATTGTCTTTGTATGATGTTTTGTTTTTGTTTCTGTGAACATTTCTGTTTCTGTGATATGAAATTGAACGAAATTCGAAGAAAGAATTATCCAAAAAAAAAAGAAAAAAAGTGTAGAGGCCGCCCAAATTAAAGCTTGAAGACAGTGATATCGTATTAAATACAAAGAGGATGTAAATGATTTGGTCGTTACTGAGCTATAGTCGTATTGATCAACCAAATACGAGTAATCTGCCACTAATTCAGCACCATTTGTGACAATCTTTTTTTGTTTTCAATGTTTCAGATGTTTGACGTAGCATCCCATTGAAAGAAGCCATATAACTGTTTGGGTATAGATTAATTTCATTCATCGATTTATCTGAAAATTATGATAGTTGTGATGGTGATAATTCATAAAAGATAACGACAAACGTTGTTAACTTATTTGTGTGGTGTGAATTGGCGATCGGTTTAACTTACCAGACCATGTTTTCTGCTGTTGGCAATGACTGAAGAAAAAAAAGAAAGAAAAACTATGAATGATTGTAAGAGTTACTGTATTTCATTGATAATGTTTCAAGAGGAGCAATATTGAAGGAAACAAATCTCTCATCTGAACCCTTATATTTCCCGTATAAGTGTTTTTCCCCTTGGCAAAATTTCCAGAAGCCTTTTGATATGCTATAATTTATAATTGATTATTAAATCAAGTCATTCTCGAAGATTGCAATAATCTACATTTCTTTTAAATGTCAACTGTTTTTACTTGTGTGTGTGTGTGTGCAAATTTAAATGGATTTCTCCGATACATTTTAAAATCCATACAGAGGTACTAATTTAATGATGCCAAGACTAGAATTTCTGCATCAAAGTTCATGGGTTCAAAGTTGATGGGTTGGCATCGTATTGTTTAAGTGTTTGAATGCAATGTTTTGCGTTAGGAGTAGGCGACTACTGACATTTTGATATCAGCTATCTACCAGTGTGGATTACAATCTGATACGCTAGAACGACACATACACATCTACCCGTCACAACCACGTCAACATACTGTCGAGTTGTCATTTTCATTTTTAATGACCTTCTGATTATTTTCTCTCTATGTGGGGTTTTCATTTGTTACGGAAGTGCATGGCTAGTGGCCTTATTTATTATTACGATATGCCCAATGCTGTAAACGCGTGACTGAGCGTCTTGAAAAACAAAAAACAAAAAACAAAACAAAAACAAAAACGAAGAAACAGGACAAAAACTGCTTGTAACCACGTACCATTATAGTGTCGAGTGTCCCTACTCTGTGGTGTAGATTTTCGTTTCGTTGACCTGATCTGTTGTGTGGTTTTTCGTTTCGCGAGACTGCAGGAGGAACAAGGTGGGGAAGCAATGGTATCATGCATAATTCCTCTGGTTTCCATGGCAACGCTTAGCTTGCGAGCGCAAACGACCAATAAACCGGCGGAGGAATAGCGCCTTCCGACGGCACTGCCAGAATATCTTCCATTATTAATGTGCGGGACTTTGGGCGGGAATCACGTTTGTATTGTATGTGTGCTTGTCTGTGCATGTATGTGTGTGTGTGTGTGTGTGTGTGTGTGTGTGTGTGTAAATTAATCTCTTTTTACAACTTTTGGGCAATTATAATGTATCAAACTTTCATTAGTTGACGATGCTCTTGATGTTGTAGGTACTGTTAGCTCTGTATTGTGAAGGAAAGTATAGGTTGTTCGTATTAGCCCAGTAGTGGACTCATTATGGGCTATTATGGAGAACCTTTGGCTAGCTCAAGATGACTTCCCGTAAAAATTCCCCCTACTCTCCCCCCTACTCTCCCTCTCTCCCCCTTCTCTTTCACCACCCCCCCCCCCCCCATTCCCGTGTCTTTCTCCATCACCTCTCAGCTGATATGCCCCTTCAGGAAGTGTAGACGAAACTAAAGTCAAGTCGTGCAGAAGGGCAGGAAGCTACCCTGGGATTTCTTGTTATAGCTTCACAATCGGTATTTTGCTCTCGAGTCTCACCAGACCCCCTCCTCGTTCCCGTCCCGTCCCCCTCCCCCGGCCCCCAAATCCCCCTCCCTTCTCATTTAGAGTAGTCTAGTTCTGGACGCAGTTCTTGGAATCGCGCCATCTCTTGGCTTGTGTATAGTCGGCGAAAACGTATATGAACGAAAATGTATAGACGTTATCACTTGCATGAAAATTTATCGGTAGTTTTCAACCAACGTCTGAATGTATACAGAAAACTGGAAATATATATACTGAAATAAGATCGAACTCCTTTCCAGGTAGTGAGAACATTGTGTGATGGTTCTGCTACACCTCCGTGTGATGTCATCCAATTGCCTTGAATGCATCGCACTTTGTCGAGTTTTGGTTGAGACCTAACTTCAGGTTTCTAACATTTTTTGATGAGATAATGAGAAATCTCTTATGAAGTATGAAAGAACATGTAATTCCAGAGGAATGCAACGTTTATTTGATAAAAATTGGTTTTGAAATGGCTGATATCCAAAACAGAGCGATTCTAATTGAAGGTGGGAATAATCTTTTATTACGATCGCTTTGTTTTACTTTGTTTTTGGATGTTTCATTCATTCCAAAACCGATTTTTATCAAATAAACTTTGAATTCTTCTTAGAATGGTTTGCTCTGTACATGCGTATACTATTTCATAACTGTTCTCTTGGTATCTCGCAAAAAATTAAAAGAATAACACATGATTTAATGTCAAGAATGACGGTATGCATGCAAATGAGCTGATGATGTAATCGCCTCAGTTTCGCATGAAAAAAAAAGATATACATATATATATATATATATATATATATATATATATATATTCTGCGATAAAGGTGTCCAACATAATGTAATATCTGGCTGAATAACTTCAAAATGATGATCAGTCGGATATGATTATTAGGAGTTCAGAGTACATGGGGCATAACTGCGTTTGGACAGAACCCTGGAAATTCCTGATTTTGTGTACAAGATATCATACGGTAAGTAAACTTCTGTGAAGCGAACCCATCCCTCAATTTTTGCTTATTCATATTGACTGTTCAAGAACTGTTTTGTGAAAAGTCGCAAAGCTTTGCACAATTTTATAACTCCCTAATTTTCATTCGCTTTTCTTTTATCAAATATTCACTGTTGTGATATTTTCAAATTCTACTATTTCTTTGCAGTTAGAGTTCAGTCTTCAGTGAGTCATTCACGAAATAGATTTATTGGCCAATGATAATTGGACGCACTCTCTACGACATGCAACTGTATAAAGCATGGCGTTCAAGTCCATATAATATAAGAATCAAACGATATGCACTTCGGTAGATGAAAAGCACCCATCGCTCGATGACTCTATTTACCTTTTCTCTAATTAAAAATACGTTTTCTTTATTGCATTTCCCATTTCAATATTGCATGATTGACGTATTATTCAACTCACGAGCTAGACACACTGAAAAGATTATACTGAATTGGCATAGAGACTTCCAGCTTACAATCACCAGGAGCACTACGTTTTAGTCCGTGTTATCTCTTTACACTCTTTGCATTAATGGTGCACTCAATATACCTAGTACATATCACTGATTTTCGCAAGTTTAAAACGAAGATTTCAGAATGTAAACGCTACTTTGTTCAGTTTTTCACTATCACACAGAATCTATCACGCAGAGTGTTTAATAATATACTAGTACAGCAACTATGACTCAAGTAGAAACACAGCAAAACATAGTACATATACACAACAATAAAGCTCTGCAGTCCAATCATACTCGCGCCTTTTGTGCTTGCTTTTGGCCACGATCATCATGGACTGATTGACGGGAACATTTAAAGCATTGGAAGAAAAAGAAGTGAAAGGCTAAAGTCGTTTGAGATGGCAAGGTGCCTTCGTGGAGACATACACGCATGTTACACAAGAATCGGTGTTCTCTCCTGGGGCCTGTTTCGTAGAGATTGATCATAAGATTGATCTTTCGGTTAATACGATTAAAAAAAAGTTACGTTCGATCTGCCTTAACATAATATGCGCTTTAAATCAAGCGTAATTATCTTTATGAAACAAACTTGAAATCAGGAATGATCTTACGCTCGATTCGCTGAGTTACGCTCAATAATCGAGCGTAAAGATCAAACGTAACTCTTTATGAAACAGGCCCCTGCCCTGACATGCACATGATACAGATACAGAGAACTGACGACTTAATTTCATATGAAACCTGTATTGAGAACTATACAAAACACCACTGTCTTCAGCAATTAGTAGTACAATGTAAAATATCTTAAATCATAATGAATGCTTAACGTTTGCATTTATAACATGTCTAAACTGCTGCAGTCTCTTTGCGTAAGTTGCTTTTCGATTTAATCGCACTTCTTACGTGTCTATGGCTCATCGGACGATTCATTGTGGATTTAAATTGTATTTCTCAGCTGTTGCGTAGATTATGATACATATTGCGCGTCTCCCATTGTGTCTGTCCAATGGATGAATTATATGCTAGGACGCCCTCTACGTTCCTATGATCATCTTCCCAGTGAGTGACTGCATTCTTGATGCTTGTGACATTCCTACTGAAATTGTCTCCCCCCCCCCCCAAAAAAAAAAAAAAAAAATAGATAAAAAGTAAAGACCGCCAAATTAACGATGCTCCCTCTTTCCTTTATGGGAAAACTTACAACACCCATCGTGTGACACACACCCAGAGTTTCTGCGAGTTCGTCAGCAAGTCAACCTTGTACACCCGAGACATTTTCGAGTGTCTACCTGCTCTACCCATTATGACGTAATAGCAGCAACAACAACAAAAATGCCTTGAATAACTTTATGAAAATCGATTCTCTAAGGAATCTGCAAACATAGAGAGAGAGAAATCGATAGAGATACAGATATACAAGCTAGTCATCAAAACCGAGCAAGAACGTACTAGCTGGAATTACTTAATTTTCCAAACTTTTAAGATTCTATGCAAAGTTTCTCATAACTTGATATCGCAGCAACCAGTCATAGTGCAGCGTGCTATATATTGTGGTAGATGGCGGTCTAACTGGTGGCCAGAAATTCATTGATGTAAACAGGCCGGAACAGTCTAAAATGTAGACCATACCGGAATACGATCGCGACTTCGAAATATGAAAGACGTGGTTGAGGTATAGATGATGAGTCGTAAGTAAAGGGCGTTAGCCTTGCAGACGATGCAGTTGCCCTGGTAGAGCTTGTGATGACGTCACTGAAATTCGAGCAGACATTGAAAGTTGACATTGCAACTGCCATAAAGCATGTACTCAGTATACAGTAAAATGTTTTGACGTAATGTCACGGACTTACAAGTCCAACAAGTGCAACTTGGTACAGTGTGCATCAGCATTGTGCAATGATGACATGTTGTTCGATGTCCACAAACAGAGGGCGGTATACCAATGTACGAGTCGGACGAAACTGCTTAGGAGTGTCTTTTCGCACAAGAGAAACACGAGACCCCAATTTGTGCGTCATGGACTTTGATTTCTGATGGATCTTTTGCTTCGGACAAATTCAGTCATTTTTGTTGGTGGTGTCCTCTTCCAACTGTCGAAAAGTATCGATCATCTGATCGCGAACCTTGTCGCTCAATTCCTGCACGTCATCCAGAGTGAGGCCCTCTGTCGACACGGGAGGGAGAACCTTGGCAGTGTAGTGACCTGAATGCCAAACAAAAAATGCGATGTGATGGCCAGAAGATTGATTTGCTGTGCGATTCATGTGAGAGGGATGGTGCATGCATCCCATGGAGAGACGCATTTTACTTTCAGCTGCCAAATTGCCTCAGAATAAGTCCCACAACATAAATACTTGGCCAGATATATTTATCGAGGTGTCATAATCGTACATCGGCTTCCGACAGCTCACTCGAATGGACCCTTGTTTCCTTTCGATACACATTTGCGTCATTATTGAGATAACTTTACGTTGTCCATTTGTAACATCATACATTGTTTTATTGAAAATTGAACATCGCGAGGCTTTACGTCACGGTAGATTTATGGCAAAACTGATTATCGGGAATTCTTGCCAGTCATGAATACCTGTCTTTTGTTAGCAAGATTCTATTTGCCAGTCCAGATCGTATATATGAAGGTAAGTATTCTTCTGTTTTACATTCTGTCTAATTTCAAAGTTCATAGAGCTGATGACGTAATCATTTCCTGTCCATACATAATATTATGTGTGTAAAAGTTGTGCACATTTCTCATTAGCACAGAAAGCGTTAAAAAAAAAATCCGGTTGAACCCAGATGTGTCTATAGCAAATGTGTCGAAGAGGGCGTGATCTTGGAAGTAATCGAATTCTCTCACCTGACGTAAATGTGTGCGATTTGAAGTCTACGATGTGCTTCTGCGACGAGAATACTACTGGAACAATTGGAACCTTTCCAGGATTAAACACACATACAATGCTGTTAAATTGGCCTGGAATTCCAACTCCACAATCATAATTTCAAGAAGCGTTTTACCCTTGTGATTTATTTTAATCAAAATTCGACTACATTATGTGCTTTCGCGACGAGAATACCACTGAAACAATAACTTGAGACCTTTCCATAATTTAACACACGCATTGATAATATTTAGTTAGAATTCAGTTAGAAATCCCATCCAGTGATAATCTTAACGGATATCCAGTAGCAAAGCTACCAACTTCATGTTTTCATGATGTTCAGTACGTTTTTTACTTTGTCAAAATGTGATAAAATGTTTTTAAGATGACTTTATTTTATTCAATTTGGGCATGCTTGATGTGATTTTTTGCCTGTTTATGGCAAATGTTTTTAATGTACCAGATTTGCAGTGGTTAGCAGTCGTACTTTCTGTAGCCTCGAGTCGGCGATGGGGGGGGGGGGGGACAAATTTTCATCCAACCCCAAACCTACCAAGCACAACTGAGCATGCGTTAGAATTTTAAACGCCGTTGCGGTTTCAATTTATGGCCATAGTAAAAAAATTATATCGATTGCCTTTTCGTGCATCTGAATTTACCTGTGCCAGGACTGCTAGATTAAAGGCACCCTTCTTGAAGGGCAACATGGGGTCGGTTAAGTTGGCCTTGGACGACAGTTTCCGCGTCCCCTCGGGAAAAACCAGGATTCGGTACTGCGTAAGAAAAAAGAAAAGTATAAGAACATGACGGTCAAGCATGAAGATACTGTATTTCCAGTATTCATTATGTATCGAGAAAGATCACTTATATGATTTATGGATAAATTCATCTGCTATTATATTGATTTCAGTAATGAAGAAATTGCCTTTCTAGAAGTTCTTTCTACAGTGAGAAAGAATCACCTGAATATTATGTCACGTGTGCCCTTTTGATGCGGAAGATTATATGAGAGAGAATTACGTGATATTAATATCTGAATGGTCATTCAACTGGTTTGATAGAGGCACGTGGGAGGATTCCAGTTTCAAATAAATTCGATTATATTAATGTCCTGTTGAACAGGTCATTAGGCGACATGAATGAGTCATTGACATTTAGCATTGCTAATGATATATTGATTTATGCAAGAGAGGACACTTCTGACTGTCTCTATATTAGGACTTTAGGTGTGCTCTGTACGAAAAAAAAAATTGCCACTTCGTCTTCGAAACACAATACGATGTCATGCTAATGTGGGTTGACAAATGGTCTAAATTCGATTTTACTGACTGTCAACTTTACTTTGGCCAAAGTCTTAAATATTAAGTAAAGAGATTTTCTGGACACCAGTGCATAATTATCTTGTGCCACCTGTCAGTGTCCCCTACCACGTCACGTGCACTATAAATTTTCATAACTGTGATGGCCCGTATCTTTCAAACTGGAAACACGATTAAAGGTCGTTTTTACCTTTGGGAGCAGTGACTTAAAACATTTTCAAGATATCACATTTGATGCATGTGTAGGTCTGTTGTATCACAAAACATCCTACCATATCAATTTTTTGCAGTAAAGCCTAAAATAAAAGGAGATATCAGTATTTTTTTATAAACCATAATTGTAGACGGTTTAGTCTGGAAACATTTTTGTTATAACTATTGTTCACATTTTGTGTATTTAACAATAGTTAACATCGATTATATGGATTCAAATTTTTACAGTAGTTGTTTCTATCTCTAACTCACATTTTAGACCTATTGTAAAGCACTAATGCTGGGTTTTGTTTCATCTGCAAAGGGTAAATTATGCCTTTAAAGCATGAGTTCCTTATTTAACCACAGTGTATGATAGTTTGAAATGCTTACGTTCTTTCTGTGAATAGTTTCCACGGCATGCTTCAGCGTTTCCTTCGCGCTCTTTTGGTTGCTCCTGTCCACGAAGATTGTTCCCGCCAAAACGGCACCGAGACCAAACGGGCCGGCGTACTTCAATATTTTCTTCATTAGGATCACACAGCGCTCAGGCCAGATTTCCATCACGCCTGCAAAGAAAAAGATCTGGAAGCTGTGCATCTGAAACACGGGCGCACACTCTCTATCGAGAACATTGTCTGAACCACGCCCTCTATCGCTATCCATTTGTGTATTTATTCGGAACAATGTACAATACGTCACATTATTTTGTTTGCGGTTTCTAGCTGTTGTCATTGTCCGCGCTGTTAAAAATGCACATTCCTGGTATTGAATGCTTACAAAACCACAAAGTATCTTGTCCTGACAATACATGCCTAACTTCATGAATTCGAACAAATGGTGTCATAATATCTGTGATATAAATATAGTATGTCTCAAAAGAAAATTACAATCCACCTTTCGCACTGATAACACCCAATAATATTAAACCGTCTAAATGCTACTTCAGCGTCTTAAAATATAGCATCTTAGCTCTATTTTGCAGAAAACCCCATTCAGTTTGGTTAAGCGGTCACAAAGACATGTGGATTGTTGTAAAGAATGTCATGAGTCTGATTCTTCGTTTAGCACTTACGCAAATTAATGTGTGAACACAATAGACAGAACTTGCAGGGAAGAGATTTCTGACGTGCTCAACAAAATTCCGTATTTCTCTTTGACCACTGAAGCAAATCGAATGGGGTTTTCTGTAAGATGTGGGCAATGAGTTATATTATAGTTTCATACCCTGAAATTGTACATGTATTTGGATTGATTCACTATTTTTAAAGCTATTGTTGCGGAGGGTACCGTTGTATTTTTTTTTAGGGGGTACATAAGTATACGGTATATATATATATATATATATATATATATATATATATATACATGTATGTATTTATTTAACATGCGTTTGTTTGATTTTTTTAATTATACCCAAAAAGTTTGCTATTTCAAATGAGTTGAGTTGAATTGAATTGGATTGCATTGCATTAAAACATAAAACACGTGAACTTGGGTCGCTGTTTCTGTCGAGTAATCTTTCCAAGAGTGAAGCATTAACACTAAAGCGCTTTTCGAAATTTTGACTATTAAAATTAAAATGTCAGTCGGTAAAGTACCGTCTCTGATATAGGTAGATTTCCTCTCTACCAGACACAATGGCCCGAATTCACGAAGGTGGTACAAATTAAACCATGGTTTAAACCATGGACAAAAACCATGGAGCGCCAAGTGTTGCACGGAATATTTCGTTACAGGATTGGTCATTTTCGTCGACAAAATGACCGTTTCGATAATGAAATTATCATTTCGTGGACGAAATGTTCATTTAGTTACAAAATGTTGTCATTTCGTTACAAAATAATCATTTCACCGACGAAATGACTGATTTTGTAACGAAATTTTCCATGCGACACTTGGCGCTCCATGGTTTTTGTCCATGGTTTAGACCATGGTTTCATTTGTACCACCTTCGTGAATTCGGGCCTACGATTTCATTTAATTCTTGATTCCGCTCGGGATTACGGCAAGATCCTAGTTAAATCTTTATCGCAGTATCGTTGACAGCCAAAACAGTTGTGTATGCTTTATTTTTCGTGTGTGTATTCATTGCACAGCTTAAACACTCCTTTCACGTATTTACATTTCCAAGGGAATCCTTTGTATAGTTAACGTTGCACAAAAAACAAACAAACAAACAAAGAAAAACAAAACACGATACTGGAAAGGAAGCCTACAGATACTTCGGAGAGAATGTATATCTTCTTTTTTCACGCCTTGACTTTCCCCCCAAACATACGATTCGCTTATCTCTCGTTACAACTGTTATAAGATATGTCCACACAAACTTGGATGGCTTACGTATCTACATAATATCTACTATTTGTTAATTACATTCGTTTCCATGGTAACGCATTAGTATCATGGTATACCTATGCAGTCCAGCGAGCTTTGATGGTTGCACACTATGACGAATGACCCCTTGGGGTAGTTCTCCAGCCCACGAGCGGTGACACTGATCCCGAAGAGCGGTGCCTGCACCCGCTGTACCAACAGTCGCGGCACTCTATGCCGGAAGTGATTGTTTAAAAGACACAAGAAAACATAAGGCAGACTATCATGAGAAACTGCGGGTAGATGGAATGTGGATATCGATGATTCTTTAGCATTTATTAAGATGTATGCTGTTATGTGTCGTTTGAGCAGCTACAATGTATAATCAGAAAGAGAATATTGAAAGTTTCATAACAATTAGACATGTTAGTAGAGTTTGAAAGTCATGATCATGTTGTAGCTTCAAGCTTTAATAATTTCAGTTCAGATGTCAGTACTTTACTTTCTTCTAACATTGTATTGCTGAAGCTGTATAGCCAGTAGATGTTTCCGTAGAAGTGGCGCCGGGATGGAGAAAAAAAAAATATTTGGGCTTTTTGGGAAGTATATGCGACGTCAGCATTCAGCTAATATTACTGCGAAGTTTATAGACATGTTTGGGGTCAATAAATATAATCAGCTTTGTGTATGGTTGCGAGTTTTGCTGTCCATTGGTTGTTTTCATACTTCGATACAGAAGACTTTTTAAAGGTGCTGTTTACCACTGGGAGCTGTGATTCAAAAAATGTTTGAGTTATTGATGCATATGCGTAGGTCATTTGTATCACAAAACATCCTACCATATAAAAACTTTGCAATAAAGCCTTGAATATAAGGATATATCACTATTTTTCTCACTAAACCATAACTGTAGACGGTTTAGTCTAGGAACAATTTTATCATAACTATTGTTCACATTTTGTATACTTAACAATACTTAACATTGATTTATACTGATTAACTTTTTTTTTTTTACATTGGTTGTTTCTATCCCTAACTCACATTTTAGAACTATTTTGAAGCACTAAAGCTAGGATTTTGTTTCATCTGCAAATGGTAAACAATGCCTTTAACGCATGATTTTACTTTGCATGGGGAGAATCGTGATCTCATTAAACAAGGAATCTAGAGATAAGCCTTTATCAGCGCAATTTCTTTGGTTCATCATCCAGTCGGGTATAATTAGTGCAAGGTCAGTGAACTTTCAGTGACTGACTGTTTACACATAAAGTCATTTCTGAGTGACTTCGAACACCACTCCACATTGCTAAATTCGCACCCTAGTTTGTCTGGCAGTTTAAGTAGTTAATATTAAACCAAAAATACCTGATCAGAGATTGCAATGCTTTTCAGTATAGTAGTACATCGGGATGAAACTTCCGTAGCTTGTTATACACTATAGCCTATTATACCGCACATTACATACACACAGTCCTGACGGTCTTGTTGCATTTTCCGTGCCAGCGCAACACGAGATCATGGCAAGCTGCATGACATATCTTTTGATTTCAGTCAAAAGTACTTCCTGAACATCAAACCACTCACAGGAAAGAATACACGATTAAAATTACTTCAGTACACTGCAAACGGAAGATAAAATCGAAAGTTTATTATGAGAAGACGTCAGTCACATGTACTACGAAAGTCAGAAATATTGCGTCTGAAGTATAAACCCTATAGGCCTATAGAGCAAGATACATGTACATGTACTTTTTATAGTAGGCAGGTCATTGGAGATGTTGTTAAGGCATGGGCAGAGCACATACACATAGTGGGATTTTTTGTGTATATATATTATATTCTCTTTCAATGAGAATTTTGCCGAGAGATTTATCAACAATGACGGAATGAAAATGAAACACTGTATTTTTTTTTACATTTAAAGGAATAAAACACTATCATGATGAGATAAAATCAAACATCATATATATATATATATATATATATATATATATACATATATATATATATATATATATATATATATGTGTGTGTGTGTGTGTGTGTGTGTGTGTGTGTGTGTGTTATAATCATGATGCAGAAAATAAGGCAAATTTGATGAGATGATGACTGGCGAGGTGTTATTCCAAAAAGAGCTTGATCACCCATGCCTATAGTAGCGTTTCGTGTAACGACTGTAGTGTTTCTGTAGGCCCTATGCCCGTATATACGTAGTTGCTTATATCAATTTTGCATTATCTGATGGCAGGTACACTACATTAGAAGAGGTTTTCACGGCTTCGTTGAAGATCACTTGAGGACATTTGGGTTCTTCCGCGTTCTGCAAGATAAAGAGAAGTCTAAAACATTCGGACAGACTCAGTAGAATGATACATTTTATTTTTATTCAAGCGTCTCCCGAACAAAACAGTGAAAACTGGCGTCATGGGTCGATGGCTTTTAGCGCAAAGAAAATTCTTTCTCAGTTACCGGTCCAGAAGCCATGACAACGTTTGTGATGGTCTATTGTGTGTCATCTGTGTGATGGTCTAGCGATTTAAATACATGATGCAATTCTGCACTCTCAGAGCCCGAGTTTCCACGAAAGTAACTGTCGTGTTGTAATAATTTGTATATGTTTGAGTTGTGCGTACATGTCTGCGGCATGTATGTGTGTGCGTGTATTATATATCATTTAATGTGTTTGTTATATGTCTGTTTTCATGTTGTACTTGGTATACTGTTGGAATAAGATGCTTCGTGTGAAACCGGTTAACAAGTTATTCTAGGTGCGGGTGTTTGGGGCCTTGCCATGAAACACCTGCACTGTATCAACGTATCACGTCTATACTCATGTCATGATTTATCGACATGTTTATAATAATGCAGTGTTCTTGGAATGAGAATGAAGCAGGTCACATCCAACCGTATGTTGGCTTGTGTTTTATAAAGCACATCTAGTAGTATACATCTAGTATACATCTATAGTATAATGCAGCTTCATTGTTTGAAGTCGAATATTCGAACGTTTTGGAAACTTTGAAGTTTCTATACGTCTCTTGATTCTATGATTGATGACCAGTTCAATAAACCTCTGTCGACGAGGATCAAACCGTAAAACAATCGTGCCATCATTGCATATAATTTATACATTGAACAGTTCAACATGATAGGACTGAACATGCAGGACGTTGTTTATACAGCGCAGAAATGATGACATACAGGTCATGACCGCAGTCACATGTTTTGGCGAAAATTGCAACAATTGGTGAGAAATTCATTTTATGGTACTGCAAGCACTCGAAGGCAGCGAATCCAATAATAATTCCATGTAGGCCTACATACGTTTTTATTGCTTCAACAACAACAAAAAGTGTAGTCCTATCGTGGACCTGTTATGATTTATAGAGAATTCGCAGAAATTCGAGGGAGTGCCCGACTCGCTGTCTAGGTGTTTCATTTTTTGTTTTTGTTTTTTTTTGAAATGATATTTATTCACTTCCAGTCAAATAATACAAAAGCCATCAATTCACTTCGGTATTACTGTATAATACAAACATAAAAGAATAATTCTTTTAAAGATAACTGTAATGATTATACATTTTCATTTTTTTCGATATAACAAATGAAATAGCAATACATGTAGGCCTAGTGCGTGAATTACCAAAGGAAAAAAGAGGAAGTATGTTATATCTAAAATAAAACCCATACCCAAAACAATCAGCTCCCTAGCTAACATAACTATACATTTCCTAACCATATGCTACTGTTATAAACTACCAAAAGAAAAAACAAACAAAACAAAACCACACACACAGACAAACAAGCGTGTCACACCGCACATACATACAGAAACTAAACATATGGATACACAGATTTTTCAACCCACCTGGTTGACTTGGGGTCACATGGGTTGAACAACTGAATTGGTATCGTGATGAGACCGAAGAAGAAGTATATCCCTCCGAACGCGAAGTACTTCAGGTGGAATCGAACGCTGCGACTTCGGAGGACGACAAAAACGAAAGCGACGACGAGCCCGACGATGACTCTGCTCGCATGTGTTACCGATGACGGCTCTGTCCCGATCCCGCGGGAATCTTCATCCATCTTGTCACCTTCCCACGTCATCGCACCTCTCATCAAAGGTCACCCCTTCACCCTTCGTAGTCAGGTGTCAAAAAGACGAGTCTGCTTTGTATACACCATAAATCATATACATGTACAACTCTGATGGGAGATCTTAATACAACGATTTGCTCGATTCTTGCTCCCGCGACTGTGTTTCTCAGGCGTGTAGAATGATGGAGACAATGCACCACATCAAATATTGTGACACACTTCACACTGGACTGCGTCTGTGGAATGAGATCCTGCTGTAGTTTCTATCGCGAAAATATCAATAATCATAATTATAACAATGATGATAGTGATTCGCAAGTGAGTTATGCACAGCCCTGACGTTTATATTGACTTCCGATGGACGTGTTTCTCCTTTACTTTGTTAAAATATGCGAGGTAAACAAGAAATACGATAGGTTGGTACAAGCTGTCATTAATGGCACAATAGAAGCACCTGTAACAAGGAGGGCGTCTGGAGATTTGTTCAATACGCGTGTACGAGGCCGCTTCTATTCAAAGTTCGCTCGAGCACCCGCCATAAAAAGTTCGTTGCCCCGATTGCAATTGGATCATCGTAAGCATTCAGTAACCGCCGAAACGCAAATCGTTTGTGTATCGCGGTCCGTAAAACCATGGAGCGATCGACTCAACATCAATTGTTCTGCTCGCGGAGATTTGGCTCCGTCCGTTTTAAATCTTTCTTTTCACTGCATAGATTTCAAAATAATGTAAATACTGGTGGATTCACACACCATTGAGTCTGGACTCACTCGGGTTTGCTGATGGGGCAACTCTAGAGTGGGTGATGGGGAGGCGACCGGCGACCAGACAGGTAGAGGTCCGCTGCAGTTTATCGGAGCGACGGATATCGACAAGTGGACAAAATCTGTTGAGGACAATTTCAAACAGTGGTTCATGCAGTGAATATATAGAATGAAAGAAAAGTGAAAGCAAGGGCAACGTGAAAATTTATTAGTTATTGCGTGACACTTTTATTTTTCTTTTTGATATAAACAAGCATACAACAGATTATGATGATCACGCGGTCTCTCATTTTTTAGTTGCAGTTTACTGTCATCTTGATATGTTTGCACAATTATAACTATGCTCTGAATAGTCAAAACGTGGAGATGGAATAGGCACATATCTTACAGTATGATAAACTCCTCGTGTATGTATCGAATCCTGTAGTAAGCAGGCAATATTGCACAGAAAAATGATGTTTGTTGTCTTAATACTGCATGCCACGAAGTCTCTGGCGAACATGTCACTTTCAATTTCAAAGCGGATGTGTCGCTGTATAACATACTTTAATATCAGAACCAAAGTGAAAGGATGGCGTATAATCCACGTTTATGCCCTGAACATAAACTGTCTCCAGGCTAAGGGATGATAGGGAAGAGACCTTACGGAATGTAGGCCACCTACTTGTTTTCAAGAAGACATCGCGCATCTAGGCTTAGAAATATCGTCGCAGAAAACATGAGTCTTGCTCGAGGTGTATGATTATGTCAGGTTGTTCGTGTTTCGCGCTCTTATGAAGGTGGTACAGTCTGCCAGGTTCCATTTCTGGCTCCAATCCTGATAAACGCCTGTTTAAAGAGGTGTAAATACAAGTCGTGTACATGCATCCTGGTAACGAGCTACATGTATTTGCACCTCGGCTTACAGAGCGCGCACGCGTTTGTGCGGAGAGATAGTACACATGGGTGTTTGTGATAACTTTGTCCGTGTGCGTTGTGTGTCAAATCAGAAAGCTTGGAAGGAAAAAGTATTTGATTGAGCCATGTAGAAATCGCGCAAAGTGTCGCCAAACCTGACATTTTTTCAGCTACCTGTATCCTGAAGCAAACAAAGATTAAAAAACAAATAACAATAACACAGATGAGTGATGGGAGGGGCTGCGGTTTCTTTTAGCCCTTTATGACGTAGTAGTAAACAGACCCGCTGTTTTCTCACTCAAACCGCCCAATACAATCGTTACCTCTTCTATCGCACGCTCGCGCGCACACACACACACACACACACACACAGTCACTCACTCACTCACTCATGCACGCACTGCATCACATACTTTAGCAGAACACGTATAATACATTGTCACGCTTCGTTAATTTTCTCCAAGAAAGACAATGGAATAAACTGTCGCACCTTGTTGGTTGCATTATTTTGCCAACAACAGCCTTCGTTCACCAAATAGAGCAGAGAATGTCCAAATAGTCAATAGTAAAAATTGAAGGACTATTCCAATAGCACAAGTGAGCTGCTGCAATACTGTTCGGCGTTCGGCGTCGATGTATGTTGTCCGTCTTCCATAAATTTGTTCACTTTTCTATCTTCGATTTGGAAAGATGTGGATGAATTTTTTTACCAAACTGGACAGGAATCATGAGTGGGGGGAGGGGATCATTATGATTGATATGACGTATAGTTTGTACAAATAAAGGTGTTGCCCAGGGGGGCCTCAAACAACCCGCGGAACTAATGTGTTTTGTTTGTTCTGTTGTTTGTTGTTTGGTTGGTCTGTTTGTTTTGAATGATATAGCTTTTAGAGAACATTACAAAGACAGGAAAATTATGAATTGGATACTTTGCAGTAAAAGATAATCTTGGCTATATCTACAGGCCTATGTTCGTAGAAATCTTTACGATTGAACATGAGCGAGATTTGGAAAGAATCTTAATCAAGGTCTTTGTATTTTGCTGTCAACTTTTATATTTATTTATTTATTCATTTATTTATTCAGTCATTAATGCATTCATGTATTCATTAAATTAATAATTTACGTATTCGTTTATTTCATTCATTTGCGTATTTATTCTATTTATTTATTTCACATATCGGCCTATCTACTTCTTAATTCTTTATAGTAGATTTGCCTTTTGGTAATCTTGAAATGCGACTTTCGCTAAACAAAATTGTCTCCTCTTTATAGATGTTGTCACGCCGTAAACATAACATGCAAACATTTGAAAATGGACTGTGTATTTTTTTTTTTTTTGCGTGTTTTTGCGTGTATGTGTGTATGTTTATGTATGTAGGCGCGTGTATATGGTTACGGTTTTCTCTTTGGTATAGTGACATGTATACATATAGATAACAATCTATGGACACTGACTTCTTCTGAATAACGCGTGTTTTAATTTCTTTCGAATCATTGTCCTTTTGGGATCATTAGTGAAAGCACTAAATTTCACCCTGTCACTTCAGGAATCTAAACTGATTGTTCGTACGTCAACTTTATTCAAGGATGCGATTCAAATATTTAACAAAACAACTGTATCTTGTGGTCCATTGCGCTTCTCCATTATGCAGTGGCTGAAGTTGTATCATAAATTGACACTATTATTTCGCAGTGTTTCATCGCGACATGAACTTTGTGCCAATAATTAACTGATGAGTACGAATCCGTTAATATTTTTTTTTTCGGCATGCGTGTGTAGACCTGTCAACCATTAATCATTCCTTTTAAGCATCAAATATAGCCAACAATATGGACATCCAGTAGCAATGATGCCATGTTGATTAATTATCCAATTAGTTGGTTAGATGAGTGTCTCGTTCTATCCCCTTCATTAGCGGCGCAGGTGGATGCCTGACAAGGACTAATGGCCAACGAAAAACATATAGCAACCATGATATCACAAGCTGCATAGAGGGACTAATGTAATGAATAATTGTTGGTGGTGTAAAAAGGCAAAAACTCCTGAAACAATTAGATTATTCACTGTAATAAGTAACTCCCAAGAAGAAATAACTAATATGATATTAATGATAATATTAAATAATAGATACACGACTTTCGTATTTGCCGGTAATTTCTATACTGTGTGTTGTCTTGTGATATCTAGTACATGTATGTACCCCTCATTTTGTTTTACATCTGTCCTAAAATCGTTGCTCTATACCTGATTTATGTTTGCACTTTACATATTCGAGAGAAACACACACACACATATCAGTATGTACATGTTTCCTTAACAGTATACTTCATTTTCCTACATTTAGATAGTTTCTTTCGCGCTGAAACGAATACAAAGAACATGCAATCAAATCAGTCAACAAGCAATGGGGGAATACATACAAGTATTATGATTATGACGTTCCCTTTTCCTATATTGTGGAGATAAATTTGGCCGTCTGCATAACGGTTTGTTTCGTTTTGTTTTGTTTTGCTTTGTTTTGTTTTGTTTTGTTTTGTCTTTTCTTGTCTTGTCTACATGCACTTATTATTTTTCACTGACTTACCGAGGTAACTGCTCTTTGGTTCTTTTTCGTGTGTTTTCTTGAACTGCAGAGAGCGCCTTTCAAACCGAAACCTAAGAAGACACTGAAAAGATTAAGAGCGCCCTCTAAGCCACCACTGCTACGGAAACTCGATGCGAAAAGAGACCAGGAGAGGGCGGCAACGGAAGGGAAAGTCGTCACAAAACACGTGAACAAAGTTTTGAGGTAAGGTCTGTCAGATCTGCGGTTTCAAAAATTATACATGATTTGCTGAAGTTAATAGTGTTTTTTGGGGTAGCCCCAAATGGGATATGATCGCTGGAAACCGAAAATATGCAGTCGGTCTTAAAATCTGTAGATTGCATAGTATAATATCATAAAAATTGCAATACACCCAACAGAGATAAAATGATATGATTTTATGTGAAATGCTTGTAGTTGAGCTGCATTCCCCCCCCCCCCCGGGTCGGAGTGGGGGGTGGGGTGGGGTGATATAAGAAACAGCTTGCCAGTATTTGCTTCGTTAGTATATTGGGGTGATGAGACGATTGTGACGAACGGATCACGTTTTCTTTCTAAAAGAATCTGGTAGTTGTGTCAGAGCAGCAGATGAATACAGTATGTACTTTTTTCTTTTTACTTATCAGTCAAGTTATCATATGTGCATGCAGGATACGTTGAATGCTTTCTTGGCTGCCAATTCACTCCCTGTATCGAGAGTTGTTATTGGTCCGTCATCCGTCACATGACAGTGTCATCTTACAAATACAATTAGCAGGGCGGATCCAGGAATTTTGTAAAGGGGTGGCGCCTTTACAAAATTAAAAGGGGCGCACGCACCCCTTCCCCCACTTTTTTCTTTTTATTTCTTTTGTTTTGAAAAATAAAAATAAGAGGGGGCGCGCGCCTGGTGCGCCCCCTCTGGATCTGCCACTTGTGTGCATAGAAAAGTGAACAGAGAGATGAATACATGGAAACTCATTCAAACATTACTTACTTTACTTTACTTTTACGGACCAATGCTGTAGGTCAGAGCCTGTTCATCGATCAAGATTGTATCCTTGGCTGCTCTTGATCCTTCCAATTAATATAGCCAGGAGCTAATCTCATTCAAACATGCATTGATAGGATGAAATAAAATAAACTATTAATGCAGCATTTAGATATCAGCCCCTCATTTTGTATGGAGTCAGAAATATTTCTCTTTTATACTTTTATACTTTTACTTCGGTGACACGGGAACAATTCTGATTCTCTCATTTTACTCTCCCACCATCCCCCCCCCCCTGTCTCTCTCAGGAAAAACCCAAGAGCTAACGCAACGCTCTCGGCCAAGAAGATTCGAAAGCTACAAAAGGCCCGGATGCACGCGGAGAGAGAAGCGAGTGAGATGGCAGGTAAGGCGTGGTACATGTATGGCCAAAACAAAAGCGAAAAGAAAAAATGAACGAGCCATAACAAAAACCCACATATTTAATAATGTCCTTGTTTCCATACAATCCATCTCTTACTGCGTTTGCCAAAATCACCACTCTCTCTAAAATCCCACATGCAGTCGTAAAGAATTTAGTAATGTAACGTATACTGTATGAATTTATACAGAATTTTCAGACTCGTTTCCCCATCAAGTAACACTAATATATCTGTATGCCCTTTGAATTTGATTTTGTGTGGTGTTTGATTGAAAGAAAGAAATTTTTCTACATCCACTTTTAAAAATCCTCTTTCATACTTCTGTGTTTTGTTCGTGCAGAGTTTGTCTTCGTAAACATCGTTGTCCATGAACTCATGACTTTCACAATACAATATTTCTTGTTCTCATTTCTCTTTTATGTTGAAGTGGAAGTTGAAGCAAAACCTAGCCGAAAAGTGCAGCCCAAGTCGAAGAAAAAGAAATCCGCAGACGATGTGGAAATGATGGAGACATGACCAAACTAATCATGCTAAACAGGACATTAGTAAATATCACCCAATCAACCACACCAATCATCCAACGATCGCCATGTTCTCAAGAATGACGTCACGTGCAGAACATACCATGGCGGATCTGTGCGAAAAGTTCAGCGATCACGTGACAGTTTACGCACGGAAGCAACGCTCACCTCAACTGCATACATGGATTATGGCGTATGATATATTCGCAGTGGTGAAATGAGCGATGTGGTATTGTATGTTGACAGTTCAACAAGTTGTCCTAGCAGAGCCTGTACTAGTTCAGGACTGGACAGAGTATAGCGATATTAACATGTCGCCGACCATAAGTTTCAGCCATAACGTTTCTTCCATAGCTTTCTAGAAGCGAGTTTTTTTAATACATACAGTAGTAAGCAACATCAACTTGTCACCTAAGCGGGATGATGTCCATTTTAGGGGTGTTGAGGCAGGATAATGTCAGCGAGAACGTTGTTCTGAAGAAAATTCAAGATTGTTATATATGACGGACAAAGAACATTGCTCGTGTGAACATTGGTGACTTTATTGGAGTTTTACTTTATTACAAATTTTCCAAACCTGACCTTAGCTTTCATTTTCCGGTGGTAAAAGAGATTTTGAATTGTTATACATGTATTTGCTCCATTATGCATGACCTCTGACGAGGCAAGCCGAGTAAAGTCAGAATCATTCAAAGATGCCTATTATCGGATCAATAAGCAGTTGATATTAGCAGTTGATCTGGCGAGTCATATATCAAAATATGACGCAAAAAAAAAAAATGTTCTGTGTTATTCCTCTCTTTTTTTCTAATGTCCCCTGTCTTTTCATTCATTATCTATTGTACCTCTATTCGTTAATAAAATATATTTCATAAAGATTGAATACATTTCATCGAAGCACTGTCTAATCTTGAGTGTGCAGAGTGTAAACTCGTGGGACCGATATCAGCTGACTCCATTGATCGTTAAAAGAGTATTTGTGCTGGAGTGTGAGGTCAACCGACATTACCAGTTTGGGTCTGTTGTGTTCATTATTGAGATTAAAAGCGGTAAATCTAATCTAATGATATAGATTATTTTTCCATGATGTTTGACATTGAGACCAATCATAATATTTTCTCTATTTTTTATTTTCATAGTTAAACAATATAGCATTAACCTGTTGACGTTCACAGCTTTAAAAAGGATTTTATCAAACGGATCTGACTGAACAGGTAATCAAACATATATCTTAAAAGCATTAGTCCAATATGTATTTTTCAGACTCGTATGTTGAAAGCCAAAGTGAAAGTTAAGCCCGGTTCTCGTAATTGCGGTTTCTGAGCTCAACTGCTAATACACCGAACTCGCACCTGTCTTTACTTTCACCGGAAAGTACCTCACCGAATTCTGTTGCTACGAAACTGCCATCTAGGTCCCTACGTCTACAACTGAATTTAAACGCGAGATACCGGACAGTACAGATGGTAATTGTCCGTGCATTTCTTCCTCTAACTTTTTCTTTCCTTCAGAACTGACATACAACAATTTGTCGTTAGCAGTCACACTTGAGACGAATTTAATAATATGATTGATTTTGAATTAATTTACTGAAATAGAAGGCCATGACTTGAATAACATCTGAAGTGCGATTGGACACCTATCTCACTGATCATGGTAATGCTGGTGAAGAACTTCTTCCTCTTTCTTCTTCTTTCTCTTCCTCTTTTCTTATTCTTTTTCTTCTTTTTTTTTTCTTCATCTTTTGTGACGACTAAAGCTTGTGTACGGATGTAGGCCCTATATGAACATAAAGATTTCGAAACTCCAAAATGAAGTAGTAGCAGTACAAGCACAAACGTACACACACACAATGCACACCGACACACACACATACATACATCAGCTCTATGTTTATACATGTATGATTATGTATACATAGTACACATAATATATACATATCGTCAGTAGTGAAATATGTGTATAGAGCAAGCTCGATGAAAACGAATACGATGTAGTAAATAATTGCATACATAATTTATTGCAAGTGGTTGACAAGTTGCCCTCCATCGACGTCAATTTGTCAATCAATTTCAATAAAAACATCTCGACGCAAGAATTTGAAAGGTTGTAAAAACATGCTATACTTTCGTACACAGAAAAGGAGGTGCCAGGCGAGAAGTCTTACTCAGTGCATTTGTATTTGCATCGTTACCAAAGACACCCTAGTACTCACGAATAAACGTCCTTCCCAAACAGTCACACGCGAACGTTCATAAATTTAGATAAGGTAAAGATATTGTTGAAGTTATTTGTAAAAATAGAAATGCCAAGGAGGTAGCTATAGTACCTCCATGGTAATATGTACATGTAGTATATACATTGCACTAGCCCTACACATCTCCCAAAAAACCTCTCCTTCCCACCTTTCATGTTTTATTGTTCTGAGGTGCTATTGATGACGCAATGAGCTCCAAAAATGAGTTTACTGTTTTCAGGTGAGTCCTACACCTATAGAGAAGTATAAGTCTCCATAAATTGAAAGAAGCGAACAGTGCGACATAGTTGGTATTGTAGGTGTAATGATCTCGCGTCTCTTGCACTTCCCTATTGTCTCATCCTCTTTTTTATTCGCTTCCCCCGGTGATAGGGTAAGTCAATTAGTTAATTGGATCACAATAGGAGAGGTTGATACCTGTCTATCAGCTAGGCCTATAGAATTCATACCCACTGGGCAAAGCTCATTGGGGGAGGGGGTGCATGCGTAAGCTATTGAGGAGACACTGACAATGGTCTTGAGGAGAATACGATGTATAGCGTGACTTCACCGTCAATCAAGTCTGAACAGTCGACAAGGCAGTTGCTTCAAGATTGAGAAATCACCATTAATGCTTAATTCAGGGACTTCGTGTTCTCTAGTTCATGCACATACTTGTTCACGACCTTTAAAGGCCATCAATATTGAACATGGGTTCAGCAACATGTGTAAACATGTATTTTGTATTATACTTATCCAATAAAATGAATCGATTTTCAGAGAGGAATACATACGAAAACTCCAGATTGTTGCGATATTTTGTCTCATACCCTCGTCAGCGAGTGCAATAAACCAAGTCATTCTTAATTCACACCTTGCAGTTATTATAACCAAAAAATCAGGTCCATGAAGAGTTTCTATTTCCTGTACAATCGTATATGTAGGGCCTATTTGAAAATCTGATATGTGTATTCATTTCTAATTACTTTTTTATTCATTCATCTATTGGGGAGAAAATTATTCTTTTAACTCACACTGTTACAGAAGGTTTCAATAGTTACGTTCAGACGGTGATCCTTAACTTCGATGATAAGCTAATTGTCAACGAAGTGATATTATTTCGTGAAGACCCAATTTCGTAACAAAATAGAGCTGTATGTATTTCGTCGACGAAATAACAATTTTGTTACTGAATTGTCGTTTCGTTGCTGATGTTGCTATTTCGTTGACGAAATTTTTGTCATTTCGTCAACATAATTCATTTCGTCAACAGAATTGTGATGAATGTGATCTCGTCACGAAATTGTCATTTCGTGACAAAGAGACCCTGTATGCATCATGTTGCTATCTCCAATGGATTTGGTTGAAGTTGAGCTAAAAACTTGTCAACTGCATCTCCAGTTGGTAGAGCTTGTAACCCAGGAAGATCAAAATGAGAGAAAGAACAAACGACTGTGGACCTTTTCTCTCTTTTCATAATAATGTTTTATGTCATCATACATGGACATCGCTAAACTAGGATATAAAAGACAAGTGATACTGGAACAGTAAGAGCAATACACATATACTCTCGATATCGGCACTGTCGACTTTATTTCTTATTTCTCAGTGATGGCAGTTTATTTTTGTAGCATAATTATGTTGCACCAACACTGCTTGCAGCTTGGTTTAAATCAAC